>NC_041383.1:611594383-611611022 GCF_002162155.2 Triticum dicoccoides
CTCCAGGCGCGGGGACAGGGAGGAGGTTGAGCCTCCAGCGCGAAGCAGGAGGTGGAGCCTGCGTGCGCGGGCGCTTCCTCACGGCGACAGCAGCAGCTTTGGGGCGAGGGGAGGAAGACGACAGGGGGGGACAAGCGGCGGTGGGCTGGGCCGCTGGAGGAGCTGGGCCGGCTGGTAAGTCAGGTAAGTGGCCGGGCTTCTCTTTTTTTTTTAAATTTCTGTTCTGTTTTCTTTTATTTAATCTTTTGCCACTGTTTTGAATTTAAAATAATTCAAAAAATGCCAAAAGCTCCTCTGGATATTTTTATTTTGCTAGATGGACTTTTCCAAAAGCTCATAAAATATTTCAGGGATATTTGAAATTATATTCTAATTATATGAATATAATTCAAATTCAAATAGCTAATGATTTAAATTCAAAGTCCCAAAAATAAATCCTTTTAAAATGTTCATTATTTTTGGTTTGGATCAAAACCCTTGCCAAAAATATTAAACATCTAAGAAGAGCATTTTGGAACAATGAATGAGATTTTAGGGTTTTTGCCCTTCTTTTATCTAGGGTTTTGAGGCTTCTGAATTCCTCAGTTCAAGTTTCAAAAATTTAAACATGATGCACAGATGGAAGCAAGCATAGGTCAGGCCAGAACTAGGGATGTGACAACTCACCCCCACTAAACAAGAATCTCGACCCGAGATTCAAGTGTAGGGTAAGACGATGGGGAACGCAAACTAGAACAATCTTCACGATCCAGGTTACACTTCATAGGAACGTTGATTCGATCACCATCATTGTCTTCAAGTCTTGCTCTGAGAAATCCTGCCAACATGACATGGAGGGAAGAAGGAGACTCTAGAAGGGTCGATCTTCTCGAAGATCGATCAACTCAGGATCAACTCATGGGATGAGACATTGACACATCTCTCGAGCTGAGACACGAAGCATAGATCTGAAGAAATGGAGTGAGACAGATGACGAGGGTTCGCTAAGTAGACAACAATTCCACACCTAAGAAGGTGGTAAACGATTGTCAACGTAGCGAGGAGTTGAGTTGCCATGATACCACGACGAAACATCCTGGAGGAGGGTGATTCGTAGATTATTACCTTAAGTGGTAAAAAGAATTACCTTTGATTGAGAGATCATTGAAACTCTTTAAACCAGCCTAAGGCAATTCTCGAGCGATCGTTTGGAGGGGGTCGGTAGAATGGCATACTCGGACTTGGATGATGTGGATTACCTTGTTGAAGACAACGTAATGGATGAATTTGCTTACCACCGGAAATGGAAGAGACCCATGGTAGAATGGCACATTGGCGGTGCAAGCTGGGAACAAAATGCAAATGCTGGGAATGATTCTGGTAACTGGGGAAGAACCCAACAATAGAGAGTGGATTCCCTGTTTGAAAAGATCATAGCACTGCCGAGGAAACTGAGAGCAATCCCAGTTAGTGCCGACGATCAAACCTAGCACTTCCGCGTGCTCTCAAGAACTTGAGCATTTCCATAATCATCAAGATTTTACCAATATCCGTGTCAAGGATCCTGGCAACACAACTTACTACCATGATGAATACCGGTGGAAGATGCAGATGCAAAGGAAGATAACACCTTCTCAGATTTCACCTTAGCGAGGCCAAGGAAACAAAATCTGGATGATCGACCGAGAGACATTTAGCACTCCGCTTCTAATGTTCTCCTTGATGTGCTAGCGTATCCCATTCATCGATATGGTTTGATAACTAGAACATCAAGTAAAAGGTCGGACTTCGGGAGCAATAGAATCCATAAGGAACAACTAGGGAGTAAATCCTACGAAATCCCTATGGGGAGGTGGCCAACTTCTTCAATCAAGATACTACAATAATAGGTCTTCCGGCTGGGTGTGTTGGCCATGACATCCACTTTACCGGTTATCGAGGGGCCAGTATTATAGTTCTTGGGAAATGTTCCAACCATTATATCTGCCTGAGATTCAGATCCGGTTGGTGTCAGGATATTCCAGACCCACCAAGTCTAGAAAGAAAAATGAAAGTTTGCAACACAAATCGACGAGATGATGTTGCGAGATTCTCGAGGGACGAACTGCGGTAGCAAGCTCCAAAACATGAGCTGGTTCTGCTACAAACATGTGAACATGTTGTCCCAGACAAGCATGACCACATGGTAGTCTTATAATAAAACACTACCGAGTTCTGGTTGGGAACCATCATCGAGGATATCAAAGTTCTTGATTAAGCCCGGGTTAGCTCTTAAAAAGAACTCCTTCTCCTAGAACAAATCAGTCAGTGGCTTGGTGTGCTACAGAATTCATATGGAACGAAGATGATCAGTCTAACAGACCACAGAATACTTTGCACGTGCATGACTGACTTGGGATGATTCCAGAGGAAACAAAACAAACCTTTCTCAAACCCACGGCGGCAACTTACATCAAATGCACGTGAATCAAAGAAAGTCACTTCTTTCATCCAGCATATACTTCATGAACGGGGCATGAAGAAAATGCCTATAAAAGTTTCCAACACTAGGTTGATGTTCAACATGAATCATGGGGGAGACAAAATGTTGCTGATGGGCTCAACAACAACTCATCGGAATTTCCATATCACTGGACTTCCACCATCATGTGAACACGGTGATAGTATTGGTCAGACCAAAAGATGTAATGGTATATGCTCGAGGGATCAACCACGAGTAAGACAGCATTACGAGCATCGTTGGTTCTGACTTGATTTGATGATAGCCCACACTCAAATCAAAGGATTGATAAGACAATAGGTCCAGCAACTGATCACAGGGACCAACCAATGAAGATATCATCTTTCTTGAAAACATACCAATACCAGGATATCCCTTTGAAAAGAACTAGGTTAGGTAAGCTTTTATCTTCCGACACTCCAAGTTGTTGTTTAGCTTAACCAACTAGCTCAGAGGTATCCAACACGGATTCTTGGAGAAATGGTGGTTTACAGGAATAAACCAACTTGATCACGAGATCAACATAGCGGTCAGGCGACAACCTGGTGATACTTCCGAGAAGAAATTCGGAATATCACGAACCACCGATATGTTACTAAGCTCGAGAACAATCTTGCTTTTCAGGGCAAGACGATATGATCAAATGAGCGAGGACTTAACAAAATCCTATCTCATCAATCAAGGAGTGCACCAGGAAAATGGACTAGGTAGCACGATCAGTCTTAGAAGGATGATTCAAAAACCAACACGCTAAGAATGAAATTATTGTCCTTTAACTACCAAGCAACGAGGTTGCTAGGAGTATTGATTTCACACATCACAATTCACTTGTCGGCACTCCGGTTGCAACAACACAGAAGCGAGAAATGAAAATGATGGCGAGAAGTATCACTACGTCAAGAATTCACAAGGGCTGGAGCAATTCTCATGAAAATCCTGACATAAAGGGGGTGATACTCCAGGGTAGAACAGAATCAAAAGCTGGATTGCATCTGATCTGCGGAAGACAACTTCTTTGACTCGATCCTGGATATGGATGAGGTACTGGAGTTTGTTTCTCCTAGTCATTCAGGACAGAATGGCTTGACGGACCACAAGAGTAATAGGCATCGATAAACGAACGCACGCATACTCTTGACTATCATTTGATAGACGAGGGTCAGAATGCAACTAAAGAGAGACAACCCAAAGGAACATATGTTTTTCTGAGTTGTGGATGCATAGATTAGTATGTCGAGCAGAGCTCAACATGTTTCTTCTGGATAACCTATGCAGAAAGGTTGAACTGGCAGAGTCACAATGTAGAATGGAGAACCCATCAAGAGCACTCTGGTTGTGATCGTTCAGTTCAACGAGGAACTTCTGCCATAGGTAGTTCATGGTATTTGGAAGAAGAAGATACCACGGACTTCAAAGACTATCGCAAAGGTTACTAATATCCTAAAGGCACTAGCAATTACTATCAACATGAAGTAGGTAGAGTGAATCTCGGGTTCAAGAACCCAGGAACAGAATACCTACTAACTAAGTGGCATCAAGGGATGCTTACGAGAATGATGGCCAGAATCATCACACTGGGACACAATCATGGCTAAATTACTAGATGATCCCCTAAGAGACCTAGGGTCATAATATTAATTCCAACATAAATGTCAAAGCAATAGAATACCTCAACTCAACAATTAGTGTGATTGAGCTGGCATAAAGGAACATCGAAACCAGAGGGAAAGGATTTTGCAAATGCATCAGACTATTTAGAAACCTGGGATGACTCGGACAGCATAACGGTTGTAAATGCTCAGAAAAGATTTGAGTCATTCACAAAAATGGTGGCATAACCACTCAGAAGCACAATATCAAGGGTTCGAGATCAACAATTAACATACGGAAATAGTAGAAACTGAGCTGAGACTTAAATCCAACAATCTTATAAGTCTACGGATTAGCAACACGTGATCCTGATAGAAAGAAGAGAAAACCTAGTTCCTTAACCCCGTAGAGAAGAAGAGGGTGACTCAGATCAGAAGGACATAAGGTAAAGGAGTAAAAAGAGCCTTACGTTCCATCCCACAATCAATTCCCTTATATAACTAAGAATTTCTAGACTCAACTTCGACCAGTTTGGCTTGGTAATCCTACAGGCAGTCAAGCTCTGATACCAACGCTGTCAGGACCCCGATCCTAAGTCACACCGATCTAGCATGTAACACATCATATCACTTTGCGGCCTCACGCACGGTATTCCCACGGGTGCCACCTTACCTGGCCCGGGACCGTTTGCGCCTTTTGGCTCACGTATATGATAGTGTCGCTAGCATCCATATGACAAAGAACCCGGGCTGACATGACTAGTCATGAACCCAAAGTGGCACTAACTTACAGGAACAGTCATCCATGACCCAGCATCGAACGTGTCGGTCATCAGCGAGTGAATCCAGGCTGTAGCACTGGGCTAGCAGGACTCCGGTGAACCGGGCTGTAGCGGGCTAACAGGACTCCGGTATTCATCGCGTGACATTTCCCCGAAGGGACAGACACAGGAACGAAGAAGGACACATGCCGGCCAGCCTAAGTGTTCTGGAGCAGTAGCAAGCTACCATGGCTCAGTGGAAACACTAGGAGACATTTCCCGGTAAGAGAGGCTGCTAAGGATAAACAACTAGATAGTCAGATCCCACACATACCAAGCATTTCAATAACATACACACAATATGCTCGATATGTGCAAATACAACATGGCATCACAAAATGACTCTACGACTCAAGTATTTATTCAATAGGCTCCGAGGAGCGAGACATTACAATCATGGGTCTCATGACCCAACAATCAGAGCATACAAGTCAAAGCACATGCGGAAGCTTAACATGTCTGAGTACAGACAACTATAAATGAAAAAGGCTGAGAAGCCTGACTATCTACCAGATCCTGCCGAGGGCACAAGATCGTAGCTGAGGTAACAAGCTAAACGTCGAAGTCCACGTGGAACTACTAGTGAGACTGAAGTCTCTCTGCAAAAACATAAATTAAGCAACGTGAGTACAAATGTACCCAGCAAGACTTACATCAGATCTAACTACATATGCATCATTATCAACAAAGGGGGTGGTGGAGTTTAACTGCAGCAAGCCAGCTTTGACTCGGTGGCTATCCTAAACTACGACTGCAAGTAACTCTTTTGAGGTGGCGCACACGAGTCCACATATTCACCATATCAATACACTACTATGGATCCGCTCCCATCTCCCTACGAGAACACCATCCATAGCACTCACGCTTATCTTGCGTATTTTAGGGTATCCACTTTCACTTGTCTATGAACTATGCAAGGGGTCCAAGTTTCCATATCCGAGGAATCCGGCTATTCGAATAGATGATGTTAACCCTGCAGGGGTGTACTTCTTCACACACGCTTTCGCCACTTATCGCCCTGTACACGTCATGTACCTCGGCAACCTTCAAGCGGAAGCCGGGCGAGGGAGTCGGCCACGACCTGACTAACCGAACAAGTCTCTAGTCCAGGTTTATCGCCTATTCGGGTTCCATCCGCAAGGAGATCCGGCCGGGGTGTCGCTCACGGCCCCAAATGATGTGAGCAGGGTTCCCAAGCCCACCATCCGGGTGCCACTTGGTACACCGTGCCACTGTGCCTAGTCTGTCCCAAGCCCACCTGTACCGGGTGCCACTTGGTGGACTACTAACACTACCTACAAACACCAGAAACTAGTTGCAACTCCTGGACAGAGATCATGTTGATTAATAATTCGAGAGGGGTCGAGTTACCGGAACCCAATGTGTGGTAGTAATTGGTCATGGATCACAAACACAGAACTCAGTTCCTGAAGACGGCTGCAATGAGACAACCCACCATGTACTCCTACATGGCCTCTCACCGCTACCTTTACCAAATCGTGTTCATACACTTAGCTCACACACAGTAGGACATGTTCACACACCTCTGATTCATCCCCGATGAATCAGACCTGACTCAACTCTAAGCAGTAGCAGGCATGACAAACAAGCATGAATGAGTAGGCACATCAGGGCTCAAACAACTCCTACTCATGCTAGTGGGTTTCATCTATTTACTGTGGCAATGACAGGTCATGCAAAGGATAAAGGGGTTCAGCTACCGCAGCAAGTAACAATATGTCGTTGTTGTCCTAATGCAGTAAAAGAGAGCAGGGGCGAGAGAGTGGGATTTTATCGGAATGAACAAGGGGGTTTTGCTTCCCTGGCACTTCTGAAGATAACATTGAGTCTTCATCAGTGTCAACGATCACAACGTCGGAACATCGTCTACCGGGAGGGAACAGATACCGGCAACAAAGAAGAAATACAATCAATGCAATGCACAGTATGATGCATGCTCATGACATGGCAATATGAATGTGTTTTGAGCTAATGCAACTAGCAACAGATTAAATGAAGTTGGTTTGAATACAAGATTCAAATTCAAACTCCATATGTGATTATTTAAATGCTATGTATTTGTTTTGTCCAAAACAGAGGACAAACATTGTTCAAACATCCATGAAAATGGTACGGATGGATTCCTTGAATTTTTCTGATAATTTTTCATATATAAATTATTTCATTTGGAGTTACGGTTAATTTTCTATGATTTATTGAAGTTTTAGGCATTTTCTGAAATTTATAAATCATTTCCTGATTTATTTTAATTCCAGAAAGGAATTATTGCGTCATCATGACCTCATAGTGACGTTAGCAGGTCAACGGGCGCCGTCCAGGTCAAACTGACCTGTGGGCCCTGCGTGTCAGTGAGTCAGTGGCTTAACTAAAGTTAGTTATTAATTTAACCAAAGTTAGCAGGGGCCGGGCCCACCTGTCAGTGTCAGGGGGGTTAGATTAGGTGGTGATTAGCTTAAGCTAATCACCTGATGGCGGGGTCCACCTGTCATGGACCCAGGGGAGGTCAAACCCCTGGTCAACAGGGCCTAACCCGCCGGCGGTTCGTCGCCGGTGGCAACAGGCGCGGCGGAGGGCTCGGGCTCGCTCCTCCGGCGTCCAAATGGACGGAGGAGAGCGGCTACGGAGAGCTGGAGCTCACCCGCGCCCATTTCAGCAAGCAGCAGCAGCTAGGGCGGCCGGAGACGATGGCCTCGAGCTCGGCAGCGGCGGCCGGAGCTCGGGCGTGCTCGGGACTGCGTTGGGGTGCACGTGGAGGACGGTGGTGGGGTGATATGTGCTACTGGGAGCGTGCTGAGCACGATGGAGTGCTCGGACACGACCTCCAGTGACTAGCGCGGCGGCGGCGACATTGCCGGCGGTGGTAAGCTCGCGGCTCCGGCGGATTTGATAGCTACGCGGTGCAAACGGGGCAGGGAAGAGAGGGGAAAGATTCCGGTGCTCACGGTGAACTCGCAGAGCAGACTAGTGGGCTCGGGGATGGCTTGGTGACGGCGAATCGAACGGCGGCATCCGGCGGCCGTGGTCGGAGAAGAAGACCGCAAACGTCGTCTTAGGGCCGTCCTGGCTCGTGTAGCTCGGAGAGGAGGGAGAGTAGGTGGCGGCGGCGCCTCTGAGAGCATCGGCGGGGTGAGGCAGTGGCTGTGGCCACAGCGGCAACGAACGGCGTCGATGGCGATGGTGGCGTTCGGCCATGGCTGCGGGCAAGCGAGGGGGAGAGCCAGGAAAGAGGGGGGGAGAACAGAGGTGGTCGAGGCGTCTCTAGGCGCGGGGACAGGGAGGAGGTTGAGCCTCCAGCGCGAAGCAGGAGGTGGAGCCTGCGTGCGCGGGCGCTTCCTCACGGCGACAGCAGCAGCTTTGGGGCGAGGGGAGGAAGACGACAGGGGGGGGGGAAGCGGCGGTGGGCTGGGCCGCTGGAGGAGCTGGGCCGGCTGGTAAGTCAGGTAAGTGGCTGGGCTTCTCTCTTTTTTTAAATTTCTGTTCTGTTTTCTTTTATTTAATCTTTTGCCACTGTTTTGAATTTAAAATAATTCAAAAAATGCCAAAAGCTCCTCTGAATATTTTTATTTTGCTAGATGGACTTTTCCAAAAGCTCATAAAATATTTCAGGGATATTTGAAATTATATTCTAATTATATGAATATAATTCAAATTCAAATAGCTAATGATTTAAATTCAAAGTCCCAAAAATAAATCCTTTTAAAATGTTCATTATTTTTGGTTTGGATCAAAACCCTTGCCAAAAATATTAAACATCTAAGAAGAGCATTTTGGAACAATGAATGAGATTTTAGGGTTTTTGCCCTTCTTTTATCTAGGGTTTTGAGGCTTCTGAATTCCTCAGTTCAAGTTTCAAAAATTTAAACATGATGCACAGATGGAAGCAAGCATAGGTCAGGCCAGAACTAGGGATGTGACATATGCCTTGGCTATAGGGTCTATTATGTATGCCATGCTATGTACCAGACCTGATGTAAACCTTGTCGTAAGTTTGGTAGGAAGGTACCAAAGTAATCCCGGCATGGAACACTGGACAGCGGTTAAGAATATCCTGAAGTACCTGAAAAGGACTAAGGATATGTTTCTCGTTTATAGAGGTGATGAAGAGCTCGTCGTAAAGGGTTACGTTGACGCTAGCTTCGACACAGATCTGGATGACTCTAAGTCACAAACCGGATACGTGTATATTTTGAATGGTGGGGCAGTAAGCTGGTGCAGTTGCAAGCATAGCGTCGTGGCAGGATCTACATGTGAAGCGGAGTACATGGCAGCCTCGGAGGCAACGCATGAAGCAATATGGATGAAGGAGTTCATCACCGACCTAGGAGTCATACCCAATGCGGCGGGGCCGATCACTCTCTTCTGTAACAACACTGGAGCTATTGCCCTTGCCAAGGAGCCCAGGTTTCACAAGAAGACCAGGCACATCAAGCGTCACTTCAACTCCATTCATGAAAATGTTCAAGACGGAGACATAGATATTTGCAAAGTGCATACGGATCTGAATGTCGCAGATCCGTTGACTAAACCTCTTCCGCGAGCAAAACATGATCAACACCAGAACTCTATGGGTGTTCAATTCATCACAATGTAACTAGATTATTGACTCTAGTGCAAGTGGGAGACTGTTGGAAATATGCCCTAGAGGCAATAATAAAATGATTATTATTATATTTCCTTGTTCATGATAATTGTTTGTTATTCATGCTATAATTGTGTTATCCAGAAATCGTAATACATGTGTGAATACATAGACCACAACATGTCCCTAGTAAGCCTCTAGTTGACTAGCTCGTAGATCAATAGATAATCATGGTTTCCTAACTATGGACATTGGATGTCATTGATAACGGGATCACATCATTAGGAGAATGATGCGATGGACAAGACCGAATCCTAAGCATAGCACAAAATCGTGTAGTTCGTTTGCTAGAGCTTTTCCAATGTCAAGTATCATTTCCTTAGACCATGAGATCGTGTAACTCCCGGATACCGTAGGAGTGCTTTGGGTGTACCAAACGTCACAACGTAACTAGGTGACTATAAAGGTATACTACGGGTATCCCCGAAAGTATATGTTGGGTTGACACAGATTGAGACTGGGATTTGTCACTCCGTATGACGGAGAGGTATCTCTGGGCCCACTCGGTAATGCATCATCATAATGAGCTCAATGTGACCAAGTGTTTGGTCACGGGATCATGCATTACGGTACGAGTAAAGTTGTCGGCGTTCTGGGAACGTGGGTACCCAGACATGCCTGCCTACGGCCTGCGGCGTGGCTCAAGGAGTGGCCCAGTACGGCACATCTTCATTGACGCAAGCTCAAGACCCTCGCGAGGGGCCAAGCCTCGCGGGGCGGACGACAGGAAGCTTCCTCAGGCAAAGCCTCATCAGGCTGGCTCACGAGGAGGCGGAGAGATCAAGGCAGGGTACCTCACGAGGTGCCCGTGACGCAAGCCATGACGACCGAAGCCAGGCAGGCGCCAGGCGGGCGCCGGCCTGCGCAGAGTCCTTGTTTCCTCTTTGGTGCAAAGGGGGCAAGCGCAGGTGAGAGTATCAAGCAAAGGCAACCATTTCGGTGCAACAAGACCAAGACCAGCTGAACGGCAGGATGGAGGTCATCGTGGAGCCCAAGCCGGCGTCACCGTCAGAGTCTTTGGCAGGCGAGGACCGACTTTAGCCAGGATAAGTGTACTACATGTTCCCCTTCAAAATGGCCAATTGTTGGCGCCCTTCCCGCTCAATATTTGGGAAGAGGACCAGGGCCTCGCTCTATAAATAGGACTATCCACTCTCAAGGTAGGAGGTCGACCAATCGAACCTTAGCCAGAACCACCAACACAAGAACCCCTCCCCTCACGAGGCAGTTCTTTCTTTGTATTGTTCATCATCAGCCCCTGAGGCAATCCACCACACCACAAACTAGAGTAGGGTATTACACCAGAATGGTGGCCCGAACTAGTATAAACCTCGTGTCCCTTGTGTTGTTCTTCGTGTAGTTTTAGATCCTTGCGAGGCAGCGAGACGTGAGTAGGTAGGAGGTGTGATCTCCGCACGCACCCCAGAGTTTGAACCTTGAGGGTCTGCCGGAACCCGAAATCCGACATTTGGCGCGCCAGGTAGTGGTGCGCCGGAATCCTTCTCCCACCGCCTCGCGTACCGTCGCATCGTCGTCATCATGTCCGGTGACCCAACGGGAAATCCTGATCCCTGGGCGGCCTGGCCCGCCCGCGCAGAGCCGCTTGCCCAGGGCGACCTCAACCCCGTGCCCTAGGCAGCTCGCGGTCCACAGGGCGCTGCGGGCCGCGGGCGATGTGGTCAGGCGGCGCCAGCTCTCACACCGCGGCAGGTGTGGTCGGCAGCGAGGGCCTCAAGCCACGCCGTGGCCACGGCGCCGTACACTCGGTGGGAGCAGGCAAACTCAAGGGTCGCGCTCACGGTGGCCCGAGAGCTACTGCAATGCAGGCTGCTGGAGGACGGCCACGACGTGCTACTGGAGCGGGTGGCAGAGCTCCTGAGCTCCGCCGCCTCGGAGGCTCACCCCTTCTGCACCCAGCCGCCGCTGCAGGTCCAAGGAGGACCACACTAAGGCCCCGCACGCGCCCGCACAGCTCTAAGCGGATTCCAAGGCCACCCCAACGCCAACCTGGCCATCAGCGCTGGGCTACCAAAAGTGTCGCCTCCGCCTCCGGCCAGCGAAGGGGGATTCACTACAGCCCATGGTCCCGGTGAGCCGCCGCGCTACCACCCCCAGGTGGGCACCTCAAGCAGGATTGCGTGGCACACGGGGCACTACAGCGAGGCATTTGGGGCGGCGGCCCCGGAAGCGTATGTGCCCCACATGGTGGATCAAGGGCAGGCGCAGGAGGAAGACCATGGCTCGTTCCTCGGCCCGGGCTGGGAGGAAGAGACACCGGAAGCTGAGCTCTTTCAGGAGCCCCGGGAGAGCCTCGTCGACCGTGCTGGAGGCAGTGACTATTGGGTACCGCTAATTCCTCAGGAGCAGGCATAAGCTAACCATGGATCACAGGAGATACAGGTCGTCGCAGCGGATGGTTGCCCCAATCCAGCAGCTTCCTACCCCTCAGGAGGAGGGCACCGGGGGCTGCAGGAAAGGGGCCGAGATCCGGACTCGCCTCCGCGGCGCTCGGAGCAAGGCGCCCCAAGAGGTAGGCCCTCTGCCGGGGAGGTGCCTCAGGGCCTACCCCCGGCAGAGGACCCGTGGTCATCGGGGGAACCACTGGCGACCGCTCTATCCCATCAGCGGCGTCCTCGGTCTCCGGCCGTCGTCGATGGCAATAGAGTGTGGCGCAAGGCGGGGCCCTCGTCCGGCGATATGAAGCAAAACCGGTACCTGTGAAGAAGGCCCAGTGCCTGTGAAGCTTGCCGCCCCGTGACACTCTCACGTAATAATGAGTGGGGCTATACATGCCCGGAGTCTCCGGAGAGCCACCCTCGGGCCTCGGGGGCTCCCGCCCATGCCCAGTGGCAGCACTTAGCTCTGTGCTAGTGAGAAGACGTCGAAGACTAGACTAGGTGCCGGACGCGGCCTTTCTGCTTTTTTTGCCTTTCCCTTGGTTGTCAATTTTCCCTTGTTTGAATTTAAGTTGGGTTTGAGCTTAAGACTTGCGTGTGTCCGGGGAAGGGGTGTTTAGTCTCATTCGAGCAATCTCTCGTGTTCTGGCCACCGCTTTGCATCCCTCCAGCTTCACCTGCCTCCCCTCGTGAGCCCCTCGTGAGTCGGGCCAGGCCGAGTATGCGCGCAGCTCGGACTGCCATCACCGCGCCCTCTCAGGAGGTTCTCACTACAGGTTCGATGGGTTCATTCAGGAGGCACTCGGGACACCACGGCCCCCCGCGGACTCGTTCAGGACCAACACGGGTCGAAGGTAAACAAGACAATTGACTCATCACGAGACCAACCGCTCGGTGTAGGCATACGGGCGACATCATGTCTACAAAAATGCTAACTGCAAGTTTTTACACGAGGGGCTCCCCCTCCCAAAATGCTCTTACAACCTTCAGGGCCAAGCCCGAACTCTCTCTGTGCAGGGTAAAAAGCAGGAATAATGCACGGTCAATAGGATAAATCCCCCAATGCATCCTCAAGGGCACCTCCAGAGTCGCCATTGGCGTCGCTGGCCTCGCCATCGCCCTCTACGTCACCGTCGTCAGCACCCGGGCCATTCACCACGCCGCCCTCATCAGCAACCATGACCATGCCGTCGTCATCGGCGGTGAAGGCCCTAACGAGGGCGTCCACGTTATCTTCCACCCAACGCGCCAGGTCGCCCCGGATGGCCAGGGGTACCGGTGTGATGACGGCATCAAAGTCAAAGTGGGGGTCCCTGTCCTGAAGATGACTGAAGACGCAAGAAAAAGCACGTCCAAGCAGGGCACGACTCCACTCCTCCACCAACCTGTCGGCTCTGCCCGACCGAGTCTCTAGCTGCGTCACCACATCAGTGAAGAACTGAAGGTTACCAGCATAATTAACCTCATGAGGCTCCCCAACGGCTACCTCGCAGATGTTGCTCAAGGCCGTGTTAGCTCTTTCCCGGAGTGTGCGGAGCATAGGGCCATGCATGTGCTCCAAGGTCTGCCGCTGGCGTATCTCGTCCTCGTCCGGCCGTGCGATGGCCTCAGCCTCATCAACCCTCTGACGAAGAAGGAGCACCTCAGCGCGGGAGGAAGCCAGCTCCACCTGCACTGCGTCAAGGGCGGCCCCAGAAGCGTCCGTGCGCCGCGTCACTCCATCCAGCTTGGCCTTAAGGGCGGCGGTCCTGCCCTCTGCTTCGACCCTGATCAGCTCCAGCCTTTCCCCATACTCGCACTCAAGGTTCGAGCGAGCCTCCGCCACCCGACGGTCAACCTCTTCTTGGGCCCGGGCTTCCCGCGCGGCGACATCGTCCTTCGCCTGCACTACCAGGCGCACCCTCGTCTCCAACCGCTCGAGGTCAAGGGTGTGCTCGGCGGCCTCCAGCGTCAGTGCCTCCTCACGTCTCTGGAGCTCCGCCTGGTCAACCGAAGCCCCCTTCATCGACGCAAGGGCCGCCTCATGCAGCTCCACCTGCTGCTCCAGGGAGCTACTCCATGCCTAGAGCTCCCACGCCAGCTCCTCTTCAGCCTTGCGCCGCTGGTCAGCCCCCCGGGCCTCCTCGACGGCCTGGGAGCAGGCCTCCCGAGAAGCCGCCAATGACGCCTCGGCCTTCGCATTGTCGAGGTCATGCTGGTGGCGCGCAAGGGCAACGACCACCTTCAGCTTGCGCCTCTCCTTAGCTAGACCCTCGGCCTCAAGGCGCGCGTCCTCGCTGGCAAGCTCTACACCGAGTTGGCTCACTACATCAGCCGCCCTCTAGATAAACCCTTGGAGAAGGGCGCGGAGCTCCCGAGCGCTCTCGAGCACGTCTTCCGCATCGTCCTCCATCCCTGGCACGCACGGAGGGCCACGAACCAGCCCGCCCCCTCTGGGCAGGGGGCTGGGGGCTGGCGCCCTCGTGATGGCCGGGCGCACCCCGCCAGGAGCCTGGCCCAGAGCCGGTTCATCCTCCAAGGAAGAATGCAAGACCGACCTCAGCCGGTCGTCGTCCACGACTAAAGGAGGAGCACGAAGCAGGCTGGCTGTGCCTCGGGAGAGCTCGCGAAGGAGGGTCGCGAGGTGCACAGAATCAGGATGCTGCGCAGGACGGCTCACCTCTCCAACCGACTTCACAACAAGGGCAGCACTCGAGCTCGGGACGCTTGGGGTCGGTGGAGAGGGATGGCTCCTCGGCCGCCTCCGTGAACTCGGCAGGAAGGACCCTGCAGGGCACTGGTCAGCTGAAGCAACGGAAAAGTAAGGAGCTAAGAAAGGAGAAGACTTACTCATCAATGGCGAAGTACTTCCTACGCTTCAATAAGCGGCAGGGGTAATCATCACCACCCAAGGCCTCTTCTCTTTCGGAGAGCCTCGAAGTCCACACGGAAGCGGCCTAGGAGCTCGGCACAAGGGTCAATCTGCGGCGAGGAAGAAGCCCCAAGGTAACCGACGTTGGGGGCATTGCCCTGGTGCACGCCGCCAGGTGCCGCCCCGTGGGGGGTGGCCGGGGCCTCGGGAGCCTCTGCCACGGAAGCCGCAGGCTGTGGTTCAATGCCTTCGGCCGCCGCAGGGCAGGCCTTAGAAGCTGCCACCTCAGGAGTCCCGCGCGACGTCATTATCCCGACGGCAGCCCCCTCAGCCCCCGGCGGCCCTTGCCTCCCTACTCCACTCGAGGAAGGACCGCCGCGGGCAACCGGGAGGGCAACTAAAGCAACTGGGTTCTCACGAGGTCCTGTGAGGCCTGCCGGGCGCAGCCCCCATTCATCGAAGTTGGGCACCTGCTTCACAAAATCAGCCCTGCCTGAGCAAAGGTATAGCAAGGCACCCCCTTGCCGAAGGCTGCCAGGGGAAGGGTCCCCAGTCATAATCATGAGAACCTTCCTCAGCACTTCAGGCGCCAGATCTTCCTTCTGGAGCCTCATGCGGTCTTCACACCCACCGAAGGTCCACATCCAGCGGGAATGACGCTAGAGAGGGGAAATGCACCTCTGGAGGAACTCCTTCACCACCTTGGGCGCCGTCACACCGAGCGCCCTCAAGTTCCTGAAGTGACACCAGACGAAGGCGAGCTGGGGGCTCGTGAGCGTCTCATGGCCCCAGCCCGAGTTGGGGACAACGGGCAAGGTTGGCTCCGAGAGCAGGGGGCTGGGCACTCCGACATCCACGTACAGTCACCGCTCTCGGAACCCAGTCGCAGGTGGAGGAAGGCTGAAATCAATTCCCGAAGCTGCCACTTCCGGTGCGGCGAGGAAGCTCACGCACCCCGAGCATTGGGTGGGGCCGCTGAGGCACAGAGAGAAGAAATGACGCGGCAAGGCAACTGAAGGAGGAATGCCCACCATCGCCTCACAAACAAAAGCGAAAACGGCAAGGAGAGCAATGGATTCAGGACCCAAATGCATCATGTGGATCTAGTAATGGGAAAGTACGGCATTGAAGAAATCGGAAAATGTCAGGACCCCGACTCGATGTCACATCGATCTAGCTTGTAACACCTCATATCACTTTGCGGCCTCACGCACGGTAACCCCACGGGTGTCGCCTTACCTTTGCCCGGGACCGTTTGCGCCTTTTGGCTCACGTATATGATAGTGTCGCTAGCATCCATATGATAAAGAGCCCGGGCTGACATGACTAGTCGTAAACCCAAAGTGGCACAGACTTACAGGGACAGGCATCCATGACCCAGCAACGAACGTGTCGGTCATCAGCAAGTGGGTCCGGGCTGTAGCACTGGGCTAGCAGGACTCCGGTAAACCGGGCTGTAGCGGGCTCACAGGACTCCGGTACTCAATGCGTGACATTTCCCCGAAGGGACAGACACAGGAACGAAGAAGGACACATGCCGGCCAGCCTAAGTGTTCCCGAGCAGTAGCAAGCTACCATGGCTCAGAGGTAACACTAGGAGACATTTCCCGGTAAGAGAGGCTACTAAGGATAAACAACTAGATAGTCAGATCCCACACATACCAAGCATTTCAAACATACACACAATATGCTCGATATGTGCAAATACAACAAGGCATCACAACATGACTCTATGACACAAGTACTTTATTTAAGGCTCAGAGAGCCATACATAACATACACAAAGGTACGGGTCACACGACCCAGCATTCAAGTCATACAGTCATACAAACCAGCAGCGGAA
>NC_041383.1:611611032-611619677 GCF_002162155.2 Triticum dicoccoides
GAAGGCACGGCGATGGTGGCGTCGGTCATGGCGGGGGAGCGCGAGGGGGAGGAGCTGGAGAGGAGAGGGGGTGTCTGGGGGGTTCGGGGGAGCGAGGGAGGCCGGTCCACGACGTCACCGGGCGCGGGGAGCGGCGAGGCGGCGAGCAGGTGCGTGGCGCGCGCTGCGGTCGCCGTCGGGCACCTGCCTGCCTGCCTGGCCGGCAAGCAGCTCGCTGGAGCGGTGCTGGGCTGGGCCGGCAGGTGGGCCGGGAGCAGGCGCCAGGTAAGCTTTTTCCATTTCTTTCTGTTTTTTGTTTTTTAATACTTCTGCAACTTTGTTGAATTAAATAAAATACTTAGGCTACTCCTAAAATCACCAAACTACTCTTGGTCCATAGTTGGATTATTTCCAACATGAAACATTTTAGTTTGGAGATATTTGAGCATTTAAATATTTTATATAATTTTAAATGCCCAAATTCAAATATTTATAATTTAATTCAAAAACCCTAAGCTGGCCTAGGAAAATGTGCACCACTTTTGGCAGAGGTTCTGAACCAAGACAAAAATGATGGGCATTTTAGAAGGGCATTTCAGGTTCATTGAAAAAGTTTTTAGTAAACCCTAATTGGATTCAGAGGGGACTGGGGATTCTGTCATCCCCATTTGAGGTTTCTGATGAAAGAGTAAACATGATGCAACACTCTAATGCATGACTAACTAGGATGTGACAACTCACCCCCACTCAAAAGAATCTCGTCCCGAGATTTGGGTTCCTCCGGAAAGAAGGCGGGATACTCAAGTCGAAGACGATCCTCCCTTTCCCAAGTTGCTTCATCCTCAGAATGGTGCGACCATTGTACTTTGAGAAACTTGATATTATGACGTCGAGTGGTACGCTCGGCCTGATCGAGGATACGAATGGGGTACTCTCGATATGTAAGATTATCTTGGAGATCAAGCGTTTCGTGGTCCACTCCACGGATAGGATCCGAGAAGCAACGCCTGAGTTGAGAAACGTGGAAGACATCGTGGACTCTGGAGAGGTGCGAAGGTAGTTCCAACTGGTAGGCAACTTCTCCTCGTTTGGCGAGAATGCGAAAAGGTCCAATGTAACGAGGAGCCAATTTGCCTTTGATACCGAAACGATGGGTTCCCTTCAGAGGGGTAACCCGAAGATAAGCCTTCTCGTCAACCTCGAAAGTCATAGCCTTATGTTTTCGGTCATATTGACTCTTTTGACGAGATTGGGCTGTTTTCAACTTTTCACGAACGATGCGAACTTGTTCTTCTGCTTCCTGAATCATATCCGGGCCAAAGAATTGTCTTTCCCCGGTCTCTGACCAGTTAAGGGGTGTTCGACACCGTCGTCCATAGAGAACTTCAAAAGGGGCTTTACCCAAGCTAGATTGATAGCTGTTGTTGTAAGCGAATTCGGCAAATGGAAGGCACTTCTCCCAATCCATTCCGAATGAGATAACAGAGGCTCGAAGCATTTCTTCTAGGATCTGGTTGACGCGTTCCACTTGACCACTCGACTGAGGGTGGAAAGCGGTGCTAAAGGAGAGACGGGTTCCCATAGCATTTTGGAAACTTTCCCAAAATCGAGAGGTGAAAATACTTCCTCGATCCGAGTTAATTTCCAAAGGAACACCATGGAGAGACACTATTCGGGAGATGTATAAGTCTGCCAGCTGACTAGCGGTTATACTCTCACGAACAGGTAGGAAATGGGCTACTTTGTAAAGACGATCGACAACGACGAAAATAGCATTATTCCCTCTCTTGGTCCTGGGAAAACCGGTAATGAAATCCATACCAATTTTATCCCATTTCCATTCAGGAATAGCTAAGGGTTGAAGGGTGCCAGCAGGCCGTTGATGCTCTGCTTTTACACGATGACATACGTCGCAATTAGCAATATACTGAGCAATTTCTCTCTTCATCCTAGTCCACCAGAACCTCTGGCGTAGGTCCTGATACATCTTAGTACTACCGGGATGAATGGTGAGAGGAGATTCATAAGCCTCCTTAAGGATCAATCGCCTCAGGTTTCGCACTTTGGGAACCACTAGTCGATTCCCGAAGTATACGACCCCTTGATCATTAATGGAGAAACAATTCACAATTCCTTTCTTGATGTTTCTCTTGATGCGGGAGATTCCCGGATCTACCTTCTGTGCTTTGATGATCTGATCCGTAAGGGTAGGTTTTGCCACCAAGGTGGAAAGAAAACCTTGAGGAACAATGTGAAGGTTAAGCTTCCGAAATTCCTCATGGAGAAGCGGTTGACTTTGTTGTAACATCAGGTTGTTACAATAGGATTTACGACTTAGCGCATCAGCCATGACGTTGGCTTTTCCTGGGGTGTAAGTTATTCCTAAGTCGAAATCTGTGATCAACTCAACCCAACGTCTTTGCCTGAGATTCAAATCCGGTTGGGTGAAAATGTACTTCAGACTTTGGTGATCAGTGAATATTTCACAACGGTTACCGAGGAGGTAATGTCGCCAGGTCTTAAGTGCATAGACTACGGCTGCAAGCTCTAAATCATGAGTAGGATAATTCTCCTCATGTGGGTGCAATTGCCGTGAAGCGTAAGCAATTACATGTCGATCTTGCATGAGAATGCAACCTAGTCCTTGTCGCGAGGCGTCGCAGTAGATAACAAAATCCTTGGAGAAGTCTGGCGGTACCAGTACGGGAGCAGAAGTCAGGCGTCTTTTCAGTTCCTGAAAGCTGTGCTCACATTGTGAAGTCCATTCGAACTTCTTATCTTTCTTGAGGAGTTCGGTTAGAGGTTTAGCAACTTTGGAGAAATTTTCGACAAAGCGACGGCAATAGCTCGCTAAGCCCAGAAAACTCCGAACTTGCTTGACCGATTCAGGTGGAGTCCAATTAAGGACGGCTTGAACTCGCTCAGGGTTAACAGCAATACCTTTACCGGATATTACATGACCCAGATAGGTCACTTCTGACAACCAAAATTCACATTTGGAAAACTTGGCATAAAGGCGGTGCTCTCGAAGTTTCTTCAACACTAGCCTTAGATGTTCGGCATGTTCTTCCTCGTTCTTGGAGTAGATGAGTATATCATCGAGATAAACTACGACGAATTTATCCAAATACTCCATGAAGATTGAGTTCATTAACCGAGAAAAGGTGGCTGGAGCGTTGGTTAAACCGAAGGACATGACGGTGTACTCGTATTGGCCATAACGAGTAACAAAGGCCGTTTTAGGAATGTCCCCGTTTCTGATTTTGATTTGATGGTAGCCCAACCTCAAATCCATCTTGGAGAAGACTGAGGATCCAGCGAGCTGATCATACAGGTCGTTGATCCTAGGGAGCGGATATTTGTTCTTGATTGTGATCAAATTGACCGGTCGGTAATCTACAACCATCCGGTCCGTACCATCCTTCTTCTTGACGAAGAGGACGGGGCAAGCCCACGGAGATGAACTAGGTCGGATGAAACCCTTTTTCAAGGACTCATCAAGTTGTTTCTTAAGCTCGGCTAGTTCTAGTGGTGCCATCTTATAGGGTCTTCTAGCAATCGGAACGGTTCCTGGAATGAGGTCTATTACGAACTCAACATCCCTGTCAGGTGGAACACCTGGCAATTCCTCTGGGAAGACATCCGGGAAGTCACTGACTACCAGAACGTCCTCAAGGTCTGGCAAAGGGCTGGCGTTAAGAGAATATAATTGTCGCTTGGCTAATCGGGTCAAGACATTGACTATCTTCCCCGAAGGATGAGTGTGTTGAACAGTCCTAGAGAAGCAATCAATTTTGGCATGATGAGCTGACATCCAGTCCATACCCAAAATGATATTAATATCTGAAAATTTGAGAGCTATCAAAGATGCAAGGAAAACAAGTCTGTCGACTTGGATTTCATTTCCATAACTTACCCTGGAGGTCTGCCATCTAGAACCAGGAGTAGAAATTTCCATAGTGGATGGCATGTCACAGAATGCGGTGTTATGCAGACGAGCATAGTTCTCGGATATAAATGAATGAGAGGCTCCTGTATCGAAAAGAACAGATGCCGGGTGGCAATTAACAAGGAGCGTACCGAGAACGACATTGGGATCCTCTTGAGCTTCTTCGGCAGAGATACAGTTGACATGGCCACGTGTAGCGTGGCCGGCTTGGCGTGGAACACTTTCCCTGTCGGCTTGCCACGGCCAACAGCTTTAGCAGATTGGTTGGGGTTGGTCTGGGGACACTCACGCATATAGTGGCCAGATTCCCCACACTTGAAACAAGTCACGGAACTGGTACGTGGAGGAGCATTGTTGGTTGGACCCCCATAGGGCTTGGCTGGTGCAGACTGTTGAACGGGGCGAGGCGCCTGGAAAGATGGCCTCGGTGTGAACCTGGGTGGCAGGGCGGTGTTGGGCACCCACACGCGGCCCTTCTAAGGACCAGCACCGGATGAGGAACCCATGTCACGGCCATGCTTGCGTGTTGCGTCATAATCACTCTGACCGGTCTCAGCACTGATGGCCTTGTTAACAAGTTTCTGAAAAGATGTGCACTCATGCAGACGGAGGTCGCGGCGAAGCTCAGGACTAAGTCCCTTACGGAACCTCGCTTGCTTCTTAGCATCAGTAGAAACTTCCTCAGTTGCATATCGTGCGAGGTTACCAAACTCCCTGCTGTAAGCATCCACAGAGAGTCGGCCCTGAGTGAAACTACAAAATTCCTCACGTTTACGGTCCATGAGACCCTCCGGAATGTGATGTTCACGGAAAGCCTCGCTGAATTCAGCCCAAGTAGTGACATGGCCCGCTGGGCGCATAGCTCCATAATTCTCCCACCATAGACTGGCGGGGCCTTCAAGATGATATGCAGCAAAGGTGACCTTGTCAGCCTCAGCTACCAGCGCGGAACGCAGTTTGTGAGAAATACTGCGAAGCCAATCATCAGCGTCAAGAGGCTTGACGGAGTGGTGGAACGTGGGTGGATGTAACTTGATAAAATCACTGAGTGACACCAGTTAGTCCTCTGATGGTGGGCTGTGTTCTGTTCAATACGCTCCAACAAACGGTTGGTCTCCCGCTTGTTTCTTTCGGCTTCCATCATAACCTCGGCTAGGGAAGGAGGATGAGGTAGATTTGCATTCCTGACTTCACTGCCTTCGGCCTTCTCTTGGGGAGCAGGGTTAGTGCGCGTGTTGACCATCCTAGGTAAACAAGACAATGATTTAGTCAGAATGAAAAAAAAATCCGACATAGGATACAGAATGTAAGGAATAACTCGGAATGCAAGATGATCATCCGTATGACATGGTAGATACAGAAACTGCTTCTTTATTCCATCGTCATACACACCATACAGAGTTTAGTACAAGACCAAACAAGGTACTAATACGGTGAAAAGAGGATTACATCTCATCGGAGGCATCCCAAGCTCCTATACATTATTTTTCTACACCTCCGGAAGGCGATACAAACTAGGTCATATCCCACGAGTCACGCAAGACGATAGACGACACGGCTAACACGAACTAGTGATACTACCACTAACTCAGACCGATCCGTAGTAGTCCTCGTAGAAGTCACCTCCATAGCCTGGAAGCTCAACATGATCATCCGGAAACAGACGAACTCGCGGAGCTTGTGGACCATAGGGGCTAGGATGAGGTCTTGGACCAACAGACGGTGGCCTGTGGGGACCGCGAGGTGGGGTGATGCCTCCTACATCATGCCAACCCATCACGTCTGGCAAAGCAGATCTCATAGGATCGAGATCGCGCATATCCGAATATCCAGCTTGCACCGCCGGTGCAAACCGAGTCAATGTGGCCCAGTGGTCAGCACGGGTATTGAAGAGCTCTAACCTCAAGGCCCGATTTTCACGGTCCTTATCCTCGAGCATCTCAGCAGTGGTGCGAGTCCGTGAATCCTCCTGGGTGGGGTCAGCATAGATAGCCTGGAGATACCCTTGTGCTCCCGGAAGTGATCCTGGCATATACCGGAAATCAGAGTCCCGAAATAGACCAGATCTGACTCGCATGATGGTCATCATAGAGTAGGTGGCGTCCTGCACAGCCATCTCAATAGTAACCCCGAGTCCATAGGAGCAGTGAAGGGGCTCGGTGGACCCAGGATAAGAAGGAAATATCCTGACAGTGCAGAGATACTGGCTTTGATTAAAGTCTCGGAATTGCTCTTCGACCGTGTACTCAGGATACCAACGGTATCCAGCCTCAGTCATTACCCTGACCAACATGGCAGTATGGCCGGGTACATCTAGGCATCGAGTCAGGCGAACCACTTGATTAAGGTCGCGAGTGGCCATCTGAAAGCACAATCATAATGCAAAGGCATTAGAATTTCTAGCAAAATTTCGGCAGCATAACAGCTGTAAATGCTCAAGAAGGATTTTGAGACATTTGACAAAGGATTTCATACACACTCAACATCATCATATCAAAGTTCTGAATCCATCCTAACAACATAACGTGGTAGAAGAACTGAACTAGGCTTGTATCCATCAACCCTATAAGGTACTACTGATTAGTAACGCGTGATCCTGATAGAGAGAATAGATCCTAATTCCTTAACCTTCGGTGGAAGAATAGACTGACTCAGATCAGAATGTCATAAGATAAAGGAGTAAAAAGAGCCTTACGTTCCAACCCACAAACAATTCCCCTACATATAACTAAAGAATTTCTAGACTCAACATCGACCGGTTTGGCTTGGAGAACCTACAGGTAGTCCGGCTCTGATGCCAACGTTGTCAGGACCCCGACTCGATGTCACATCGATCTAGCTTGTAACACCTCATATCACTTTGCGGCCTCACGCACGGTAACCCCACGGGTGTCGCCTTACCTTTGCCCGGGACCGTTTGCGCCTTTTGGCTCACGTATATGATAGTGTCGCTAGCATCCATATGATAAAGAGCCCGGGCTGACATGACTAGTCGTAAACCCAAAGTGGCACAGACTTACAGGGACAGGCATCCATGACCCAGCAACGAACGTGTCGGTCATCAGCAAGTGGGTCCGGGCTGTAGCACTGGGCTAGCAGGACTCCGGTAAACCGGGCTGTAGCGGGCTAACAGGACTCCGATACTCAATGCGTGACATTTCCCCGAAGGGACAGACACAGGAACGAAGAAGGACACATGCCGGCCAGCCTAAGTGTTCCCGAGCAGTAGCAAGCTACCATGGCTCAGAGGTAACACTAGGAGACATTTCCCGGTAAGAGAGGCTACTAAGGATAAACAACTAGATAGTCGTATCCCACACATACCAAGCATTTCAAACATACACACAATATGCTCGATATGTGCAAATACAACAAGGCATCACAACATGACTCTATGACACAAGTACTTTATTTAAGGCTCAGAGAGCCATACATAACATACACAAAGGTACAGGTCACACGACCCAGCATTCAAGTCATACAGTCATACAAACCAGCAGCGGAAGTAACTTGTCTGAGTACAGACAACTAGTAAAATAAAAGAGGCTTGGAAAGTCTAGCTATACTACATGGTCCTTCACAAGCTCAGGATCACCACCTGGGCCTTAGCCTACTCATTGATGTCAACGTCTACGTAGAACCCATCAGAAGGGGTTGCAGCGTCTTCTATAAAAATGTAAATTATAGCAACATGAGTACAAAGGTACTCAGCAAGACTTACATCAGATCCTACATACATGCATATTATCAAGAAGGGTTGGTGGAGTTGTTGCAGCAAGCCAGCTTTGACTCTTGGCTAGGCTAACCTACGAGACTCCAACTCGAAATGGTTTTGCGCACACGAGTCCACTACTCACCAATTCAATACACTACCGAGGATCCACCTCCGTCTTCCTACGGAAGAGACATCCTCGGCACTCACACTTATCTTGAGGCTTTTAGTAGTTTCCATTTACTTGTCTATGAACTGTATAGGCAACCAAGTAGTCCTTTACCGCGGACACGGCTATTCGAATAGATCATGATAACCCTGCAGGGGTGTACTTCTTCATACACGCTCTCACCACTTACCGTCGTTTACACGACATGTACTCGGCAACCTTCAAGCGGAAGCCCAACGTGGGTGTCGGCCACGACCTACCTAATCACCTAAGCCTCCAGTCCAGGTTTATCGCCTATCCAGGTTCCATCCGCAGGGAGTCCGGCCGAGGTTTCCCATACGGCCCCGAACGATGTGAACAGGGTTCCCGAAATACCTAACGGGTATTCGGTACACCCGGCCACGTACCTACCGCATCATAGCCCACCCCTACGGTCAGCGCTGTCCACGGCCTCCAGTAGGCTACAAACACCAGAAACTACTTGCAACTCCTGGACGGAGAACTAGGGTGAATAAGAAGCCGAGAGGGTCCATTGGTTTCGGGCCCAATGCATGGTAGTAGCTGATTCTTAAATCACACATACAGATCTCAGTGCTTAAGGTCGGCTTCAATGAAACAACCCACCATGTACTCCTACATGGCCTCTCATCGATACCTTTACCAAATCGTGTTCACCACACCACTATTATTACCGACATAATCATTTCACTCTAGCCCATCACCCAGATGAACCAGACCTGACACGACTCTAAGCATAGCAGGCATAGCAAGGTAGGAACAACACATACATATGGCTCAATCAACTCCTACACATGCTAGTGGGTTTCATCTAGTTA
>NC_041383.1:611621065-611629218 GCF_002162155.2 Triticum dicoccoides
GCCGTCGGGCACCTGCCTGCCTGCCTGGCCGGCAAGCAGCTCGCTGGAGCGGCGCTGGGCTGGGCCGGCAGGTGGGCCGGGAGCAGGCGCCAGGTAAGCTTTTTCCATTTCTTTCTGTTTTCTGTTTTTTTAATACTTCTGCAACTTTGTTGAATTAAATAAAATACTTAGGCTACTCCTAAAATCACCAAACTACTCCTGGTCCATAGTTGGATTATTTCCAACATGAAACATTTTAGTTTGGAGATATTTGAGCATTTAAATATTTTATATAATTTTAAATGCCCAAATTCAAATATTTATGATTTAATTCAAAAACCCTAAGCTGGCCTAGGAAAATGTGCACCACTTTTGGCAGAGGTTCTGAACCAAGACAAAAATGATGGGCATTTTAGAAGGGCATTTCAGGTTCATTGAAAAAGTTTTTAGTAAACCCTAATTGGATTCAGAGGGGACTGGAGGTTCTGTCATCCCCATTTCAGGTTTCTGATGAAAGAGTAAACATGATGCAACACTCTAATGCATGACTAACTAGGATGTGACAGAAAAGGGGGGAACTAGTCCCGCCCAAAGGGCATCGGCGAAGTACCGGACCTCGGTGACTATTCTGTTAATGGAGAAGTGAGACATGGGCCAGACCGTCGTCCTCCCGCACTCGTTGAAGATGGTGGCGAGGGCGGAACTAACCTTTTCCAAGGCTTCCAAGTTGAGTATGATCGACTGATCGACAGCAGGAGCCACCGACGGCGGCGAGCGGGGCGAGGGCACATGCTTCTTCCCTTTCCCCTTCTTCGTTGGCACCATGGCGACAGGAATGAGGAGGTTCGAGATTGGATTGGAGGCGGATGTTGGAGCTCAAGGGGAGGAAGAGCAGGAGACGCGTGAGCGGCGAGAAGAGGGATGACTGTGTGCAACCGCGGGTCCGCCTAGCTGGGCGCAGAATAAGGAAGCATGGGAAAACAGGGACGCCCACGTCCAATCAACCGCCACGCGGCGCCCAAGGCCGCATGCTGTTGGGTCCCGCGGCGCTTCGCACTTGCCCCTTCGCTTCTCTGCTAAGCCAAGTCCAGGCGCGCCTTGGGCCCAGGGGCTACTGTCGGCTTTCTGGGAACGGGGGTACCCAGACTTGCCTGCCTGCGGCCTGTGGCGTGGCTCAAGGAGTGGCCCATTACGACCCATCTTCATCGACGCAAGATCAAGACCCTTGCAAGGGGCCAAGCCTCGCGGGGCGGACGACAGGAAGCTTCCTCAGGCACAGCCTCGTCAGGCTGGCTTGCGAGGAGGCGGAGAGATCAAGGCAGGGTACCTCACGAGGTGCCCATGATGCAAGCCATGACGACCGAAGCCAGGCGGGCGCCGGCCTGCGCAGAGTCCTTGTTTCTTCTTTGGTGCAAAGGGGGCAAGCGCAGGCGAGAGTATCAAGCAAAGGCAACCATTTTGGTGCAACAAGACCAAGACCAGCAGAACGGCAGGATGGAGGTCATCATGGATCCCAAGTCGGCGTCACCGTCAGAGTCTTTGGCAGGCGATGACGGACTTTTGCCAGGATAAGTGTACTAGATGTTCCCCTTCAAAATGGCCAATTGTTGGCGCCCTTCCCGCTCAATATTTGGGAAGAGGACCAAGGCCTCGCTCTATAAATAGGACTAGCCACTCTCAAGGCAGGAGGTCGACCAATCGAACCTTAGCCAGAACCACCAACACAAGAACCCCTCCCCTCGCGAGGTAGTTCTTTCTTTGTATTGTTCATCATCAGCCCCTGAGGCAATCCACCACACCACAAACTAGAGTAGGGTATTACACCACAATGGTGGCCTGAACTAGTATAAATCTCTTGTCCCTTGTGTTGTTCTTCGTGTAGTTTTAGATCCTTGCGAGGCGGCGAGACGTGAGTAGGTAGGAGGTGTGATCTCCGCGCGCACCCTAGAGTTCGAACCTTGAGGGTCTGCCGGAACCCGAAATCCGACAAAAGTGACTTGTGAGTAACGAGGTTGAACGAGGTATTGGGATACCGACGATCGAATCTCGGGCAAGTAACGTACTGATTGACAAAGGGAATTGTATATGGGATTACTTGAATCCTTGACATCGTGGTTCATTCGATGAGATCATCGTGGAACATGTGGGAGCCAACATGGGTATCCAGATCCCGTTGTTGGTTATTGGCCGGAGAGCTGTCTCGGTCATGTCTGCGTGATTCCCGAACCTGTAGGGTCTACACACTTAAGGTTTGGTGACGCTAGGGTTGTAGAGATATTAGTATGCGGTAACCCGAAAGTTGCTCGGAGTCCCGGATGAGATCCCGGACGTCACGAGGAGTTCCGGAATGGTTCGGAGGTGAAGAATTGTATATAGGAAGTCCAGTTTCGGCCACCGTGAAAGTTTCCGGGGTCACCGGTATTGTACCGGGACCACCGGAAGGGTCCCGGGGGTCCACCGGGTGGGGCCACCTATCCCGGAGGGCCACGTGGGCTGAAGAGGGAAGGGACCCAGCCCCTGGTGGGCTGGTGGGCCCCCCTTGGGCCTCCCCTGCGCCTAGGGTTGGAAACCCTAGGGGTGGAGGGGCGCCCCACTTGACTTGGGGGGCAAGTCCCCCCCTAGGCCGCCGTCCCCTTGGAGATGGGATCTCTAGGGGCCGGCGCACCCCTAGGCCCCCTATATAAAGAGGGGGGAGGGAGGGCAGCCGCACGCTAGTCCCTGGTGCCTCCCTCTCCCCCGCACCACCTCTCCCTCTCGCTGAGCTTTGCGAAGCCCTGCTGAGATCGCCACTGCTTCCACCACCACGCCGTTGTGCTGCTGGATCACCATCAACCTCTCCTTCCCCCTTGCTGGAACAAGAAGGAGGAGACGTCTTCCCCAACTGTATGTGCGTTGAACGCGGAGGTGCTGTCCGTTCAGCACTAGGATCTTCGGTGATTTGGATCACGATGAGTATGACTTCCTCAACCCCGTTCTCTTGAACGCTTCCGCTCGCGATCTACAAGGGTATGTAGATGCACACCTCTCTCTCGTTGCTAGATGACTCCATAGATTGATCTTGGTGAAGCGTAGAAATTTTTTATTTTCTGCAACGTTCCCCAACAGTGCCATGCGGAGGTGGTGGATGTCGACTACCGCAAAGCCTAGCCTCAACACTGCAACAACATTGACGTGTGCATGAAATGGGCTTATAGTTATAGGAATGGATAGACAATGAACCAAACGCCCGACCACCTATATTCCTTTTTTTCTCCTAGTATTGGGCATGTGAGACTTATTTGGCCCATATGCCTATTTTTCTCTATAATAAAAAAATCACCACGA
Source organism: Triticum dicoccoides (assembly GCF_002162155.2). NCBI lineage: Eukaryota > Viridiplantae > Streptophyta > Magnoliopsida > Poales > Poaceae > Triticum > Triticum dicoccoides. The sequence continues at coordinate 611,624,369 of NC_041383.1, forward strand.
AAATTATCAGTTTAGTACCAATGAATCTGACTCCTTAATTGGAATAGTTTGATGGGTGACTCACATTTGTCGGTTCCTATTATAAAAAATCTCTATTTTACATATATGGTGTAGCTACTTTTATAAGAGGGGTCATACCACAATACATTGATGACACAATACTCCGCGTGAAACATAAACCAAAAAGCTAAAAACATGAAACTAGCGCATGCTGTCTCTCTCTCCTCTTCTCTTCTCTTTTTTATCAATCAACATGAAACTACTTCTTGCCTTGTGATTGTGCTTTTGAGCATCTATTTGTACTGTAAATTACTTTCTCTAAGAGACAGCTAGTTTGTTTCAATGAGGCATGGGAACTCAGTGAACATATATATCTTGATTTATTGTCCAAATCATATTGTTCCACTCATGTATTGTAGCATGTTTACCATGTTACCAATATATTAGTGTAGCTCAGATGGTTGGGTTTCTTGTGACGGAACTTGTCCTAGGACGCCATTCTAAGGTGTTATCGTTGATTTTCTCTCTGCTACGATGTATGTCGTCTATGTTGTAGGATCCCCGTGGTAGATCAATTTCTCTGCTCTATTGACTAGATCAGATGAGCATCTCAAGCATGAACTTTTAAAAGGTCTCATGAAGGAAGCCGTGCTCCAATTCCCTCAGATTGGATGCATTTGAAATAGTGTGGTGTTGTGGGTACCTGATCATTGGACGTGATCGATCAACTACCAGAGACGGTGCCTACGGCGCAGCTCCTACCGTCATGGAGGCTGACCGGCAGCAATGAAGCATGTTAGGTGGAATTGTCATGGTCTGCTGCAGGCCCCTGGAATAAGGGCCCTTTTGGATGTTAATTCTCGAAGGAAACCTGTCTTCTTATTTCTCTCAAAAATAAACTTACATGATTACCTAGTGGATTGCCTGATTAGGAGGTTAAAGATGGACCATAAAGAGGTCGTCCGCAGCGATGGCAAAAGTGGTGGTCTACTATTGCTATGGAAGAAAGATATCAATATTTCATTGTGGTTTAAGTCAGACAAGTTTCTTGATGTCTTGGTGGACTCTAGGACGGATGATGTTTGGCGGTTCAATGCCATGTACTGAGAACCAAACTGGGCAAACAAAGAGAAAACTTGACAAAAGTTCTGCAATCTGAACACTTGCAGCAACTTACCATGGTTGATAATGGGGGACCTAAATGAAATCCTTTATTCCTTTTGAGGAGGGGGAAATCCTAGACCCAGTGATTTCTGAATATGTTTCGCGAGGCACTTGATGATTGTAATCTGGAGGATTTCGGTTTCCTTGGTGATAAACTTACTTGGAAAAGAGGAAATATCAAAGAGCGGATTGATAGGGCATTGGCAATGATTCCTGGAACAATAAGTTTGTTGATGCTATTTTAACAAATCTTGAGTATAACAATTCAAACCACCGCCCTATCCTCGTGTGAATGTCTAAAGAGAATGTGCCTGGATTAAATACTTCCTTTGTACTTCGGTTTGAGTCTTGATGGTTGAAAGAGGACAAGTTCAAAGAGGTGGTGAAAGAAGCATGGGATCATCCGAGTCCACATGCGAAGGTACTGGCTTGGCGGAAAAACTCCGTTTTGTCCATGATCAACTACACCGGTGGGACAAAGTGGTTTTGAAAAGTCCAAAGCTCAAGTTGAAAACCATGCAGAGAGAACTGGAGAAGGTCACACGATGGATCTAGATGATAGAAACTTGGAAAAATAGAAGGAGTTGGCCCAAGAGATAGAAAATCTCCTAGAACACGAGGAGGTTTTTGGTCACAATGGAGCAGACTTAGTTGGCTCAAATTTGGTGACCGCGACATAAGCTATTTTCACAACTATTCTAGTATGCTTCGCCGATGAAACAAAATCAAACAGCTGAAGGATGACCATGGGAATTAACAGGAACGGGTGACGCACTTAAATCTATCGACATCAAATTATTTCTCGACTTTGTTTACCTCTGAGGTGGATGAGGTCGACCCTGCTTTACTAGAGAAGGTGGTACCATTGGTGGATCATGCAATGAATGATTCTCTTAATCAGCCCTATATTGTTGGGGAACGTTGCATGGAAAACAAAAAAACTACGCACATGCAAGATCTATCCATGGAGATGCATAGCAACGAGGGGGGTGTCTATGTACCCTCGTAAACCGTAAGCGGAAGCGTTTACCAACACGGTTGATGTAGTCAAACTTTCTTAGCGATCCAACCGAACGTATGGCACCTCCGTGTTCAGCACACGTTCAGCTCGGTGACGTCCTCTGCCTTTTTGATCCAGCAACACGACGAGGTAGTGGATGAGTTCCGGCAGCACGACTGCGTGGTGATGGTGATGGTGAATTTGTGAATTTGTGATCTAGTGCTTGAGCCAGTTATGGTGATGGTGACGGTGATGGTGACGGTGACGGTGACGGTATGTTACTTGCCCGAGATTCAATCGTCGGTATCTTCATACCTAGTTCAATCTCGTTACCGGCAAGTCTCTTTACTCGTTCCGTAATACATCACCTCGTTACTAACTCCTTAGTCATTTTCTTGCAAGCTTATGATGTGTATTACCGAGAGGGCCTAGAGATACCTCTCTGATACTTGGAGTGACAAATCCTAATCTTGATCTATGCCAACTCAACAAAACACCTTCGGAGATACCTGTAGAGCACCTTTATGATCACCTAGTTACGTTGTGATGTTTGATATCACACAAGGTATTCCTTCGGTATTCGGGAGTTGCATAATCGCATAGTCTAAGGAATATGTATTTGATATGAAGAAAGCAATAGCAATAAAACTGAACGATCATTATGCAAAGCTAACGGATGGGTCTTGTCCATCACATCATTCTCCTAATGATGTGATCTCGTTATCAAATGATAACACATGTCTATGGTTAGGAACCTTAACCATCTTTGATCAACGAGCTAGTCTAGTATAGGCTTACTAGGGACACGGTATTTGTTTATGTATTCACACATGTATTTAAGTTTCAGGTCAATACAATTCTAGCATGAATAATAAACCTTTATCATGAATAAGGAAATATAAAATAACAATTTTATTATTGCCTCTAGGGCATATTTCCTTCATATACAACAAAGGATGTGAGAAGAGCTCTTTTTCTATTAGGGATTTAAATGCCGGGAAAGGATGGCTTGCATGTAGTTTTCTTTAAAAAAATTGGAAGATCCTTGGCGAGTCTATTACAGAAGAGGTGCTTCAAGAGATTAATGAGAAGGTAATTACAACGGGGTGGAACAATATGATAAACATTCTCATTTTGAAAGTTGATAACCCTGAAAAGGTAACCCAATACTGGCCTATCAGTGTCTGCACAGTTCTATATTAAATTATTTCTAAGATGATTGTTATATGTCTGAAGAGGTTGATAGATGTAAGTGCATCTAGTGCCCTTTAGTGATTTTGGTGTACTGAAGACTTATAGGTTAAGGGACTAATGTGTTTGTGAGTGTACATAGGTTCTATAAGTCTATTAGGAGTTTGATATTTACGAAAAAGTCGACCCCTAAAAATGAATGTCTTCAGTTGAAGACTTTGGTTTTCTTGAAGACTTTGAAAATGATGAAATTGGTGTGACCTTGAAGACATTGATATTAATGCGAGGATTATGAAGCGTGAAGACTTTGGTTGTCGTAGTTTCATTTTATCTTTCTTGAGTCATAGGAAACACCGTACTGTTAAAGGGGGTCTAGGTAAAACTAAGGAAACATTTCCAAGTGATGCTCATCTCAAAGCCTACACATACCCAATCCTTCGAGTGAAGCCTTTGAAAATATCATATAGTTCAGTCAATTTCTTCAGTGATAGAGATGAAAATCTTCTGGTCTCTGAGGAATTTGTTCTGCTGAGGAGTTAGGAATTCGTCAGCGCGGATTGCCTACAAGTGAGGAACATGATAGCCCTGAGGAATTTGAGAGCTCAAATTTCCGACCATTGTTGTGCTACACGCCAGTTGTCCCAAATATCGTATCCACCTAACGGTCATATCACTGAAGGGAATTTACGTCTTATCATGTCGGGCTACTCCTCGACTATAAATAGCCGCCCCCTTCAACCACTAGCTGGTTGGCTTCTCCGAAAGAAACTGACACTTGTCATTGAGATCATCCCATCCTCTGAGGACTTTGAGTGAAAATCATCAGTGAGGAAAAACCCAAAACCCCAACACCTAAAACCCAAAGTGATTGAGCATCACTGAAGAGATTGTTCCTTTGTGGAACAGACGTTTGTTACCTTTGAAGACTGTGCATCTTCCATACGGTTAGGCATCAAGGTCTAGAGCATCCAAGAGGAATAGTGGATCGTCGGGTGCCTAGTCTGTGAAGGTTTGGAAGTCACCTTGAAGACTTACCACGAGTGATTGGGCGAGGTTTGTGTGACCTTAGCCCAAGGAGAATACGGTAAGGACTGTGTGTCCTAGGACTATGTGTCCTTTGGTTTAAATACCAAGCCGCTCCAACCAGACGTACAACTGTCACAGCAGTTGGAACTGGTCTACCAAATCACTGTCTTCACCAAGCTACTGGTTTAATTTCCTCAACCCTTTCATTTCCTCGCTCATGTGTTTATGAAATTGATCGTTACTATTTGAAGACTTCGACTGAAGACTTTCTCAATTTCCTCAATCCTATTTCTTCAGTCATCTTGTCTTCACCTGCTTATCCTGTTTACATGCTACTTGTGCTCTGTGTATGTTTCATTTCATCATGATGCCCATGCTACTGTCTTGTTATGCATGCACCTAAGTACTTATTCCAAGTTGTATTTCCTCAGTGACGAATTTGTAAAAATTGCCTATTCACCCCCCCCCC
>NC_041383.1:611629652-611635830 GCF_002162155.2 Triticum dicoccoides
CATGCCATAAAGAATGAGAAAAAGGAGAAGCATGGATATTGTGCTATCAAATTATATATGCATAAATATTATGGCAGGGAGCAGTGGGTTTTCCTACAAAAGATGATGATTCCATTAGAATTTAAGGAGGAGTTTGTAGATCTCATCATGCCTTGTGTTTCATATGTTAGATATACTGTGAGATTTAATGATCAGGAGATGAGAGAGTTCACACCAACTAGGGGTCTCAGACAGGGAGATCAACTCTCCATATTTCTTCTTGATGTGTGCTGGAGGATTATCAAGTTTATTGGATCACGCAAAGGAGGTTCGTTGCATCGAACGGGGGCAGGGGGTAAGAGAGATGGTGGCATGGGGTTTAGAGATCTACATGCTTTTAACTTAGCTATGCTAGCAAATCAAAGTTGGAGATTGATTTTAAACCTAGATAGCTTATGTGCTAGAGTGCTTCGAGCAAAGTACTATCCTGATGGGAACCTCTTGAAAGCGAGCCAAAAAACGGGTCATCATTTACATGCCAAAGTATAGTGGCTGGGTTGCAGACTTTCAAAAGGGGGCATATTTGGCGAGTTGGCTTTGGTAGAAGCATTAACATATGGGAAGACCATTGGATCCCGTGCAGTCCATCAAGGAAAGTTATCTCATTGAAAGGAATGTGTATGTTGTAAACTGTTGATGAACTGATTGACCCTTGGATAGGAACCTGGGGTGAAGCACTGCTACGTGATAACTTTATATCCATTGATGTTGAGCAAATTTTGATGATACCCCTGAGTACAAATCTGACAGAGGACTTCATAGCATGGCATAAAACATGGCCCTTCTCCTTCTCTATCCAACCCACGTACTATATAGAATGGGCTTACCAGTTCAGTGGCCGGATAAGAAGAGAAGAGGACGGACCGTCATCATCCAATCCTGTTTGGGAGATCCTCTGCAAACTGAATGTTCCTAGCAAGGTGAAAAAGATTGGCTGGAAGGCGCTACATGGGATGATACCGGATATGGAAGTACTCACAAACTGACATATTCCGGTCCCGGGACAATTTCTGGTTTGTAAAAAAGGAGCAGAAAATTTGAAGCATCTTATGTTCACTTGTGACTGAGCTAGAGTTGTTCGGCTATGGGAGTTCACGAGATAGTTGAAGTGGCAACAAAACATGACCGATTTGGCAGTATCATCCTCGAGAACATCATTGCTCCTGAACAAAATAAAATTTGCTTCAAATCAATTCTGAATATGCTTCTAAAGAAGTTGCTTCAAATAAAAGGAATATATCATAGGGTTAGGGTTTTTTGTCATCTGAAAACAATTATTTAGAAGCATCACTCCCTTGTTTCCACTGACTAGAGAATTGCTTCCAACCAAGTAGCAATTTGTTTGCATAAAAGGAGAAGAATAGTTACCCTATGAAAAGTACATATGCTTCAAAGGAATTATAGAGTTGTCCACAAAGAACAAATCGCTCATGAAAATTCTTTTTTTCAACAAAAAACAAGAACAGAGCATACCATATTATTTCTCCCTTGCCTGGAAGCATCGTATCATGTTGAAGCTCCACATATATTTCTAGTTTGTCGCCAATAAGGAATCCGCCTGAAAAAGAATGGCGCTCCTCATCCCAGTTGTATGCTCTAGACATCATTATAATATACTTGACATGTGCCCCGAACAAAGAAGCACGACTACGATTTTATGCCGCAAAAATGTATATATAACAGAAACATCAATCAGGCATAGTCAGAGTCAGGAGTAGTTGAAACAAAATAATTCACTAAAAGAAGCATACACTTGTAGTGGTTGAAGTAAAAATTTACTAGCATAGAAGCATATGTGAGAAATATAAGTAGGAAATGGTGGAAGCAAAGTTCTAGTACCATAGAAGCATTTGTGAGAAATAAAAGTGAAGCAGTTGAAGCAAAACTTTCACGTAAAAGCATATGTAATGTGGATCAAGCAAAATTTCACTACCATAGAACCATATGCGAGAAATAAAAGTGAAACCAAAAAATCAAAAAATAAATGGTAAAAATCCATTATTAAAGCAGGGCAATGTAAACAAGAATAACATGTAAGCACCAATCTACTAAACCGGACAAAGAAAAAACAAAGAATAAGATGGAAATATTGAAGCAAATTTACAAGAACTCACAAACATATTGGGTACAATATGGGATCATGGCATTGTTTCAAGGGGGATAACAGTGACAATAAAGTTAGGGAGAATGGGAAATCAAACATTATGGAAGCAATTCAGTTGGAGCAAGAGGCAGTCAAAAAATGTTTGAAAAGAACCTTTTTTTTTGTGACATGCATATAATCATATAAACTAGTTTTGAATAAATGAAGCAATGCATGGCCATATTTCGGAAGCAATACATTGTTCTCTCTAGGTGAAGGAAAAATGAAACATATGCATGCTCCCTCACATGAAATGAAGCAAACACTATCTCCAAGAAGCATATGCATTACAATGAAGAAACACAAATTGTTAAGAAGCATGAACAACATGGTGCAGTTACATATATACTATGAGTTAGAAGTATGGATATGTGAAAATAAAATCCTAAAGGATATTGCCCCCAAATTGGAAGCACATGTGCTTCATGTACATAACAAATTCAGAGATAACAGTCGATGACTGAGTCATACAATACACAATGGAGTGCCCAAATTCGGGACCAGCAAAAGGGACTATACAACCATATGCACATAGCGAACAACACTTAAAACATACAAATAAATCAGAGAGGAGTATATCAAGATTTCTTGGACTCAATGCCTATGTTAGATGAGGATGGTGCATGCGGATGATGGGGGTCGAGGGGGCTAATCCAATCGTCTTACTCACATTATGGCTTCATTTCTCAACCGGGAGGACCTTCTGCCACGGTGAACCAGAGGCCGCATGCCACGAAGGTACGTACTGCAGATGCTCGGGGCGGCAAGGAGGTTGTGAGCTCATTCCTTGTGCGCGCCATGTAGAAGGGGCGCAATGGCCCGGTTAATCTCATGGTCCAAGGGGGGTGTCTGAATCATGGCGGATGGATTCGGGGTGAGAGCTCGGGGATGGAGGTGATCTGGGAGCATGTGATGGAGATGGGGACGAGAGACGCATGGGGTGGGTACATGGCAGGTGTGATTATGGGTGAATACGTGGCGAGAAAATCGTCGAGATTTGAAAACACATCGACGGGAGTGGAATCAATTTTGACTGTGAGATGAAAGCCGCATCGACGTCCCTCAAGACTTCCGTTATGAAGAGTTTCCCTAAATTATAAGTGCTTGTCGATGTTCAACTGAAATCTTCCTATGAGTGAATTGAATTTCCTGATTGGATTTGTGTCGAAGCTTACTATGAAAGAAATGTTCTCTTTCAAAATTATCACTCATCTGCATTATTATTTTCACTTGTTTAGTGATTTCATTTTTCACTTGATGCTTTTGAAAATCTCTACGGAAAGCAACATGTGATTGATCACTATGTCTGATCTAGGTTGCCCTATTCTACATATATAGTAAAATAAATAAAAAATGTGTTGTTATTTGAAGAGTTCGTACATAGTTTGGTTTATCAAACATTGTTAATTGCATGTGGCAACACACGGGTATTATGCTAGCTAATGGTGTTAAGGGTGAGACAGCTCGGCCGACATTAATTACACAATGGACGAACCCATCGTTCGTTCTTGTGCTACATTTCCCACTTAAGATTTCTTACATGTCATTTTTTTTAAATCCGATTTCTCCCATGTCAAGATAGGAGAAACACCAAAACCTTTGTGGCTATGGACTCACATTCTCACGAGTCCACATCAATTTCATCCAAGTTATCACCAGCAGCCTTCTGTGACATGTTTACAGCAAATGCAGAGTAGTACTATATTGTGTGGTCTCCATGAGTGCGTCGATTTTACGTGGAGATGTAGCTGTACGGAACCATTTGCTTATGGACTGTGCAAACGATCTTTCCCTCTCCGATGCATCACTCTCATTTAATTTTGTTATTATCAGTAACAAACAAAAGGTTTGGCTTGACGAACTGTCACCACTTACGTAAAATCTACAACAACCGAATAGAACAGGCGAAAATTTGCAGCCCACCAGAAACCCACGTATGTATATACTCGATCCGTTTCTTTATACAAGTTATATTTATTTTTTGATAAAACTTCACAATGAAAGATGCATTTCTTCTAAATCGTCATAATTTTCTTTTTATTCCTTCAAAAGGTGGAATATCTTCCTCATGATTTCATGTATCTTTTCTTCTATCAAAAGAAGGAAACTATCTCTCTCGATTGCATGCTCTTATTTTTCTGAACTCGTTGATTTACTTGCCACTAACTAACAAATTTGTCAAGGATAAATTTTTTTTTGCATGGTAAGGATAATTTTGTCTTAACACCTCTATAATTATGTGTCTTGGTCACCGTATCGAAAATAATACACCTTAAACGGAGGGAGTATGAAAGTGAAAAACCGTTACTACAGTTCGTTCGTCCTACAGGCTACAGCTACCAACTCGTGCACGCACGTGCTAGGCGTGACGACGAGAATCAAAGAATACCTCTTGCGAGTGCGACGGGGGACAAATGAAATGCACGGCGGCCATCGCCCATCCGTCTCCCTCCATTTTCGTCTCTTCCCAACTTCTTCCACAGCAGGGCGCACAGTTTTCGAACAGGTTGCACAGCGAGGAGAAAATTGGCTATTTGCCACTTTCAATAGTTGGCTTCGCAAAATTGCCACTTTCAAGTTTGGCTTCGCAAAATTGCCACTCAGGTCGTTGGCTCCTTGATTACCATGCCATTTCTCTATTTTATTAATTTTCCTTTTTCTTTTCTCATTTTTCGGCATCGGCCAAGACCAAACTGCCCCTGAGGATATGTAACACGTACAGACGTACTGAGTATCCGTATCTATTTATGCATCTGGTATTCTGGTACGACAGAGGAGATTCTCGTCGTCCCTAAGAGCGCCTGCTGACCCGCCCACCCGGTCGCCATCGTCGCCCGCACTACCCGGCCGCTCGCTGCTATCTCCACCCGAACGCCATGCCTGGCTGCTCACGTGGGATGATGAGGAGGAAGGGTGCGTTCCAGGAGGAAGAGAGGAGGCGGAGGGGGATTGGCACATAGCCGCCGAGGAGTTGTTGTCGGCCGGCAGAAGTTCCTCTGGCCACCCGCGAACTTCAGAACCAAAGCATGCCTTCTGCATCCAGTTTTACCATTTCAGCTAACAGAGGAGTAGGTTAGGGATCACGATTGTAGTTTCCACAGATTCCATACATCACATAATGCGGAGCTTCGTTGACTAGCCGTGCAGCAATAGATCAATTGCTATAATTTTCTGTATAATACCGTCAAGAATCCATGCAGGCGGCGCCGACGAGGTCGACAGCACATGACGTCGAGAAGATCGGTGGCATGCGGCATATAGGCGATCTGCGGCACAGATCATTGAGGAAATCGGTGATGCAACACGCATGGTATTGTCGGCGGACGGTAAGCTCTCGTTCTCTTCGAGTAGTATCGATTGGAATTTGGATACTTGTGTGTATAGCACCAGGGTCAGGGGTAGTTTAGTCTTTTCCAGTGCTTTTAACTGGAAAAAGAAAAATAAAATCAATAAAAGGAGGGAAGTGGCATGGTAATCAAGGAGCCAATTAGCTGAGTGGCAATTTTACGAAGCCAATCTTAAAAGTGGTAATTTTGAAAAGCCACATATTGAAAGTGGCAAATAGCTAATTTTCTCCACGGCGAGGGCGATGACTCGACCGCAATAATCGAGCGCTGGTTTTGGACGCGGCAATGATACAGCCACGCCACGATCTGATGCATGGTCCTTCACCAGCTTGTCCTTTTGGCAGGCGATGGTGACCTCCGGGCTGTCAGATGGCAATGTTTCTGTTGAATATATGGTTTATACATGTCTATTGTATAGTCTGGCCCACCTCCTAGTCTTTGTATAGTTAAGGTTGTGGCCCACTTTGTACTCCATATATACATGCGCTTTGCACCGATCAATACATCGTGAAACATTGCCAAAACAATCGTTTCCAACATGGTATCATACCTACGATCCTAACCCTAACCCGTGCCGCCGCCGCCGCCACCTCGTGCCGCCGCCGCCGCCGCGATCCTACGCCGCCGCGCCGCCGCCCCGGTCTGCCGC
>NC_041383.1:611636245-611637125 GCF_002162155.2 Triticum dicoccoides
CGCCAGCCACCGCCGCGCCGCCTCCAAGCCGTGTCGTCCTCTTCCCTGCCACGCCGCCCCCAAGCCGCGCCGCCGCACCACCCCTTTCGGCCATGGCCTCCCCCGGTTCCACCGGTACCTCCCGCAGCCGCCGCACCAACCCGTTCGAAGGTCCAGATCCCGTCGTCATCCGCGACCTCAACATCCTCGCCCGGGTTCCCGTCATCCTCGACCACCTCACCTCCACGTAGTATGCCTGGAAGACGTACTTCTCCCTCGTGTTCCGTGAGTACAATCTCCGGGATCACATCGATGGCTCCGTGGACTCCCGCTTCATGGAGGACGATGAGGAGTGGACGGCCATCGACGCCACTCTCATCAGTTGGTTCTACACTACCATCTCGAAGGACCTCTTCAACACGGTGGTCTCTGCCGACGATGACGCTCACACCGTTTGGACCAAGCTCAATGGCCTCTTCACCGACAACGCGCTCCAACGCAAGGTCTTCTTGCACGGCGAGTTTTTTGGGTGCCAGCAGCTTGAGTCGTCTGTTGACGATTATTGAATGTGCCTCAAGAAGCTTGTTGACGAGCTCCGTGACCTCGGCGAGAAGGTCTCCGATGAGCTTCTCCTCAGCACCCTCATCACCGGCCTGAACGATGACTTCGGGAATGCCGCCTCCAACATCCCCCTCATCACCAACCCGACCTTCCCCAAGATCGTCGCGTACCTGAAGCTGGAGGAGCGGCGGATGCGGATGTCACGCACCCGGGCCACCCACACGGCCCTCACCGCCAGTACCCGTGGCGGTGCGCCGCCCACCGCCCCGGCCCCACCGCCGCGGCCCGCCCCGGGCCCCTTCCAGGCGCCGCCGCCGCCCGGGTTTCCCTACCCGGCGCC
>NC_041383.1:611637701-611650493 GCF_002162155.2 Triticum dicoccoides
CGCAGGCCCCTCCGTCCCCCGCCGAGCAGTAGCAGCACCGGGGCGGGCGTCGCGGCCGCGGAGGCCGCAAGCAGCAACAGCCGCAACAGCCAGCTGCCCACGGCGGGGCGCCCCGCCAGCCGCAGCACCCGCTGCCGCCGGCGCCCTGGCAGGCCGGCCAGAACCCCTGGACGGGGGTTGTGCACGCGTACTCCATGCCTATACCGCGTGCCCCCGTCCCCGGCTCCTTTGGCGCCCGCCCGGTCCCTCATCAGGCCCTGCACTCGGCCCCTCAGGCGTACCAGCCCGCGCCGCTCTACGACCCCTCGGGCTATGGGTATGTGGTGCCCCCGCCTCAGCCGGCGCCGTCTGCCCCGGCCCTCCCGCCGGCGCCTTGGGATCCCGCGCTCCTAGCGGCTCTCCACACCGCCCCCACGCCGCAGCAGTACACTGGCGGTGGCGACTGGTATATGGACACTGGAGCCACGGCTCACATGGCCGCCAACCCCGGTAACCTTCTTGCCGCTCACCCCGTTCACACCGCTGCTCGCATTACCGTGGGTGACGGTTCTTCCATGCCCATTACTCATGTCGGCCATGCTGTTTTCCTTCTAACTCCATGCCATTATATCATTCTAATGTGCTTGTTTCTACTGACATCATTAAAAATCTTGTTTCCGTTCGTTCTCTTACACGTGAAAATCCTGTTACCGTTGAATTTGACATGTTTGGCTTTTCTGTCAAGGATGCCCGTACCCGGATGGTGCTCCACCGATGTGACAGCCCCGACGAGCTCTACCCGGTCCACTCACCTACCTCATCCGTTGCTGCACCCATGGCGCTTTCCGCCGGAGTGGACCTTTGGCACGCTCATCTCGGTCATCCCAACATCGCCACCCTTCGTCATATTCTTCGGAGTTTTTCATTCACGTGTAATAAGATCGACGATCACACTTGTCATGCTTGTCGCCTCGGCAAACATGTTCGTCTTCATTTTAGCAATTCCTCGCATGTCGCATCATACCCGTTTGAGTTAATTCATAGTGATGTCTGGACCTCTCCTGTTGCAAGTAACACGGGCTATCTTTATTATCTTGTCATACTTGATGATTTTTTGCATTATGTGTGGACCTTCCCGTTGCGGCGAAAGTCGGACTCTGTTGCCACTCTCACCGCCTTCTACTCCTATGTCTCCACGCAGTTTGGACGTCCCATTCATGCATTGCAAACAGACAACGGGAAGGAGTTCAATAACCTTGCGATCCGCAACCTTCTCGCCACACACGGCACGATCTTTCGTCTCACTTGCCCGTACACTTCGCAACAACACGGCCGTGCTGAGCGCGTGCTACGCACTCTCAATGACTGCGTTCGCACCCTCCTCTTTCACGCCAATGTGCCACCATGTTTTTGGCCCGACGCGCTTGCCACCGCATCACTATTCATTAACATTCGTCCCTGTCGCACTCGCGGGAATTTCGCACCTCATCACCTCTTGTTTGGCACGCCACCCTCCTATGCTGAGCTCCGCATCTTCGGTTGCCTGTGCTACCCCAGCATTGCTTCCACCGCTCCTCATAAGCTCGCACCTAGGTCTGTGGCCTGCATCTTTCTCGGCTATCCTCCTAACACCAAAGGCTACCGCTGCTATGATCCTATCTCTCATCGGGTGATCACTTCACGACACGTTTACTTTGATGAGATGGTTTTTCCGTTCCAGCAGGTACCTTCGGATGATGCGGCCTTGCCCGCTTCCGGTGATGGCCGCCTGTAACGCCCCGAGACCGACGCTCCGGAAGACTTCTAGTTATTTCGAGTTTTGTCGTGTGATTTGTTTTGTTTGTGCATTCATCATGCCATCTTTTGCATTGCATCATGTCATCATGCCATCATATCATTAATTTTATAACTCTTTTAATAAATCGCATGGATCTTCGGGCCATTTAAATTGAGGGATATTCACAATGGTGATTTCTCTTTATAACATATCCTCCCAATATTTAGGGAGCTACTATAAAATATTCCATTAGTTTGGAATTAACCACAACCCACTTGCATTTTAAAGTTCCTTTCGTTTCCGAATATTCACATCGTTGCTCTATTCTCCTTTTGCCTCCAATCTTTCTTGTGGAGCCTTCATATATTCCAGTGAGGCCACTTGCCAAATTTCAGCTAAATTTGGATTTATTTAGACCTCCAAATAAATCCTTTGACCCCTCTTTTCTTTTCCAATGAGGAAGACCTTTTTTTTCCTTTCTTTTCACCAGGCAACCAGACCTCTGGCCATTTCCTCTCCACCGGGCCGGCCCCTAAGGCCCATCCTCAGGCCCAACCGACCACTTGAGCCCAGCAACCCCTCCTAACCCTAGCTGCTCGATCCCCTCATCCCTCTCCCCTCGATCACTCGCTTCCTCGTCCTCCCACTCCGCCGCCACACACACGCACGCACACAGCTAGCGCTTGGAGGCCTCCTCCCGTGCCTCTCGATCTCGCCGCTCCTCGCCATCGCTCAAGCCTCGCCGCGGCGCCCTGCGTCGCTAGAGCCCTGCGCCAAGACCTCCCCTGCCTCGTCATGTCTAGGGCGAGGAGGACAACCCGCATCACCTCCTGCAGCCCCTCCTCCGCCTCGTCCTCACGTCCGGCCTCGTCCCCGACCCGTCGTCTGCCTCCTCCATCGACCGTCCCGGCCACCAGAGTTGTTGATGGCCGAAGTCTGGCCGCGTCGCAGCCTCTGCTGCCGGCGACCTCGACCTCCCCTGCGCCAAGCCCCGCAACTGGCCTGCTACCTCGCCTCCCCAATCCCAAGCTCTCCTCTGCGTCGTCATCAGCCGCAGTTGCAGGTCGCCGTGCCTTGCCCCTCCTTTTGCTCCTATGCTTCCTCTCTCTCTCGCCCGACTCCATTCCTCTATGTTTGCCTACAGAGGAGTTCATCTTCCGCCATGGAGCCTCGCCACCAGCCAGGATCCGGCGTCCCGAGGCCGATCCGTCCACCCCAGCCGTCACTCCGCCTCCCCGTCGTGCTGTATCATTGGAGTTTGTGGCGTCGTTGTTGCCCTCCTGCCTCCACGCCGTCCTCGTTCAAGCGGAGAACGAACACACGCTGCCCCTGCGCGTTAACCAAACCACCCAATCGCACACATCTGCTACCATGGACTGACAAGTACCACAGTGACCGATGCCCTTAGGACCCCGGGCAGGACCTCGGGTACGACTACATGGTGATGGCGCCAAGTTCCAAGAACGCATGTACGGCTACACGACGACCCGCCAAGACCCTGAACAACTACCCCGCTGTTGATTCGACAATACAACATGTACCACTACCGTCGCCAAGTACGACTACCGCACGGTTATGCCAAGTTCATCTACGAAAACGTGTACAACTACCGTCACGAGAACGACTACTTCCACTACCGTCGCCACGTGAACAACTACTTCCCACGACGACCCGTGAACGACTACTTCCTCTACATCATACCGAACTCGAACCACTCCGAAAATGCACGCTTCGAAGGTATAATCCCGAGATGACGACGTCCGTGGACCGAATGCATGTGTTGTATGAGATGCACCCTATGTTTGGACTGTGTCCGAATTGTTCCTTGCACGTTCCTTGTTTGCCATGCCGCCGTCCCGTGGGAACCCAGAATTCGGGATCACCCCACCATCTTTGCATGACACACTCACGCCACTTTCTTTTGCACCGACATCTCGATGAGTTGTCGGATCATCGAAATGTTGCCGTGGCACCATTTCCGTTGTCGTTGCCGTGGCACCCCTTTCGTCCCGCCATGGTGACCAAATGCTTCATAACATGCTCATGTCAACATTTCCATAAATTGCATAAAACTTGTATATGTCATTCGCATCATGTTAAAAGCATTTAAAATGTTTAAAATTGTTGTCTGCGTAAAATTGCTAAATAACATATGGGGATTTTCGGAATTGTGGTTTGTGTTTCCGGGCTCATTAAAACTTGCCTAGCTAGGTAGTTTTATTATGCTTCACCCCTTGCCATGTTTAATAACATTTAATTTTGTTGACTAGCTTAAACGAGAGCAAACTAAATAACTTGAATGTGGTGTTTCGTCAATATGAAACTCGTTGCATATTGAGCTCCACTTAATTTGTAGTATTGTTTGTGCACTTTGCTATGCCATGCCTCATTAAACCGGACATGCATCATACGTGTTTGTGCATCGTGACATGTTTATGCTTGTGTGTTTACCATGTTGTTTGTTTGTTTCCGGTTTGCTTCTCTCGTTAGCTTCGGTTTCGTTTCGGAGTTGTGAGGATTCGTTCGACTACGTCCGTTTGTCTTCTTCATGGACTCGTTCTTCTTCCTATCGGGATCTCAAGCAAGATGACCATTACCCTCGATATCACTTCTATCTTTGCTTGCTAGTTGCTTCGTTCTATCGCTATGCTGCGCTACCTATCACTTGCTCTTCAAGCCTCCCAAATTGCCATGTCAGCCTCTAACCTCTTTTCACCCTACCTAGCAAGCCATTGCTTGGCTATGTTACCGCTTTGCTCAGCCCCTCTTATAGCATTGTTAGTTGCAGGTGAAGTTGAAGATTGCTCCATGACGGACAGGATTATGTTGGGATATCACAATATCTCTTATTTAATTAATGCATCTATATACTTGGTAAAGGGTGGAAGACTCGGCCTTATGCCTGGTGTTTTGTTCCACTCTTGCCGCCCTAGTTTCTGTCATACCGGTGTTATGTTCCTTGATTTTGCGTTCCTTACACGGTTGGGTGATTTATGGGACCCCCTTGACAGTTCGCTTTGAATAAAACTCCTCCAGCAAGGCCCAACCTTGGTTTTAACATTTGCCACCTAAGCCTTTTTCCTTTGGGTTCTGCAGACTCAAGGGTCATCTTTATTTTAACCCCCCCCCCCCGGGCCAGTGCTCCTTCGAGTGTTGGTTCGAACTGAGTAGACTGCGGGGCCACCTCGGGGAAACTTGTAGGATGTCTCATCCGGTGTGCCCTGAGAACGAGATATGTGCAGCTCCTATCGGGATTTGTCGGCATATCGGGCGGCTTTGCTGGTCTTGTTTTACCATTGTCGAAATGTCTTGTAAACCGGGATTCCAAGTCTGATCGGGTCTTCCTGGGAGAAGGAATATCCTTCATTGACCGTGAGAGCTTGTGATGGGCTAAGTTGGGACACCCCTGCAGGGTATAAACTTTCGAGAGCCGTGCCCGCGGTTATGTGGAAGATGGGAATTTGTTAATGTCCGGTTGTAGAGAACTTGACACTTGACTTGATTAAAACGCATCAACCGCGTGTGTAGCCGTGATGGTCTCTTTTCGGCGGAGTCCGGGAA
Source organism: Triticum dicoccoides (assembly GCF_002162155.2). Classification (NCBI taxonomy): domain Eukaryota; kingdom Viridiplantae; phylum Streptophyta; class Magnoliopsida; order Poales; family Poaceae; genus Triticum; species Triticum dicoccoides. Next base: position 611,643,019 of record NC_041383.1, read on the forward strand.
GTGAACACGGTTTTTGTGTTATGATTGTGCGTAAGTAGTTTCAGGATCACTTCTTGATCATTGCTAGTTCACGACCGTTCCGTTTGCTCTCTTCTCGCTCTTATTTGCGTATGTTAGCCACCATATTTGCTTAGTGCTTGCTGCAACTCCACTTCATTACCACTTCCTACCCATAAGCTTAAATAGTCTTGATCTCGCGGGTTTTGAGATTGCTGAGTCCTCGTGACTCACCAGATACTATCACTACAGTTTCAGGTGCCGATGATACCAGTGCAGATGATGCAACCGAGCTCAGATGGGAGCTCAACGAAGATCTTAGTCGTTGCTATGTTTCGTTTCATGTTGATCAGTAGTGGAGCCCAGTTGGGACGATCGGGGATCTAGCAGTTGGGTTATCTTCTTTTCTTTTGGTTTCGTCCGTAGTCGTACTATGTGTGTATTTTGAATGATGTATGAATTATATGTTCATTGTGTGAAGTGGCGATTGTAAGCCAACTCTTTATCCCATTCTTGTTCATTACATGGGATTGTGTGAAGATGACCCTTCTTGCGACAAAACCACAATGCGGTTATGCCTCTAAGTCGTGCTTCGACACGTGGGAGATATAGCCGCATCGTGGGTGTTACAAGTTGGTAATCAGAGCCATCCCCGACTAGGAGCCCCCTGCTTGATTGTTTGCTGGCGATGTTGAGTCTAGAACAAAAATGTTTTTGGTCTTAGGATTATATATATCGGAGAGTAGGATTCTTTTTACTCCTCAGTCCCTTCGTCGCTCTGGTGAGGTCTCCTGACGTAGATGTTTTGACTTTGCTCTCCTCAAATTTCACTAAAAAAATTTTAGGATCACGCGGGTATCTTGGAATCGTTCCGATGGTTTTGTGACGAGAACATTGTTCTTGGTGCCTCCTGTCTTTTATGTGGCAGTGACCCGGGGAGTTGAGCTCCGAGGTGTTGTCGTCACAATTTTATCGTTGCAGTTCTGGAATACCTGAGTTTTGCCGACATCGAAAATCTCTTTTATGCAGTTGTTGGTGAGATAACCTCGACGCCACCCAGTACTGGGGCGGGAGTTCGGGAGTATTGCCAAAGCTCGTATAACGGATGCTTTTCGAAGGTTGAGGTACACGATTTCCGAAGGTTTCTTGGTTATGTGTTGATGGATGGATACAGCTTGGATGTAGGAATTGTTAGTTTTGGGTGAGATATATATTGCTTCCCCTGTATCCCCAACACCAGATTGCATAACCAGAAAGTTTCGGGAGTTTTATAGGTGGGAATTCAAGTAGCTCTAGATTTTTTTCTTTCCAACAGATGCATGATATGAGATTAGGGTTCGACGTCTAGTGGTCCGCCTATCCACGGTCGTTTTTACAGTGGTCTCGTTGTGTCTTAAAGAACCCTTGGCTATGCTGGTTCGGGGACACTTCGTATGTCATGTGCACTGCCTTGTACATGATGGTGCTGTACGATCGAGCCCGTGTGGGCCCCACCATGAAAACTTTGGACGAAATCTCTATCATATGTTTGTTCCGGCTTATTCTGCAAGCCAAATCCTTTGTTTTGTGTTATATGTGGTATTCGAGTTGCTTCAATGTCAAGTGTTGTTCCATACCTTCCCTAAATGGTGTTCTCATATTTCTATGGGAGTGCTAATCCTTCTTGATCATTAAGGTTGTCATGTTAATTCTTTTCCAACCGGCGTGCTTCTCTTCAAGTGGATCCGATCATCTCAACATCCGCAAGATCAATTCTAAGTTTTCTCAACGGTGTTTGTTCCATCTTCCCCAAGTTGCCTTTGTTTTCCCGCCCTCCCACCCTTTTCTTCAAGGACTCAGATTTCTTAATCAAGTATCATTTTATTGATGGGAAGTCTCTCCATTCCTTTTCGTCAATGTTCTTATCCGGTGATTCTCAGGAAGATACTAATGGAGCTTCAAGTTTATTATTCTTCGCTCATTTTTCTTCTCCGGTGGATTCAATTCAAGCTTTCGGTTTTCATCATATTCCTTTCCTCGTTTCTAATGTTTTCCCATACCGGTGCACCTATCAATCACTCACCTCTTGCTATTCATTTGTTCCGGAGTATTAAATATATCTCAAAAGATTTGTGTGTCCATTCTTAATCCGTTCGAGTTATTTCGAGGTTTTCTCCTCTCATTCAAGCCATTTAATTCAACCGGTGCAATCTCTCTTTTAAAATCGTTCAATGGTGTTTCCTTTTGAGTGGGCCCTAACCCACAGGCCTTTTCCCAGGATCTTATCTGACTCTTCTAATTTTCTCGGAGCCATTCTCAAATTCTTTTCGAAGTTTGACGTAAGAATGAATTTCATCAGTCAGATGTTTTCCAAGACCGATTTCAAATTATTTTTCCTTGTTGGCTCAACCTCTTTGTGTTTTTCATTCTCCCGGAGTATCTCAACAATTCATGGTGGTGTTTCTCGTCGTCATTCTTGGATTTTGAAGACCGAAGAAGAGTTCCTCTTAAATCCTTACCCGTTCTTCCAGAGATTCATGGTTCTAGCGTTATGCCATCCTCTAATAATTGTTTTCGATTGTGAGAATTCTTTTCTTACCATCCGGAGCATTTCATGAGTTGTTTCCATTTCTTTCCTCTGAAGGCCATCATGTCATAATTCTTCATTCTCAGCGTGTAGCTATTGTTCTCCAAATCTTACTGGTGGATCGTTCAAGTATACTCTTTAGTCAGCTCATGATCTCTTTGTTCTCATGTATCTAAATCCACTCACGTATCTTCATTCGTTTTCCAATTCTTCCCGATGATTTGTGCCTTTGCTACTTTCATTTTCAATTCTTACGGTGGTTCGTTCAAGAGTTCTCTTCCTTGGTCATCATATCAATTCATTCGTTCTTTCCAGTCCTACCGGCGGTTCATTGAAGACCCTCTCAAGTTTGCGCTATATCTCTATCTGTAATCATTTTTCAATGAGAATAAGTAGTATGGCAAATCCGTTGCTTGTCATCAAATTAAATTGGTGAAGGATACGCATAACATAATTCTTGTTCTTGTTTCATCCAAGTGATTAATTCCTTCTTCCGGAGTTCGTTCATGATATCAATTCTCGGTTCCAAGTTATTCATCTTTCTTGTGCGGAGTTCAAAGTTTATTCATTTTGTAGCTCCATCTAAATCATCGCAAGGCTTCACCTTGTGTTTTCAACTTTCCTTTCGTTTGATCATTCTTTTATTACCGGAGTTCTTCTTGGAGGCTCTGCATGGTGGTTCGTCAAGGATTCTTTTCATTCTTCAATTGTTCTTCAAGATTTCTCTCGAAGTTAAGATCCGCCAAGCTTTACTCTAAAATAAACATGGTGTTCGGCACATGTCTTATTTTGAGGAGTTCAAGCATTCTTCATCTTACATTCCAAAGTGCAATTCTTTCTACCTTATCTTTTGAGGTGGTGTTATATCATTCTTGACAATTTTCATTCATGTTTCGCAATTCATATGTTGTCAAGAATGAGGTATTTTAAATCCATCAATCTCTTTGTTGGAGTATCTTGGGTTATATTTCACCTAAAGCCTTCCATTGGGGATGTTGCTATTTGTGGTGCTTATCAATGATCCAAGCTTTCTCCATATCCTTCTCGGTGAAAGAGGTTTTTCATATCTTCGTTGATCTCAAGCAAGCAATTGTTTCCGTTAGTGGCTGGTTGTCACCTCATAATTTTGAGATGTTTTCCATAAGCCCACAACAAGCTTGTGCTTTTCGTTGTTGATTTTCCAACAACTCCGTTAAATCCTACTTTGCAAGGATGCTTTCAAGTTCATTCGTGGCAAAAGTTGGCATTTTCTTCTCCATTCGGTTATTCCAATGATCTATCTTCTATTCTTTCCTCCGGAGGCTTTGTGATGTTGCTCTCTTCACTAATCATCTTGTTTTGTCAAGCTCATGTTCTTTTTCCTTGCTTATCCATTTAACCGGAGTGTTGTGTCTATCATTCCTCTTTTAACAAGAATCACATCTAAGTGCTTTCATTTTGCCAAGTTCATGTTCTATTCCCTCCATGTTCAACCGGAGTACTGCCTGAATTCTTCCTCTCTCATCTTGTTTTAACCAGAGTGGTTTCAAATTCTATCTTTTCCATTAAACTCTTGATTCATGTCTTTGCAACCTTCAAGTTCTAATGTTCTTTGTTCCTCTTTTCTAACGGATTGTTCGCAATCTCGTTCATCTCTGTTGTACTCTTTCTTTTAAATTGCTCAACTTCTCAAGGTTCTTTGGTTTCACTCATTGGTAGAAGAAGCAACTTAGTTTTACCTCTTCTCTTCCTCTTCCGTTTCTCTCGGGTGCCATTCTAGATCTCGGGACGAGATCCTCTTGTAGTGGTGGAGTGTTGTAACGCCCCGAGACCGACGCTCCGGAAGACTTCCAGTTATTTCGAGTTTTGTCGTGTGATTTGTTTTGTTTGTGCATTCATCATGCCATCTTTTGCATTGCATCATGTCATCATGCCATCATATCATTAATTTTATAACTCTTTTAATAAATCGTATGGATCTTCGGGCCATTTAAATCGAGGGATATTCACAATGGTGATTTCTCTTTATAACATATCCTCCCAATATTTAGGGAGCTACTATAAAATATTCCATTAGTTTGGAATTAACCACAACCCACTTGCATTTTAAAGTTCCTTCCGTTTTCGAATATTCACATCGTTGCTCTATTCTCCTTTTGCCTCCAATCTTTCTTGTGGAGCCTTCATATATATTCATGTGAGGCCACTTGCCAAATTTCAGCTAAATTTGGATTTATTTAGACCTCCAAATAAATCCTTTGACCCCTCTTTTCTTTTCCAATGAGGAAGACCTTTTTTTTCCTTTCTTTTCACCAGGCGACCAGACCTCTGGCCATTTCCTCTCCACCGGGCTGGCCCCTAAGGCCCATCCTCAGGCCCAACCAACCACTTGAGCCCAGCAACCCCTCCTAACCCTAGCTGCTCGATCCCCTCATCCCTCTCCCCTCGATCACTCGCTCCCTCGTCCTCCCACTCCGCCGCCACACACACGCACGCACACAGCTAGCGCTTGGAGGCCTCCTCCTGTGCCTCTCGATCTCGCCGCTCCTCGCTGTCGCTCAAGCCTCGCCGCGGCGCCCTGCGTCGCCGGAGCCCCGCGCTAAGACCTCCCCTGCCTCGTCATGTCTAGGGCGAGGAGGACAACCCGCATCACCTCCTGCAGCCCCTCCTCCGCCTCGTCCTCACGTCCGGCCTCGTCCCCGACCCGTCGTCTGCCTCCTCCATCGACCGTCCCGGCCACCAGAGTTGTTGATGGCCGAAGCCTGGCCGCGTCGCAGCCTCTGCTGCCGGCGACCTCGACCTCCCCTGCGCCAAGCCCCGCAACCGGCCTGCTACCTCGCCTCCCTAACCCCAAGCTCTCCTCTGCATTGTCATCAGCCGCAGTTGCAGGTCGCCGTGCCTTGCCCCTCCTTTTGCTCCTCTGCTTCCTTTCTCTGTCACCCGACTCCATCCCTCTCTGTTTGCCTATAGAGGAGTTGATCTGCCGCGATGGAGCCTCGCCACCAGCCAGGATCCGGCGTCCCGAGGCCGATCCGTCCACCCCAGCCGTCCCTGCGCCTCCCCGTCATGCTGTATCATTGGAGTTCGCGGCGCCGCCGTTGCCCTCCTGCCTCCAAGTCGTCCTCATTCAGGCGGAGAACGAATGCACGCTGCCCCTGCGCGTTAACCAAACCACCCAATCGCACACATCTGCTACCATGGACTGACAAGTACCACAGTGACTGATGCCCTTAGGACCCCGGGCAGGACCTCGGGTACGACTACATGGTGATGGCGCCAAGTTCCAAGAATGCATGTACGGCTACACGACGACCCGCCAAGACCCTGAACAACTACCGCCGTTGTTGATTCGACAATACAACATGTACCACTACTGTTGCCAAGTACGACTACCGCACGGTTATGCCAAGTTCATCTACGAAAACGTGTACAACTACCATCACGAGAACGACTACTTCCACTACCGTCGCCACATGAACAACTACTTCCCACGACGACCCGTGAGTGACTACTTCCTCTACATCGTACCGAACTCGAACCGCTCCGAAAATGCACGCTTCGAAGGTATAATCCCGAGATGACGACGTTCGTGGACCGAATGCATGTGTTGTATGAGATGCAGCCTATGTTTGGACCGTGTCCGAATTGTTCCTTGCACGTTCCTCGTTTTCCATGCCGCCGTCCCGTGGGAACCTAGAATTCGGGATCACCCCACCATCTTTGCATGACACACTCACGCCACTTTCTTTTGCACCGACATCTCGATGAGTTGTCGGATCATCGAAATGTTGTCGTGGCACCATTGCCATTGTCGTTGCCGTGGCACCCCTTTCGTCCCGCCATGGTGACCAAATGCTTCATAACATGCTCATGTCAACATTTCCATAAATTGCATAGAACTTGTATATGTCATTCGCATCATGTTAAAAGAAGTTAAAATGTTTAAAATTGTTGTTTGCGTTAAATTGCTAAATAACATATGGGGATTTCCGGAATTGTGGTTTGTGTTTCTGGCCTCATTTAAACTTGCCTAGCTAGGTAGTTTTATTATGCTTCACCCCTTGCCATGTTTAATAACATTTAATTTTGTTGAGTAGCTTAAACGAGAGCGAACTAAATAACTTGAATGTGGTGTTTCGTCAATATGCAACTCGTTAGTTGCATATTGAGCTCCACTTAATTTGTAGTATTGTTTGTGCACTTTGCCATGCCATGCCTCAATAAACCGGACATGCATCATACGTGTTTGTGCATCATGACATGTTTATGCTTGTGTGTTTACCATGTTGTTTGTTTCTTTCCGGTTTGCTTCTCTCGTTAGCTTTGGTTTTGTTCCGGAGTTGTGAGGATTCGTTCGACCACGTTCGTTTGTCTTCTTCATGGACTCGTTCTTCTTCCTATCGGGATCTCAGGCAAGATGACCATTACCCTCGATATCACTTCTATCTTTGCTTGCTAGTTGCTTCGTTCTATCGCTATGCTGCGCTACCTATCACTTGCTCTTCAAGCCTCCCAAATTGCCATGTCAGCCTCTAACCTCTTTTCACCCTACCTAGCAAACCATTGCTTGGCTATGCTACCGCTTTGCTCAACCCCTCTTATAGCCTTGTTAGTTGCAGGTGAAGTTGAAGATTGCTCCATGACGGACAGGATTATGTTGGGATATCACAATATCTCTTATTTAATTAATGCATCTATATACTTGGTAAAGGGTGGAAGACTCGGCCTTATGCCTGGTGTTTTGTTCCACTCTTTCCGCCCTAGTTTCCGTCATACCGGTGTTATGTTCCTTGATTTTGCGTTCCTTACACGGTTGGGTGATTTATGGGACCCCCTTGACAGTTTGCTTTGAATAAAACTCCTCCAGCAAGGCCCAACCTTGGTTTTAACATTTGCCACCTAAGCCTTTTTCCCTTGGGTTCTGCAGACTCAA
>NC_041383.1:611650771-611708510 GCF_002162155.2 Triticum dicoccoides
GTGCTCCTTCGAGTGTTGGTTCGAACTGAGTAGACTGCGGGGCCACCTCGGGGAGACTTGAGGGCTGGTTTTACTCGTAGGATGTCTCATCCGGTGTGCCCTGAGAACGAGATATGTGCAGCTCCTATCGGGATTTGTCGGCACATCGGGCGGCTTTGTTGGTCTTGTTTTACCATTGTCGAAATGTCTTGTAAACCGGGATTCCGAGTCTGATCGGGTCTTCTTGGGAGAAGGAATATCCTTCGTTGACCGTGAGAGCTTGTGATGGGCTAAGTTGGGACACCCCTGCAGGGTATAAACTTTCGAGAGCCGTGCCCGCGGTTATGTGGAAGATGGGAATTTGTTAATGTACGGTTGTAGAGAACTTGACACTTGACTTGATTAAAACGCATCAACCGCGTGTGTAGCCGTGATGGTCTCTTTTCGGCGGGGTCCGGGAAGTGAACAAGGTCTTTGTGTTATGATTGTGCGTAAGTAGTTTCAGGATCACTTCTTGATCGTTGCTAGTTCACGACCGTTCCGTTTGCTCTCTTCTCGCTCTTAATTGCGTATGTTAGCCACCATATTTGCTTAGTGCTTGCTGCAACTCCACTTCATTACCACTTCCTACCCATAAGCTTAAATAGTCTTGATCTCGCGGGTTCTGAGATTGCTGAGTCCTCGTGACTCACCAGATACTATCACTACAGTTTCAGGTGCCGATGATACTAGTGCAGATGATGCAACCGAGCTCAGATGGGAGCTCAACAAAGATCTTAGTCGTTGCTATGTTTCGTTTCATGTTGATCAGTAGTGGAGCCCAGTTGGGACGATCGGGGATCTAGCAGTTAGGTTATCTTCTTTTCTTTTGGTTTCGTCCGTAGTCGGACTATGTGTGTATTCTGAATAATGTATGAATTATATGTTCATTGTGTGAAGTGGTGATTGTAAGCCAACTCTTTATCCCATTCTTGTTCATTACATGGGATTGTGTGAAGATGACCCTTCTTGCGACAAAACCACAACGCGGTTATGCCTCTAAGTCGTGCTTCGACACGTGGGAGATATAGCCGCATCGTGGGTGTTACACCGCCCACGTGCCTCTCTTGGGCCGCCTCCCGGCTTTGAGGGTGCCCCCCGCGCCACGGGTCGAGTCTCTCCCCGTTTGGCTGCCCTAGGGGCTGCACCTCCTTCGACGTCCGCGACGCCACCGGCGTCCCCGGCCTCGACCCTGCCGGCGGCCTCGTCTGCCGCCACGCCAGCTGCCTCCGCAACACCGGCGGCCTCATCCGCCGCCATGGAGGCGGCCTCGCCCGCCGCATCACCGGCGGCCTCGCCCGCCGCCTCACCGGTGGCCTCGTCCGCGGAGGCCTCGCCCGCGGCGGTCACATCAGAGGCGGGCTCGTCTTCATCCTCACCCGCCTCCCCTCCGGACCCGCTGCCCCGCCCGATGACTCGCTCTCGGGCTGGCACCCTTCGCCCGAGCACGCGGTACCCCAGCGATGAGTATCTTCTTGCTGCTTCCGCCTCTGAGCCGTCTCCTCTCCCATCGTCAGCTCGAGCCGCCCTTCAGGATCCTCATTGGCTCGCTGCGATGCAGGAAGAGTTCGATGCACTCCAGCGGAACCGTACCTGGCAGCTCGTCCCTCGTTCGCCCCGTGCCAACATCATCACGGGCAAGTGGGTCTTTCGGCACAAGACTCGTACGGATGGCACTCTCAAGCGCTATAAAGCTCGCTGGGTGGTTCGGGGTTTTTGGCAACGCGCGGGCGTGGACTTCACCGACACATTTGCCCCGGTTGTTAAACCGGGCACGATCCGCACCGTGCTCCAGCTAGCCGTGTCCCGAGCATGGCCTGTGCATCAGTTGGACGTGTCCAACGCCTTCTTGCACGGCCACCTGGCTGAGCAGGTGTTCTGTGAGCAGCCCACCGGCTTCGTCGACGCCACGCATCCAGATCATGTGTGCTTGCTCTCCCGTTCGCTCTACGGGTTGAAGCAGGCACCTCGAGCCTGGTACCAGCGCATCGCCGCCTTCCTGCAGATGCTCGGATTTACATCGACTCGCTCCGATGCGTCCCTCTTCGTGTATCATCACGGAGCTGACACAACCTACTTGCTGCCATACGTCGACGACATCATTCTGACGGCATCCACTGTCGCGCTCCTCCAGCGGCTCACTGCTCGTCTTCGTGATGAGTTTGCCCTGAAGGATTTGGGTCCTCTGCATTATTTTCTTGGCATTGAGGTGGTTCGACGGTCAGATGGGTTCTTCCTGCATCAGCAGCGCTATGCCCATGAGCTACTTGACCGAGCTGGCATGCTTAACTGCAAGCCCGCTCCCACGCCAGTCGACACCAAGGCCAAGGTCTTCGCTTTGGAGGGTTCGCCTGCATCTGATGCGGCCTTCTACCACTCCATTGTGGGCGCCCTGCAGTACCAGACCCTGACGCGCCCCGACTTGCAGTATACCGTTCAGCAGGTCTGTCTTCACATGCACGCTCCGCGCGACTCTCACTAGACTCTGGTGAAGCATATCCTCCGATATATACGCGGCACCCAGTCCTTGGGACTTATGCTGACGGCCTCCACCTCCACCGACCTCGTCGCCTACTCTGATGCGGACTGGGCTGGCTGCCCGGACACACGGCGCTCCACCTCGGGGTACTGTGTCTACCTAGGGTCATCCCTGATCTCTTGGTCTTCCAAGCGACAGCCCACCGTCTCCCGCTCGAGTGCCGAGGCTGAGTATCGAGCAGTGGCTAACGCCGTTGCTGAATGCTCTTGGCTCCATCAGCTACTTCAGGAGTTGCTTTGTGATGTTCACAAGGCTACGCTCGTCTACTGCGGCAACGTCTCCGCCGTTTACCTCTTCGCCAACCCGGTCCATCATCGTCGAACGAAGCATATTGAGCTCGATATACACTTCGTTCATGAGCAGGTGGCTCTCGGGCGCATCCGGGTCCTCCACGTCCCGACGGCGCAGCAGTTCGCCGACGTCATGACGAAGGGACTGCCTACTTCTGTTTTCGAGGAGTTCAGGTCCAGTCTTTGCGTCTCCGGCGACGCTTCGACTGCGGGGAGGTGTTGAATATATGGTTTATACATGTCTATTGTATAGTCTGGCCCACCTCCTAGTCTTTGTATAGTTAAGGTTGTGGCCCACTTTGTACTCCATATATACGTGCGCTTTGCACCGATCAATACATCGTGAAGCATTGCCAAAACAATTGTTTCCAACAGTTTCTTCCATCCGTGCGTCGCGCGACACGAGCCGAGCATCGCCATCAGCGACCCTCCGCTGCTGTGCGGGCCATGGCCGGCCTCATGCCACGCTACGCCGGGTCAAGCCGTTTGATCGTCTCTCTCCTCTCCATGCCTCGCGGCCGTCAGAGCATCTCCAACAGCCACGCTATGCGCCACACGCAAAAAACATGTTTGCCACGCGCGCTTCGGCTGGTTTAGCGCGGCCGCGAGCACTGGCTCCAGCAGCCGCGCTATAATGCAGCGCGCGCGCGCCGCTCCAGCAGCGCACAAAAATACAGCGCACGCGACTCGTCGGGCGTGCGACTTAGCCACAAAATGAGTTTGAAACAATCATCAAAATGCAATGAACATGTGAAATTTGTCACAAACATCTTCCAACCAAGTTCATGCCCACAAGTTCATCCAACCAAGTTCATGCCCACATCTTGTCAACTGCCTTTTGTGCGGCCGCCCACTTTTGACAATCCGAGTTGATTGTGGACCATCGGGACCGAAGTGATCTCTCGGAGCGGTCAATTCCACTCATGTTGTGATCATCAAAGTATTCTTTCATTCGCCCCCAATACGCATCTCTACTTTGATCACCTCCAATGGATGGATCCCTCGACACTTGCAAATAAGTATTGCATAGTAACTTGTCATCATTGGTGTTGTAATTGCCCGCTCTTCCTTTCGGCGCGTCGATAATGCCCTCACCCTCCTCGTCCACCTCAAACTCATGGTCTTCCAAATGGATGTCATTGGTTTGAGACCAATGCAAATTGTTGGACCCAACACCCATAGTTGACATGTATGCATCATCATTGAGACTACAAAGTTTTTTGAACAATGCAAATAAGCTATCTATATGTGATGATGCATTGAAAAAACAAGAAGAAAATAAAAGTAGGAATTTTTTTTTACCTTGGGGGCATTTCGTTGAACACGTGGTGCGCGTCGGCGGCCGGCTCAACGAGTGAGCTCGCCGGCGCTTCGGTAGCCGCCGCGGCCGTCGAACGCCCTGCAAGCTTCTTTCCCCTCGCCTTCGTGCTGTCGGAGCCGTCCACCGCCTTGTTCTTCTTCGCCGAAGTTTTGCCCTTCTTCGGCCGCGCCGCATTGGGAAGCTTCGACGGTGCGGCGGCGGCACGGGACGGCGCCGGCGCGACGCCACCTGTCGCCGTGGTCATCCGCGGCGGCAAGAAGAGGCTGCGCGCGAGGCCGACGCTCGACGGAGCTCTGGCGGTGGCGACGCCAACGCTCCCCGCGCTAGGGTTTCCGGCGGCGGCGGCGGCTGCGGCGGCGGCGGCGGGAGGGTCACCGCTGTACAGCGGGGTGAGCGGGGTGCCGGTGTGTGCGTCCATGGGTGGCAGGGCGCCGGCACCGGCGCGCGCGGGGCGTAGGAGGAGGAGAGGAGAGAGTGCGGCGCGAGCGGTCGAGTGTGCCGTGCGCTGTAGCAGGCGCCCGAAATACACCGCGCGGGATGGTGCTTCCGACCGCGCGCCCAACTCGTTATAGCGTGCGCGCCGTTTTTTCGCGTCCGCTGGAGCAACCCGCCGCGTTGCGCGCGCGCTAAAACGGTCTAATTTGCGGCGCGACACTAGTATAGCGCGGCTGTTGAAGATGCTCTCGGGGTACGATGCACGGAGCACGTCCTACCTCGTTCCCGGCCCTACGCATGACCACGATCTGCCTCTTTCTCCAGGCCATGGCTATTTCCCGCCTATTGCGAGACTCTCGCGCAGCGCTACATGATTTTCATTTTTTTATTAGTGATCACAATTTGTTAACATTTTTTCTAAAATTCATGACAATTCTTTAATTTTTAATACTTTTATAAAATTCTTGAACAATTATTTAGTTCATAAACACCTTTTAAATTTTGGGAACATTTTTGGTTCACGTACATTTAGTTAAATTCATGAAAATTTTCTAAGATATTGGCGGCTTTTGAAATTCGGAAAAAATTGCAACCTTTTAAATTTCTAGAATATTTGTAATATTCATGAACATTTCAAAAATTCTTGAGTATTTTTCTAGAATCTCATGCATTTTACAAAACCAACTCAGGACTTTTGAACAAATTCGAAACATTTCCTTTTTTACATTTAGTAAAATATAAAACATTTTCAATTTTTCCAGTATTTGATAATATCACCACGTTATCTGTAATTAACTGGCTTAAAACAGCAGCTCAAGTCTATATGGCATATTGCAATAGCACGCGTAATGATCAAATTAAATTTTCTTCCCCGACTACACGCCAGCGCAGAGCCTGGGGTGTGCGCAATTGACTTTTTTTTAGGGGTCGCAATTGATATATACCGATCAGTGTAAGTGTTATAGGGCATTTTGCTAACGGGCGCCTGCAGCGCGCAACCCCCTGCGCCATTTTGGGCTGGCCCAGTTCTTTCCCTTCCCTTCTCCTCTTTTGTAGCAACACATCAACCACTTGGGATAACCCAACTCATGTGATAGGTTGCTCATTTCTTCTCCTTCTATTATTCTACAGAACGCGGCCGGTTTTATTTTTTTTCTTTTCTTTTTTCTGTTTCTTTTTTGTTTTCTTTTTGTTTTGCAAATGCGTGAACTTTTCTCAATTTTTGCGAAAAAAATAAAAAAAATCGATGAACTCTTTTTTTAGATTTGTGAACTTTTTTTCAGAGTCGATGAACATTTTAAAATTCGGTGAACTTTTTTTGAATTTGGTGAACTTTTTTTCAAACTTGATGAACTTTTTTCAATTTTATGAACTTTTTTAGTTCGGTGAACTTTTTTCAATTTTTATGAACTTTTTCCAATTTTGGTGAACTTTTTTCAAATTTGGTGAACTTTTTTTCAACTTTGATGAACTATTTTCAAATTTTATGAACTTTTTTGAAACTCAATGAACTTTTTTTGAAAATCAATTAACTTTTTTTTTCATCAATGATCGTTTTTCAAAATCGTTGAACATTTTACAGAACTGATGAACCTTTCTCAAATCCGATGGAATGTTTTTCAAATTTGATTTTTTTTCAAAATATGTGAACATTTTTCAAATTTGATGAACTTTTTTGCAAAATTAATGAACTTTTTCCTTCCAAAATGAAGAAATTTTTTCAAAATCACTATCTTTTTTCCAAATAATTCAAAAAAATTAAGTGGTACAATAGATTGCTCAATAAAATAGCACTGCAACCTTGTTATTAAGCTCTTGCCTACGTTACTAATCACTAATAGCTAGCAGCTGGCTAGTCGCGCGTGTGTCCTCACAAGACGCGCTGAGTTTGAATCCTGGAGACCGCCTTTTGTTTCTGTTTTTTTCGCGAGCTTTTTTTGCGTTCACTGATTTGCTTGTTTCGTGGGCCGACCCAGCGCGGGGCGCTGCAGGCGTCAGGAGCGCCAACGGGCACCTCCAGCGCCTATAGGAGATAGTGATTTTGAAAAAAGTTCTTCATTTTGGAAGGAAAAAGTTCATTGATTTTGCAAAAAAGTTCATCAAATTTGAAAAATGTTCACAGATTTTGAAAAAAAATCAAATTTGAAAAACATTCATCGGATTTGAGAAAGGTTCATCAGTTCTGAAAAATGTTCAGCAATTTTGAAAAACGATCATTGATGAAAAAAAAGTTAATTGATTTTCAAAAAAAGTTCATTGAGTTTCAAAAAAGTTCATAAAATTTGAAAATAGTTCATCAAAGTTGAAAAAAAGTTCACCGAATTTGAAAAAAGTTCACCAAAATTGGAAAAAGTTCATAAAAATTGAAAATTTTCACCGAATTAAAAAAGTTCATAAAAATTGAAAAAAGTTCATCAAGTTTGAAAAAAAGATCACCAAATTCAAAAAAAGTTCACCGTATTTTAAAAAGTTCATCGACTCTGAAAAAAGTTCACAAATCTAAAAAAAGAGTTCATCGATTTTTTTTATTTTTTTCGCAAAAATTGAGAAAAGTTCACGCATTTGCAAAACAAAAAGAAAACAAAAAAGAAACAGAAAAAAGAAAAGAAAAAAAAGAAAACTGGTCGCGTTCTGTAGAATAATAGAAGGAGAAGAAATGAGCAACCTATCTCATGAGTTGGGTTATCCCAAGTGGTTGATGTGTTGCTACCGCATGGTGCGGGTTTCAAGTTCGAATCCCACCAGTGCACACATTTTTTCAGTTTTTACGGAAAAGGAGAAGGGAAGGGAATGAACTGGGCCAGCCCAAAATGGCGCAGGGGGTTGCGCGCTGCAGGCGCCCGTTAGCAAAATGCCCTATAACGGGCGCCTGCAGCGCCAAATAGGATTTCCCGTATAGGAGCTCCCCAAGCGTTTTACTTTTTTTTTAGACAAACTCCGAAGCTTTATTTATGACGTCACAATGTTTACATGGACGAAAGAGAGTCCATCCGGCTGGCCCAACCAAACATGTCAGCCTACCGGAAGGGATAAAGCGTGCCTCGCGAGCTTGTGAGCCTCGGTATTCGAGCTCCTAAATTCATGACAAAAATTACAAAAGTGGAAAGATAAACTATGCTCTATTATTTCATGTATCACCGCTCCATACTCCGTTGGGTTCTTCTCTCGAATGTCGTCTACTACCACCTTCGAGTCCGATGCCACTTTGATGTCTGTCACATTCAGATCATCAGCGAGGGCTAGTGCCTCCCTGAGCGCCAAGCATTCGAGTATCGCTGGATCGAATATGCCTCCGAAAACCATAGCCGATGCCCCCAAAAACTGGCCGGTGCTATCTCTCGATATTGCCGCAACAGCTCCATGTTTCCTTCCCCTCCCCACTGCAGCATCAACGTTTATTTTTGTCAGCCCCGCCGGTGGAGCGATCCAGCCCGTTGGTCGCTGCCTAGGAGCGCCAGGTTGACTCGTCGTGCCTGCCTGAACAACCTTGAGCTCATTGATATAAGACTGGACAAAAGCATGGACTGAAAAAGGGCTCTGGTAAATGTGCTCATGGATCGCTTTTCGTCGAGTAGCCCACAATGCCCATAGTGTAACTACGAGTGTAGTGAACTCTGCATGCGGTAGAGCATTGTGCATGGCAAAAAGCCATCTCTTTGCATCAGTTTCTTCGTTCCTACTCACAACATCGATGATCTGCTCCGAGGACATGGCCCAAGTGCTCCTGGATACTGTGCGATTAAGCAAAGCATGCCTCCAGGTATCTTCAGCTCCACAAAGGCAACACGCAGGTGTATCCGCCATATTACGATGATGCAGAAGTGCCGCTGTTAGGGTGGTGTTCTTCGCCAATCTCCATAGGAAGATTTTCAGCTTCGAGGGTACTTTGATCCCCCAAAGCTTAGTCCATCCCTCACTATCTCCATGAGAATGAGATGACCCTCCTTGCTCATAAAGCCATGCCTCTCTGCTTAGTTTCTTCTGCTGAATCATACGGTATGCGGTTCTCACAGTGAAGATACCCCTCCTGTCCTCACTCCACGCCCAAAAGTCCTCAATTTGTCTGTTGCAAAGAGGAATTGTTAAGATTGTCTCCGCATCGATTGGAATAAAGGTTGCCCGAACCAGTGGTTCGTTCCAAGAGCCCGTGGGGTGGTTGATGAGTTCTGAGACTAGTTGAGGTGGATCATGGGCTAGAGATGTTATCGGTCTCTTCATCACCGGGCGGGGTAGTCAGTTGTCATGCCAAATATCCGTGGTTTCCCCGTTCCCTATTCTCTTAACTAGTCCTTGCACCATTATGTCATGGCCATCCAAGATAGCGCGCCAAATTTGTGATGGATGACTACCCAACCGAGCTGCAAACAGTGAGTCTTCAAGGAAATAGACTCCTTTGAGGATACGGGCGCTGAGTGACGTGGGGTTTTAAAGCAACTTCCATGCCTGTTTCGCCAGTAGTGCAAGGTTAAAGATCTCCAAGTCCTTGAAGCCGAGCCCTCCAAGGTGTTTTGGCTTTGTCATTTCTTCCCACGCTACCCAACTTGGCTTGCGCTTCCCCTATTTGCTTCCCCACCAAAATTGTCTGATCAGTGAGGTGATGTTCTCACATAATCCCCTTGGCATACGGAAACAAGACATAGAAAAGACCGGGATAGACTGTGCTACCGCCTTAATGAGCACTTCCTTTCCTGCTGCAGACAAAAGTTTTTCCATCCATCCTCTGATTTTTTCCCACACCCGGTCTCTCAAGTATCGAAAAGTGCCATTCTTTGCATGCCCAACATCAGTAGGCATCCCCAAGTACGTGTCACTGAGAGATTCATTATGCACGTTGAGAGTGTTCTTGATGCTGTCTCTTATGGCCTGAGGGCACCCTCTGCTGAAAAAGATAGAAGACTTCTCATGATTTATTCGCTGTCCTGATGCCATACAGTAGCGCTCCAACAAGTTTGATGCTGCAACAGCCCCTTCAACACTCGATTTAAACATCAGCAGGCTATCGTCAGCAAAAAGGAGGTGGTTCACGACTGGAGCCGTGGCTGCCACCTTGATCCCTTCAAGCTGAGACGACGGAGAACTGGATTTCAGTAGGCACGAAAGGCCCTCCGCTGCGATTAAAAAGAGATATGGGGATATCGGATCTCCCTGCCGTATGCCTCTGGATGGGTGAAAAGTGTTGAGTCTCTCACCATTAAAGAGCACTGAGAAAGAAACTGACCTTACCATGTTCATTATAATCTGGACCCATGATGGCGCAAAGCCAAGTTTTATCATCATTACCTATACATACTCCCACTCTAGCCGGTCATATGCCTTCATCATATCTAGTTTCAGGGCACAGTAGGAGTTGACCCTGGCTTGGCTGCGTTTCATGAAGTGAAGACACTTGTATGCACTGATGATATTCTCTGTAATGTTCCTGCCTGGCACAAAGGCCGATTGCTCCTCTGAAATAATGTCCAGCAGTATTTGCTTCAGTCTGTTCGCAATCACCTTGGACGCGATCTTATATAACACGTTACATAAACTAATTGGTCGGAATTGAGTCAACATGGAAGGGTTCATTACCTTTGGGATAAGAACCAAGACCGTGTCATTTATGCTTTCTGGGCTCTCTCTCCCTGAATTATCCTTAGAACCGCCTCGGTGACCTCGGCACCGCAAAGATCCCAATGGCGCTGATAGAAATGAGCTGGAAATCCGTCGGGGCCCGGTGCTTTTGTGGGAAACATCTGAAAAAGTGCAGCTTTAACTTCTTCTCCCTTGTACGGTGCAGTGAGTAACTCGTTCATCTCATCGGTAACTTTGGTTGGTACACAGCTGAGGACCGCTTCCATGTTGTTCACCCCCTCTGAAGTATACAAAGTTTCATAAAATTCATGTACCAATGATTTCAGCTCCTCCGGATCATCTGACATGACACCAAGGGAATTCTGTAAGGCCTTTATCATATTCTTTTTTCTCCGAATGATGGCTCTCAAGTGGAAAAAACTTGTGTTTTTATCGCCCGACATAAGCCACTCTATTCTGGACCGCTGCCTCCATAGAATCTCCTCCCTATCGTAGAGTTCAAATAGGTTTTCATTTATCTTCAGCTCAACATAGAGATCGCCTGCAAAGGATAAGAGTGTATGGCCCATTTTCACAAACCAATTTTGGACCCCGTTTTTTATCACAATTGCCCTAAGTTTTTCTTGCCCGTCTTTCCTACTTGTGGGATGGACCGTATTTTTTCTTCCAGTTTTTATTTCATTTTTTATTTTCCTTTTTTATTTTATTGCACAATTTCAAACATATTTTTCCTTTTCCAATATGTGAATGTTCTCTCAAATTCATGCATATTAAAAAAATGGTGAACAATGTCTAAATTTGAGAATATTTTCGAAAATCATAATAATTTTAAATCTGTAAACATTTTCAATCATGAACATTTGTTTTTTTAATTCGTGATTTTTTTTTTATAAATTGACAAACAGTTATGTAAGCCATAAATAGTTTTCCTCTTTGTGACTATTATTATAATTCGTTCACATTTTCTAAACTAGCGAATAAAATTTTAAATTCTTAGGCATTTTATTAATTTTCTAGCATATTTTGGTTTCATGTACTTTTATAACTTTGAAAAAAATGATTTAAAAATAATTCTTGAATAGTTTTTCCAAAATTTTCAATATTTTCAAAATTCATGCTTTCCCAAATTCATGAACATTTGTTAAAATTTTCAATAATTTTAAATTGGGCCAATGCAAAACGTCAAAATGCACCATATAAGGATACCAACTCGTGTATTATTAGGTGAGAAAAATGTTCCTGAATTTAAAATTTTCAAAACGTCCGCCTGTCTTATTATACAACGCGTATTGCGAGCAACACGAGCTGGTATCCTTATATGGTGCATTTTGTGTCAAATCATTTATGAAAAAATCTTTGGGGTTTTTCAAAAAATGTTTGTGTTTTATAAAAAGAAATGTTCAAAGTTTTCAAAAAGTTTGCATTACATCAAATGTTTATTTTTTTTCTCAAAAAATCATCTTTTTTAGAACTGGTGCTTTTAAAACATTTTTTTGAAAACTGATGGGGAAAAACTGGCTACTCAAAGAATATTTTTTCAGGGATGGCTACTGAAAAGATATTGCCACACTGTGCGTGCTAGCTATGATTATGTGTTAGTGGTTCGGTCCAGTCTGGGGCGCTTCTCTACAACTGGGTAGCAATTTAACAGACAAAGCACAGGAGGGACATGAGATGTAACCTCATCTTGCGGCGATCCACTAAAGGGTCGGCCCAATGTTGTAGTTCCCTGGAGTAGTTTTTTTTCGGGGGGTAACTCGTGCCGCTTTATTTATCTAGTAAAAGTCTGGGATCTCATCCGAGACCACGTCAAGCACAAAGTCTGGAGGTCATTAGCCAAATCTTACAGCGTTCCTCACCTACGCCTACCTTAGCTAACTTATGAGCAACGGAGTTTGCTGAATGTCGCACCCAGGACACCTTCACCTCGCTGAAGCCACGCATCATCTGCTTGATCTCCTCGACACACGCTCCTGAAGCCAAGAGGTTCCTGTTTGAGTCTGCAAGCATACTCGCCACTCCCTTGCTGTCCGTCTCAAGGTGTAGCTTCTAGACATTGATCTCCCCTGCTAATTCGACCGCCCTCCAGCATGCCATCAGCTCTGCCATCTCGACGTCCACCACTCCATCGCTGAATGTGCAGGCCGCCGCTCGGAAGTCGCCATGGTCGCCTCTGAGAATGATGCCGCCACCACCTTTGCCATCATGCCTTGAGACGACTCCATCGGCGTTCTCTTTGACCCATCCTGACTCCGGTGCTTCCCATCATTGAATCTCCGTCATGCTTGTCATGGGAGCCGTTCGCTCATGAACTGCTGCCCATTCAGCCATGTAGGCCACAACTGATGCAGCTACTGTATGTGCCTCTGCCATCTTCCTTCCATCCTTCGTTTCATTCCTCGCTAGCCAAAGCCCATATGTGGCCTTCACCATCATTTCTCGCTCATCATCCTTGGCCCCCGCAAACCACCCTAGCAGCCCGGAAGCAAGTGCACTTGAGGAGCTAACTGAACACGGCGGGATCTCCACCGCAACTCCTTTTTCCGACCGCATGATTTTCTAGAAAAGCACCGAGTGTGGGCATGCCCAGAAACGATGATATAGCGTTTGTTCTCTTCCGCGTGCTACACAAAAGACGTTGTTCTTAATTTTCCTTCGATATAGTTCACCACCCACTGTTAGTCCATTCCGCATAAGACGCCACACGTGTATCTTCATTTTGTTTGACGCATTGGTACTCCACAAGGCCATCCACCCCTTATGGTTCTGAACCGAGGATGAGCACTCCGGCCGTCCGGTTCTCTCCTCGTTCAGCGACATCCTCAAATGGTACACTGATTTCACTGAGAATTGTCTTGTCTTCATATAGTTCCATGCTTGGAAGTCATCCATGCCTGGCCCCCCACCTTGATTTGCTTGATGTCCTATATATCCGTTGGGGTAAAGATACTCTGTAGCTTCTCATTGTCCCAGTGCGTGCCGCATGGAGTCAGCAGATCAGCCACTTGAGTAATACCATGCACGTATACCTGACCTAGTGGTCTCATGCTTCCCTCTCTTGGTCATCTCCTATATGCCAAATGGTACCTTCACGCAGCAGATCACGCCCATGTAATATGCTCCTAAAAGTGTAAGATGCTCCGGACGGGCACGTCGTGGTCATGATGCTTTCATCTTTGAAGTACCTAGCTTTGAGCATCCTTGCACATAATGATGACGGTGCCTGTAAGATCCTCCAGGCTTGTTTAGCTAGCAATGCTTGGTTGAAGGCCTACGGATCTCTGAATCCCAGACCACCATCATGCTTAGTTGTACACATTTTATCCCATGCTATCCAATGCACTTTCCTTTCACCATTCGCTGCACCCCACCAGAATTTGGAGGAGATAGAAGTCAGATTTCGGCACATCTTTTTTGTGAGTTGGAAATAACTCATGGTGTAAGTTGGAGTAGCCTGTAGCGCAGATTTTACAAGTACCTCTCTAGCCGCCTTTGACAACCCCTGTCCTTTCCATCCGAAGACCTTGCCCTTGGAAGATTCTGTAACATGTTTGAATGTCCCATCCTTGGAGCGTCCCACCACTGTTGGGAGCCCTAGGTATCTATCTCCAAGGGCCTCTGTCTCAATACCGATCATCCCCTGGAGTACATCCTTTCTCTCTTGGGGACACCCCTTCCCAAAGAAAATTGATGACTTCTGGAGTAGTTGAAAGGTACTATGGACCGGTTTTAAAACCTTCCATGCGGCTTTTCTTCTCATTAGTTTTATGTGCTTTTTGTGTCGTATTTCTAATTTGTTTTCTTTTCCTTTCCCTCCTTTCCTTTTTGTCAAATACATGTCGAATTTTTTCATTATACATTGTAAATTTTGCATCTACATGCGCAACATTTTAAAATACATCATTCTTTTCAAACACATGTTCTCCACATTTTTTGATTAAAAGTTAAACATTTTCAAATACACGTTGAAAAAAATTCAATGGTACAAACATTTTTGTAAAATTACGTCAACATTTTCTTACCTAACATTTTTTTTAAATGTCACAAACATAATTTTTAATGCGTGGATATTTTTTGAATCGTATGAAATATGAATTATGCGATTTTTTATAAAATGTTTATGCTTTTCAAATAAATATGTTTCTGATATTTTAGACTGAAAATAGGTACAAGGTTAAAAATTCACATAATTTAAGAAAATATTTCATATCATTACAGAAAATCAACGTGTATTTGTAAAATGTTTAATATATGTTCGGAAAAATATTCAAAAACATGTATCTAAAAACTGTTAAATGTGTATGAAAAAGGTTTTAGATCATGTTCAATGCATATGAAAAGTAGTCATCAAAACTTATATCTAAAAAAATATTAGTCATGTATTTGAAATATGTTAAACGTATATAAAAATATGTTCCGGATGCATACGAAAAATGCCCAGTGTGTATGAAAAAGAAGACATGTGTTGAAAAAAGAAACACCAAAACAATAAAAAAAGAAAAAAAACTAAGCATTTTTTTACTGGTTTGTTCTAGCCGGGGAGCCGCTATTTCGCGCATAGGCATAGTTTGAAAAACCAAACTGGCAACTGAATAGGTGAGGCTATCGGTGTAGATTTTTACTGGTTGGGCCAACGGTTCATTTAATTAAAAATCAGTAATATTCAACATTAAAATTTGAATTCTTGTCGGAGTAAATGACCACGGGTAGCCCTATCTGCTCCCCATGATATCTCAAGACATCGGGGCCGCCTGCGCCCCTCAAGCATCGAAGACAAGGGACCGCCTTCTTGAAGCCGGCTGGTCCGAACGGCCGGCTACTAGAAGGCGGCGAGGCCCAAAGTGTTAGAAATATGCCCTAGAGGCAATAATAAAAAGATTATTATTATATTTCCTTGTTCATGATAATTGTCTTTTATTCATGCTATAATTGTATTATCCGAAAATCGTAATACACATGTGAATACATAGACCACAACATGTCCCTAGTGAGCCTCTAGTTGACTAGTTCGTTGATCAACAGATAGTCATGGTTTCCTGACTATGGACATTGGATGTCATTGATAACGGGATCACATCATTAGGAGAATGATGTGATGGACAAGACCCAATCCTAAGCATAGCACAAGATCGTGTAGTTCGTTTTGCTAGAGCTTTTCCAATGTCAAGTATCTTTTCCTTAGACCATGAGATCGTGTAACTCCCGGACACCGTAGGAGTGCTTTGGGTGTGCCAAACATCACAACGTAACTGGGTGACTATAAAGGTATACTACGGGTATCTCCGAAAGTGTCTGTTGGGTTGACACGGATCGAGACTGGGATTTGTCACTCCGTATTATGGAGAGGTATCATTGGGCCCACTCGGTAATGCATCATCATAATGAGCTCAAAGTGACCAAGTGTCTGGTCACGGGATCATGCATTACGGTACGAGTAAAGTGACTTGCCGGTAACGAGATTGAACGAGGTATTGGGATACCGACGATCAAATCTCGGGCAAGTAACATACCGATTGACAAAGGGAATTGTATACGGGGTTGCTTGAATCCTCGACATCGTGGTTCATCCGATGAGATCATCGAGGAGCATGTGGGAGCCAACATGGGTATCCATATCCCGTTGTTGGTTATTGACCGGAGAGCCGTCTCGGTCATGTCTACGTGTCTCCCGAACCCGTAGGGTCTACACACTTAAGGTTCGGTGACGCTAGGGTTGTAGAGATATGAGTACGCAGCAAACCGAAAGTTGTTTGAAGTCCCGGATGAGATCCCGGACGTCACGGGGAGTTCCGGAATGGTCCGAAGGTAAAGAATTATATATGGGAAGTCGAGTTTCGGCCATCGGGAAAGTTTCGAGGGTCACCGGTATTGTACCGGGACCACCGGAAGGGTCCCGGGGGTCCACCGGGTGGGGCCACCCATCCCGGAGGGCCCCATGGGCTGAAGTGGGAGGGGAACCAGCCCCTGGTGGGCTGGTGCGCCCCCCTCCCTGGGCCCTTCTCTGCGCCTAGGGTTGGGAACCCTAGGGGAGGGGGCGCCTCCACTTGCCTTGGGGGGCAAGTTTCCCCCTTGGCCGCCGGCCCCCCTAGGAGATCCCATCTCCTAGGGCCGGCGCCCCCCTGGGGTCACTATATAAAGAGGAGGGGTGGGAGGGCAGCCGCACCCTGACACCTGGCGCCTCCCTTCCCCCCTTGCTACACCTCTCCCTCCCATAGTTGCTTGGCGAAGCCCTGCCGGATCCCTGCTGCATCCACCACCACGCCGTCGTGCTGGTGGATCTTCATCAACCTCTCCTTCCTCCTTGCTGGATCAAGAAGGAGGAGACGTCACGCTGACTGTACGTGTGTTGAACGCGGAGGTGCCGTCCGTTCGGCGCTAGGATCTCCGGTGATTTGGATCACGACGAGTACGACTCCCTCAATCCCGTTCTCTTGAACGCTTCCGCTCGCGATCTACAAGGGTATGTAGATGCACCCCTCTCTGTCGTTGCTAGATGAACTCATAGATTGATCTTGGTGAACGTAGGAATTTTTTTATTTTATGCAACGTTCCCCAAAAGTGGCATCATGAGCTAGGTCTATGCGTAGTTCTCTATTGCACGAGTAGAACACAAATCTGTTGTGGGTGTAGATGTTGTCAACTTTCTTGCCACTACTAGTCTTATTTTGCTTCAGCGGTATTGTGGGATGAAGCAGCCCGGACCGACCTTACACGTACGCTTACGTGAGACAGGTTCCACCGACTGACATGCACTAGTTGCATAAGGTGGCTAGTGGGTGTCTGTCTCTCCCACTTTAGTTGGAGCGGATTCGATGAAAAGGGTCCTTATGAAGGGTAAATAGAAGTTGACAAATCACGTTGTGGTTTTTCGTAGGTAAGAAAACGTTCTTGTTAGAACCCTATTGCAGCTACGTAAAAGATGCAACAACAATTAGAGGACGTCTAACTTGTTTTTGCAGCAATTTCTTTGTGATGTGATATGGCCAAAAGTTGTGATGAATGATGAATGATATATTGTGATGTATGAGATCATGTTCTTGTAATAGGAATCACGACTTGCATGTCGATGAGTATGACAACCGGCAGGAGCCATAGGAGTTGTCTTAATTATTGTATGACCTGCGTGTCAATGATTTAACGCCATGTAATTACTTTACTTTATTGCTAAACCGTTAGCCATAGTAGTAGAAGTAATAGTTGGTGAGCAACTTCATGGAGACACGATGATGGAGATCATGATGATGGAGATCATGGTGTCATGCCGGTGACGAAGATGATCATGGAGCCCCGAAGATGGAGATCAAAGGAGCTATGTGATATTGGCCATATCATTTCACTACTATTTAATTGCATGTGATGTTTATTATGTTTATGCATCTTGTTTACTTAGAACGATGGTAGTAAATAAGATGATCCCTCATAATAATTTCAAGAAAGTGTTCCCCCTAACTGTGCGCCGTTGCTAAAGTTTCTTGTTTCGAAGCACCACGTGATGATCGGGTGTGATAGATTCCTACGTTCACATACAACGGGTGTAAGACAGTTTTACACATGCAAAACACTTAGGTTAACTTGACGAGCCTAGCATGTACAGACATGGCCTCGGAACACAGAGACCGAAAGGTCGAACATGAGTCGTATGGAAGATACGATCAACATGGAGATGTTCACCGATGATGACTAGTCTGTCTCACGTGATGATCGGACACGGCCTAGTCGACTCGGATCATGTAACACTTAGATGACTAGAGGGATGTCTAATCTGAGTGGGAGTTCATTAAATAATTTGATTAGATGAACTTAATTATCATGAACTTAGTCTAAAATCTTTACAAAAATGTCTTGTAGATCAAATGGCCAACGCTCATGTCAACATGAACTTCAACGCGTTCCTAGAGAAAACCAAGCTGAAAGATGATGGCAGCAATTATACGGACTGGGTCCGGAACCTGAGGATCATCCTCATAGCTGCCAAGAAAGCATATGTCCTAGAAGGACCGCTAGGTGAAGCACCCATCCCAGAGAACCAAAACGTTATGAACGCTTGGCAGTCACGTGCTAATGATTACTCCCTCGTTCATTGCGGCATGCTTTACAGCTTAGAACCGGGGCTCCAAAAGTGTTTTGAGCAACACGGAGCATATGAGATGTTCGAGGAGCTAAAAATGGTTTTCCAAGCTCATGCCCGGGTCGAGAGATATGAAGTCTCCGACAAGTTCTATAGTTATAAGATGGAGGAAAATAGTTCTGTCAGTGAGCACATACTCAAAATGTCTGGGTTGCACAACCGCCTGTCCCAGCTGGACATTAACCTCCCGGACGAGGCGGTCATTGACAGAATCGTTCAGTCGCTCCCACCGAGCTACAAGAGCTTTGTGATGAACTACAATATGCAGGGGATGGTGAAAACTATTCTTGAAGTATTTTCCATGATGAAGTCAGCAGAGGTAGAAATCAAGAAGGAACATCAAGTGTTGATGGTCAATAAAACCACTAAGTTCAAGAAGGGCAAGGGTAAGAAGAACTTCAAGAAGGACGGCAAAGATGTTGCTGCGCCCGGTAAGCCAGTTGCCGGGAAGAAGTCAAAGAATGGACCCAAGCCTGAGACTGAATGCTTTTATTGCAAAGGGAAGGGTCACTGGAAGCGGAACTGCCCCAAATACTTAGCGGACAAGAAGGCCGGCAACACTAAAGGTATATGTGATATACATGTAATTGATGTGTACCTTACCAGTACTCGTAGTAACTCCTGGGTATTTGATACCGGTGTCGTTGCTCATATTTGTAACTCACAGCAAGAGCTGTGGAATAAGCGGAGACTGGCGAAGGACGAGGTGACGATGCGCGTCGGGAATGGTTCCAAGGTTGATGTGATCGCCGTCGGCACGCTACCTCTACATTTACCCACGGGATTAGTTTTAAACCTTAATAATTGTTATTTAGTGCCAAGTTTGAGCATGAACATTGTATCTGGATCTCGTTTAATACGAGATGGCTACTCATTTAAATCCGAGAGTAATGGTTGTTCTATTTATATGAGAGATATGTTTTATGGTCATGCCCCGATGGTCAATGGTTTATTCTTAATGAATCTCGAACGTAATGTTACACATATTCATAGCGTGAATACCAAAAGATGTAAAGTTGATAACGTTAGTGCCACATACTTGTGGCACTGCCGCCTTGGTCACATTGGTGTCAAGCGCATGAAGAAGCTCCATGCTGATGGACTTTTAGAGTTTCTCGATTATGAATCATTTGACACATGCGAACCATGCCTCATGGGCAAAATGACCAAGACTCCGTTCTCCGGAACAATGGAGCGAGCAACCAACTTATTGGAAATCATACATACTGATGTGTGTGGTCCAATGAGCGTTGAGGCTCGCGGAGGATATCGTTATGTTCTCACTCTCACTTATGACTTAAGTAGATATGGGTATGTTTACTTGATGAAACACAAGTCTGAGACCTTTGAAAAGTTCAAGGAATTTCAGAATGAAGTAGAGAATCAACGTGACCGAGAAATAAAGTTCTTACGATCAGATCATGGAGGAGAATATTTAAGTCACGAATTTGGTACGCACTTAAGGAAATGTGGAATCGTTTCACAACTCACGCCGCCTGGAACACCTCAGCGTAACGGTGTGTCCGAACGTCGTAATCGCACTCTATTGGATATGGTGCGATCTATGATGTCACTTACCGATTTACCGCTATCATTTTGGGGATACGCTCTAGAGACAACTACATTCACTTTAAATAGGGCACCGTCTAAATCCATTGAGACGACACTGTATGAATTATGGTTTGGGAAGAAACCTAAGCTGTCGTTTCTAAAAGTTTGGGGATGCGATGCTTATGTCAACAAACTTCAACCTGAAAAGCTCGAACCCAAGTCGAAAAAATGCGTCTTCATAGGATACCCTAAGGAAACCATTGGGTATACCTTCTACCTTAGATTCGAAGGAAAGATCTTTGTTGCCAAGAACGGGTCCTTTCTGGAAAAAGAGTTTCTCTCAAAAGGAGTAAGTGGGAGGAAAGTAGAACTCGATGAAGTACTGCCTCTTGAACCGGAAAGTAGTGCAGCTCAGGAAAATATTCTTGTGGTGCCTACACCAACTGGAGAGGAAATTAATGATGATGATCAAGGTACTTCGGATCAAGTTGCTACTGAACTTCGTAGGTCCACAAGGACACGTTCCACACCAGAGTGGTATGGCAACCCTGTCCTGAAAATCTTGTTGTTAGACAACGGTGAACGTTCAAACTATGAAGAAGCGATGGCGGGCCCAGATTTCAACAAATGGCTTGAAGCCATGCAATCCGAGATAGAATCCATGTATGAAAACAAAGTATGGATTTTGACAGACTTGCCCGATGATCGGCAAGCGATAGAAAACAAATGGATCTTTAAGAAAAAGACGGACGCGGATGGTAATGTTACCATCTATAAAGCTCGACTTGTCGCTAAGGGTTATCGGCAAGGTCAAGGGGTTGATTACGATGAGACTTTCTCTCCCGTAGCAAAGCTGAAGTCCGTCCGAATCATGTTAGCAATTGCCGCATACTATGATTATGAGATATGGCAGATGGACGTCAAAACGGCATTCCTTAACGGCTATCTTAAGGAAGAGCTGTATATGATGCAGCCGGAAGGTTTTGTCGATCCTAAGAATGCTAACAAGGTGTGCAAGCTCCAGCGATCCATTTATGGTCTCGTGCAAGCATCTCGGAGTTGGAACATTCGCTTTGATGAGATGATCAAAACGTTTGGGTTTATGCAGACTTATGGAGAAGCCTGTGTTTACAAGAAAGTGAGTGGGAGCTCTGTAGCATTTCTCATATTATATGTAGATGACATACTTTTGATGGGAAATGATATAGAACTTTTGGACAGCATTAAGGCCTACTTGAATAAGTGTTTTTCAATGAAGGACCTTGGAGAAGTTGCTTACATATTAGGCATCAAGATCTATAGGGATAGATCGAGACGCCTCATAGGTCTTTCACAAAGCACATACCTTGATAAGATATTGAAGAAGTTCAATATGGATCAGTCCAAGAAAGGGTTCTTGCCTGTATTGCAAGGTGTGAGATTGAGCTAGGCTCAATGCCCGACCAGGGCAGAAGATAAAGAAGAGATGAGTGTCATCCCCTATGCCTCAGCCATAGGATCTATTATGTATGCCATGCTGTGTACCAAACCAGATGTAAACCTTGCCGTAAGTTTGGTAGGAAGGTACCAAAGTAATCCCGGCAAGGAACACTGGATAGTGGTCAAGAATATCCTGAAATACCTGAAAAGGACAAAGGATATGTTTCTCGTTTATGGAGGTGACGAAGAGCTCGTCGTAAAGGTTACATCGACGCTAGCTTCGACACAGATCTGGATGACTCTAAGTCACAAACCAGATACGTGTATATGTTGAATCGTGGAGCAGTAAGCTGGTGCAGTTGCAAGCAGAGCGTCGTGGTGGGATCTACATGTGAAGCGGAGTACATGGCAGCCTCGGAGGCAGCGCATGAAGCAATATGGATGAAGGAGTTCATCACCGACCTAGGAGTCATACCCAATGCGTCGAGGCCGATCACTCTCTTCTGTGACAACACTGGAGCTATTGCCCTTGCCAAGGAGCCCAGGTTTCACAAGAAGACCAGGCACATCAAGCGTTGTTTGAACTCCATCCGTGAAAATGTTCAAGATGGAGACATAGATATTTGCAAAGTGCATACGGATTTGAATGTCGCAGATCCGTTGACTAAACCTCTTCCACGAGCAAAACATGATCAACACCAGAACTCTATGGGTGTTCGATTCATCACAATGTAACTAGATTATTGACTCTAGTGCAAGTGGGAGACTGTTGGAAATATGCCCTAGAGGCAATAATAAAAGGATTATTATTATATTTCCTTGTTCATGATAATTGTCTTTTATTCATGCTATAATTGTATTATCCGAAAATCGTAATACACGTGTGAATACATAGACCACAACATGTCCCTAGTGAGCCTCTAGTTGACTAGCTCGTTGATCAACAAATAGTCATGGTTTCCTGACTATGGACATTGGATGTCATTGATAACGGGATCACATCATTAGGAGAATGATGTGATGGACAAGACCCAATCCTAAGCATAGCACAAGATCGTGTAGTTCGTTTTGCTAGAGCTTTTCCAATGTCAAGTATCTTTTCCTTAGACCATGAGATCGTGTAACTCCCGGACACCGTAGGAGTGCTTTGGGTGTGCCAAACGTCACAACGTAACTGGGTGACTATAAAGGTATACTACGGGTATCTCCGAAAGTGTCTGTTTGGTTGACACAGATCGAGACTGGGATTTGTCTCTCCATATTATGGAGAGGTATCACTGGGCCCACTCGGTAATGCATCATCATAATGAGCTCAAAGTGATCAAGTGTCTGGTCACGGGATAATGCATTACGGTACGAGTAAAGTGACTTGCCGGTAACGAGATTGAACGAGGTATTGGGATACCGACGATCGAATCTCGGGCAAGTAACATACCGATTGACAAAGGGAATTGTATACGGGGTTGCTTGAATCCTCGACATCGTGGTTCATCCGATGAGATCATCGAGGAGCATGTGGGAGCCAACATGGGTATCCAGATCCAGCTGTTGGTTATTGACCGGAGAGTCGTCTCGGTCATGTCTACGTGTCTCCCGAACCCATAGGCTCTACACACTTAAGGTTTGGTGACGCTAGGGTTGTAGAGATATGAGTATGCAGCAAACCGAAAGTTGTTCGGAGTCCCGGATGAGATCCCGGACGTCACGAGGAGTTAAGGAATGGTCCGGAGGTAAAGAATTATATATGGGAAGTCAAGTTTCGGCCATCGGGAAAGTTTCGGGGGTCACCGGTATTGTATCGGGACCACCGGAAGGGTCCCGGGGGTCCACCGGGTGGGGCCACCCATCCCGGAGGGCCCCATGGGCTGAAGTGGGAGGGGAACCAGCCCCTGGTGGGCTGGTGCGCCCCCCCTGGGCCCCCCTCTGCGCCTAGGGTTGGGAACCCTAGGGGAGGGGGCGCCTCCACTTGCCTTGGGGGGCAAGTTTCCCCCTTGGCCGCCGCCCCCCTAGGAGATCCCATCTCCTAGGGCCGGCGCCCCCCCTGGGGTCCCTATATAAAGAGGGGGGTGGGAGGGCAGCCGCACCCTGACACCTGGCGCCTCCCTTCCCCCCTTGCTACACCTCTCCCTCCCGTAGTCGCTTGGCGAAGCCCTGCCGGATCCCTGCTGCATCCACCACCACGCCGTCGTGCTGCTGGATCTTCATCAACCTCTCCTTCCGCCTTGCTGGATCAAGAAGGAGGAGACGTCATGCTGACCGTACGTGTGTTGAACGCGGAGGTGCCGTCCGTTCGGCGCTAGGATCTCCGGTGATTTGGATCACGACGAGTACGACTCCCTCAACCCCGTTCTCTTGAACGCTTCTGCTCGCGATCTACAAGGGTATGTAGATGCACCCCTCTCTGTCGTTGCTAGATGAACTCATATATTGATCTTGGTGAACGTAGGAAATTTTTTATTTTATGCAACGTTCCCCAACACAAAGAGCGGCCTCGACGCGGGCCGACTCCTAGCAGACGGCCCACCTCCGCGCCCTCAAAGCTTGCACCCACATAACAACAACGAGATGGGGCGTGGCTACAGTATAGCCTACTACCCTCGAATCTCAGAACGAGCATGGCCACAGTGCAGCGTACCGAGCGGCCATCCCTAGCCCGGCGCAACACTGTTGCCACGCTACCCATGACATCACCTATGGCAGAGGAAGCCATGCTCCCACGACGGGTTGTCGGTACGGCCTGTAGGCGACGGGCCCTACCTATCCGTGAGATGCCAGAAGGTGGCGAGCCCTGACCAGTCAGCATAGGGGGAGGCCGACTCCCAGCAGCCGGCCCGCCCCTTCCCTTGAAGTTTGTGCGCCATTAACCAGATAAGACGGGATGTGGCTACAGTGAGCTCCCACCAGGCGGCGGTACTGTAGCCACGCTCTCCCCGACCAAGCCCTTGTCATCAGAGGCAAGGCTACAATTATGAGCAGCCGATAGGACCCACAAGTGGCGGGCCCTACCTGTCTGCCGAGAGCCCAACATCCGGTGAGACCCACCAGACGGCGGGCCCCAACAGTCGGCGAAGAAGCCGGCGACCAGAGACACTGACGGGCCGGGCCTACATCCTGCCAGATTACCATTGTACCCCTGGGGGGTAGGCCTATATAAACCCCCCAGGGCACCCATGCAAGGGGTGGAGCCTTTAGAGAGCACACACACATATAGAAAGAGGAGTAGAGCTAGCCTAGCCCTTCTTCCTTCTCTAGCCAAACAACTCAAGGAGCAAGCTTGTAGCTTCTTGTTGATCTAGTGATCATGCGGAGACCCCGCAGAGCAGGATTAGGGGTGTTATCTCCTAGGAGAGCCCCGAACCTGGGTAAGATGCGTCGGCGTACATGTTTATGCCTTATCGCGTTTCCAGGCACTGGCGATGTCTTACTAGCACCCACCATGATAAGCCACCCTTTGGCATATGTCGCACCAAACCCCCGACATTTGGCGCCCACCATGGGGCTAGGTGCAACGTCGTCCGGAAATCTGTTCTGAACGGGAACCTTGTTCCTCCCTGGCGAGCGCAGCCGGCCCTGCACGCCCGATGGCGTTTGCACCGATGCGCTGCATGGCGTGGAAGTCGCCTGCGCGGCAAGCTGCCTCGTTGATCTCATCGGCTAGATTCGCCTCTCCGACGATCCCGTGTCAGGCACGGGCGCAGCCAGCTCCGAGAGCTGCCTCATCAACCTCCTCGGCAAGCTCGACATCGCCAACGAGCCCGCCTCCGACCTGGAGTCGATCGGCTCCACCGACCTGATGCTTGTCGACTCCGACATGGCATCGCTCGACGCCTTCCCCACCAATGTGGTGGTCATCGATGACCCACTCCCTCGTGCGGACAGCGGTGGCAGCACCGTCACCGAGGTGTTCGTCATCAGCCACGATGGAGCCTCCGGTGGGGACGCCCAAGACCCGCTGCAGGCGGCAATGCGGAACCTGTTTGTACCCATCGCGGGCGACGCCAACGCTGAGACGCTGGAAGCCTGCCGCATCGCACTCGTCGAGAGCGGCAAGAAGTTAGCCGTTATGAAATGCCTCACCGAGGCCTATTAGCGCGAGGTCGATCACGTTGTCTGCAGCACGCCGGCTGCTGGCGAGCCTAGCCGCGTGGGCACCGTCCGACAGCGCGCCGCGGCCATCGCCAGCATGTTGGAGGCCGACCGCCCGGTCTACGCCACGCCCATCGAGGACATACGCGCCGCCCAAGCGGCAATAGATGAGCTAGACCACCTGGAGGGTGACGAGCGATGCTGCATGCCAGAGCGCGTTCATCAGCTCATTGACGCGGCTGCCACACAGCAAGAAACCGGCACACGCGCCGAGAATCCTCCTCCCCCCTTCCCCCCACCGAGAGAAAGGCGTGACCTCCTGGACGCCGACAGCCGGCGGCGCCCGCGACCTAAGAGACAAAGAGCCGGCTGCTAGCCACAGTCGAACGCGCCTCACCATTGAGCGCGACCAAGATGATCGCCCACGAGCTGTGGAGCGGCGGGACGACCATCTGCCTCCTCCTCCTTCTTTCAGGGAGAGGTATGCCTTCCTGCCGCATGTTGGGAACCTGATGCTCAGCGGCCGGTTGGGCCGGCGTGAAGGAATTGGAGAAAACGATGCCCACCATAGGATCGACCGCCTGGCTTGATCCCAGGCACTAGAAGAAGAAGATGCAATTGCTTGTTTTGGCCCCTGCATTTGCTATGAGCCTTTCCCCAAAGGGTTCTCGCTCCTTAGAGATACGCCCAAGTACAACGGCTCCATGAACCTGGAAGATTGGTTGGTCGACTACTCCACCGCAGTCAACATAGCAAATGGCAACAAGCGCGTTGCCGTGAAGTGCGTCCCCCTCATGCTTCAGGGCACGGCACACACTTGGCTGAAGAGCCTCAAGCCCTATAGCCTCAACAGTTGGGTAGATTTCACCGAAGTCTTCATCCGCAACTTCACCAGCACTTACAAGCGGTCGCCAAAGCCTCACCGGCTCTCTCTGTGCGTCCAAGGCCCTACCAAATCCACTCGCGACTACCTAACGCGATGGGCCAAACTGTGCAACTCCTGTGAAGGAGTGCACGAGGTGCAAGCCATAGAGTACTTCACTGCTGGGTGCAGAGAAGGCACCCTACTCAAGCACCGACTCCTCTGCGACGAGCCGGATACACTCGATGAGCTACTAATGAAAGAATCGAGAAGAGGTGTCTAGAGAGGGGGGGTGATTAGACCCTCAACCAATAAAGTTGGCCGTTTTTAAGTTTTTCAAGTTGAGGTGATAGATTAACACAATTTCAAGTATACACAATACAATTCAAGCAAGCATGCAATGAGTATATGAGCAGCGGAAAGTAAAGCATGCAACTTTCAAGAAAGTAAAGGGATGGGATTGGAGTATGCAAACGCAATTGGAGATACGGATGTTTTTGTCGTGGTTCCGATAGGTGGTGCTATCGTACATCCACATTGATGGAGACTTCAACCCATGAAGGGTAACGGTTGCACGAGTCCACGGAGGGCTCCACCAACGAAGTGTCCATGAAGAAGCAACCTTGTCTGTCCCACCATGGCCATCGCCCACGAAGGACTTGCCTCACTAGGGTAGATCTTCACAAAGTAGGCGATCTCCTTGCCCTTACAAACTCCCTAGTTCAACTCCACAATCTTGTCAGAGGCTCCCAAGTGACACCTAACCAATCTAGGAGACACCACTCTCCAAAAGGTAATAGATGGTTCGGTGATGATGAACTCCTTGCTCTTGTGCTTCAAATGATAGTCTCCCCAACACTCAACTCTCTCTCATAGGATTGTATTGAAGGAAATATGCCCTAGAGGCAATAATAAAGTTATTATTTATTTCCTCATATCATGATAAATGTTTATTATTCAGGCTAGAATTGTATTAACCGGAAACATGATACATGTGTGAATACATAGACAAACATATAGTCACTAGTATGCCTCTACTTGACTAGCTCATTAATCAAAGATGGTTATGTTTCCTAACCATAGACATGTGTTGTCATTTGATTAATGGGATCACATCATTAGAAGAATGATGTGATTGACATGACCCATCCCGTTAGCTTAGCACTTGATCGTTTAGTATTCTGCTATTGCTTTCTTCATGACTTATACATGTTCCTGCAACTATGAGAAATATGCAACTCCCGTTTACCGGAAGAACACTTTGGGTACTACCAAACGTCACAACGTAACTGGGTGATTATAAAGGAGTACTACAGGTGTCTCCGAAGGTACATGTTGAGTTGGCGTATTTCGAGATTAGGTTTTGTTACTCCGATTGTCGGAGAGGTATCTCTGGGCCCTCTCGGTAATACTCATCACTTAAGCCTTGCAAGCATTATAACTAATAAGTTAGTTATGAGATGATGTATTACAGAACGAGTAAAGAGACTTGCCGGTAACGAGATTGAACTAGGTATTGGATACCGACGATCAAATCTCGGGCAAGTAACATACCGATGACAAAGGGAACAACGTATGTTGTTATGCGGTTTGACCGATAAAGATCTTCGTAGAATATGTAGGAACCAATATGGGCATCCAGGTCCCGCTATTGGTTATTGACCGAGAATGGTTTTAGGTCATGTCTACATAGTTCTCGAACCTGTAGGGTCCGCACGCTTAACGTTTTGATGACAGTTTTATTATGAGTTTACAAGTTTTGATGTATCGAAGTTTGTTCGAAGTCCCGGATGTGATCACGGACATGACGAGGAGTCTCGGAATGGTTGAGACATAAAGATTGATATATTGGAAGCCTATGTTTGGACATCGGAATGGTTCCGGGTGAAATCGGCATTTTACCGGAGTACCGGGAGGTTACCGGAACCCCCCGGGGGGTTAATGGGCCTACATGGGCCACGAGGGAGAAGAGAGAAGGAGCCAAGAGGGGGCCGCGCGCCCCTCCCCCTCCTAGTCCGAATAGGACAAGGGAAGGGGGGCGGCGCCCCCCCTTTCCTTCCCCTCTTCCTCCTCTTCCCCCCCTTCTCCTATTCCAACTAGGAAAGAAGGGAGTCCTACTCCCGGTGGGAGTAGGACTCCCCCCTTGGCGTGCCCTCCTTGGCCGGCCGCCTCCTCCCCCCTGGCTCCTTTATATACGGGGGCGGGGGGCACCCTAGACACACAAGTTGATCTACGGATCGTTCCTTAGCCGTGTGCGGTGCCCCCCTCCACCATATTCCACCTCGGTTATATCATCGCGGAGTTTAGGCGAAGCCCTGCGCCGGTAGAGAATCATCATCGTCACCACGCCGTCGTGCTGACAGAACTCATCCCCGAAGCTTTGCTGGATCGGAGCCCGGGGATCATCATCGAGCTGAACGTGTGCTGAACTCAGAGGTGCCGTACGTTCGGTGCTTGGATCGGTCGGATCGTGAAGACGTACGACTACATCAACCGCGTTGTCATAACGCTTCCGCTTACGGTCTACGAGGTACGCGGACGAACACTCTCCCCTCTCGTTGCTATATCATCACCATGATCTTGCGTGTGCGTAGGAATTTTTTTGAAATTACTGCGTTACCCAACAGTGGCATCCGAGCCAGGTTTTATGCGTTGATGTTATATGCACGAGTAGAACACAAGTGAGTGTGGGCGATATAAGTCATACTGCTTACCAGCATGTCATACTTTGGTTCGGCGGCATTGTGAGATGAAGCGGCCCGGACCGACATTACGCGTACGCTTACGCGAGACTGGTTTCACCGCTACGAGCACTCGTTGCTTAAAGGTGACCGGCGGGTGTCTGTCTCTCTCACTTTAGTTGAACCAAGTGTGGCTGCGCCCGGTCCTTGCGAAGGTTAAAACAGCACCAACTTGACAAACTATCGTTGTGGTTTTGATGCGTAGGTAAGAACGGTTCTTGCTAAGCCCGTAGCAGCCACATAAAATTTGCAACAACAAAGTAGAGGACGTCTAACTTGTTTTTGCAGGGCATGTTGTGATGTGATATGGTCAAGACGTGATGCTATATTTTATTGTATGAGATGATCATGTTTTGTAACCGAAGTTATCGGCAACTGGCAGGAGCCATATGGTTGTCGCTTTATTGTATGAAATGCAAACGCCCTGTAATTGCTTTACTTTATCACTAAGCGGTAGCGATAGTCGTAGAAGCAATAGATGGCATAACGACAATGATGCTACAATGGAGATCAAGGTGTCGCGCCGGTGACGATGGTGATCATGATGGTGCTTCGAAGATGGAGATCACAAGCACAAGATGATGATGGCCATATCATATCACTTATATTGATTGCATGTGATGTTTATCCTTTATGCATCTTATCTTTCTTTGATTGACGGTAGCATTTTAAGATGATCTCTCACTTAATAATCAAGAAGTGTTCTCCCTGAGTATGCACCGTTGCGAAAGTTCTTCGTGCTGAGACACCACGTGATGATCGGGTGTGATAGGCTCTACGTTCAAATACAACGGGTGCAAAACAGTTGCACACGCGGAATACTCAGGTCATACTTGACGAGCCTAGCATATACAGATATGGCCTCGGAACACGGAGACCGAAAGGTCGAACGTGAATCATATAGTAGATATGATCAACATAGTGATGTTCACCATTGAAACTACTCCATCTCACGTGATGATCGGACATGGTTTAGTTGATTTGGATCACGTGATCACTTAGATGACTAGAGAGATGTCTGTCTAAGCGGGATTCTTAAGTAATATGATTAATTGAACTTAAATTTATCATGAACTTAGTACCTGATAGTATTTTGCTTGTCTATGTTTGTTTGTAGATAGATGGCTCGTGCTGTTGTTCCGTTAAATTTTAATGCGTTCCTTGAGAAAGCAAAGTTGAAAGATGATGGTAGAAATTACACGGACTGGGTCCGTAACCTGAGGATTATCCTCATTGCTGCACAGAAAAGTTACGTCCTGGAAGCACCGCTGGGTGCCAGGCCTGCTGCTGATGCAACTGACGACGTTAAGAACGTCTGGCAGAGCAAAGCTGATGACTACTCTATAGTTCAGTGTGCCATGCTTTACGGCTTAGAACCGGGTCTTCAACGATGTTTTGAACGTCATGGAGCATATGAGATGTTCCAGGAGTTGAAGTTAATATTTCAAGCAAATGCCCGGATTGAGAGATATGAAGTCTCCAATCAGTTCTACAGCTGCAAGATGGAGGAGAATAGTTCTGTCAGTGAACACATACTCAAAATGTCTGGGTATAATAATCACTTGATTCAACTGGGAGTTAATCTTCCTGATGATAGTGTCATTGACAGAATTCTCCAATCACTACCACCAAGCTACAAGAGCTTCATGATGAACTATAATATGCAAGGGATGAACAAAACTATTCCCGAGCTCTTCGCAATGCTAAAAGCTGCGGAGGTAGAAATCAAAAAGGAGCATCAAGTGTTGATGGTTAACAAGACCACCAGTTTCAAGAAAAAGGGCAAAGGGAAGAAGAAGGGGAACTTCAAAAAGAACGGCAAGCAAGTTGCTGCTCAAGAGAAGAAACCCAAGTCTGGACCTAAGCCTGAAACTGAGTGCTTCTACTGCAAGCAGACTAGACACTGGAAGCGGAATTGCCCCAAGTATTTGGCGGATAAGAAGGATGGCAAAGTGAACGAAGGTATATGTGATATACATGTTATTGATGTGTACCTTACTAATGCTTGCAGTAGCACCTGGGTATTTGATACTGGTTCTGTTGCTAATATTTGCAACTCGAAACAGGGACTACGAATTAAGCGAAGATTAGCTAAGGACGAGGTGACGATGCGCGTGGGAAATGGTTCCAAAGTCGATGTGATCGCGGTCGGCACGCTACCTCTACATCTACCATCGGGATTAGTTTTAGACCTAAATAATTGTTATTTGGTGCCAGTGTTGAGCATGAACATTATATCTGGATCTTGTTTGATGCGAGACAGTTATTCATTTAAATCAGAGAATAATGGTTGTTCTATTTATATGAGTAATATCTTTTATGGTCATGCACCCTTGAAGAATGGTCTATGTTTATTAAATCTCAATAGTAGTGATACACATATTCATAGTGTTGAAACCAAAAGATGCAGAGTTGATAACGATAGTGCAACTTATTTGTGGCACTGCCGTTTAGGTCATATCGGTGTAAAGCGCATGAAGAAACTCCATACTGATGGGCTTTTGGAATCACTTGATTATGAATCACTTGGTACTTGCGAACCGTGCCTCATGGGCAAGATGACTAAAACGCCGTTCTCCGGAACTATGGAGCGAGCAACTGATTTGTTGGAGATCATACATACTGATGTTTGTGGTCCAATGAATGTTGAGGCTCGCGGCGGGTATCGTTATTTTCTCACCTTCACAGATGATTTGAGCAGATATGGGTATATCTACTTAATGAAACACAAGTCTAAAACATTTGAAAAGTTCAAAGAATTTCAGAGTGAAGTGGAAAATCATCGTAACAAGAAAATAAAGTTTCTACGATCTGATCGTGGAGGAGAATATTTGAGTTACGAGTTTGGTCTACACTTGAAACAATACGGAATAGTTTCGCAACTCACGCCACTCAGAACACCACAACGAAATGGTGTGTCCGAACGTCGTAATCGTACTTTACTAGATATGGTGCGATCTATGATGTCTCTTACAGATTTATCGCTATCGTTTTGGGGTTATGCTTTAGAGATGGCCGCATTCACGTTAAATAGGGCACCATCAAAATCCATTGAGACGACACCTTATGAATTGTGGTTTGGCAAGAAACCAAAGTTGTCGTTTCTTAAAGTTTGGGGCTGCAATGCTTATGTAAAGAAACTTCAACCAGATAAGCTCGAACCCAAATCGGAGAAATGTGTCTTTATAGGATACCCAAAGGAGACTATTGGGTACACCTTCTATCACAGATCTGAGGGCAAGATTTTCGTTGCTAAATTCGGATCCTTTCTAGAGAAGGAGTTTCTCTCGAAAGAAGTGAGTGGGAGGAAAGTAGAACTTGATGAGATAACTGTATCTACTCCCTTGTTGGAAAGTAGTTCGTCACAAGAACCAGTTCCTGTGACAACTACACCAACTAGTGAGGAAGCTAATGATATTGATCATGAAACTTCAGATCAAGTTTCTACTGAACCTCGCAGGTCTACCAGAATAAGATCCGCACTAGAGTAGTAATCCTATTCTAGAAGTCATGTTACTTGACCATGATGAACCTACGAACTATGAGGAAGCGATGATGAGCCCAGATTCCGCAAAATGGCTAGAGGCCATGAAATATGAGATGGGATCCATGTACGAAAACAAAGTATGGACTTTGGTTGACTTTCCCGATGATCGGCAAGCCATTGAGAATAAATGAATTTTTAAGAAGAAGACTGATGCTGATGGTAATATAACTGTCTATAAAGCTCGACTTGTTGTGAAAGGTTTTCGACAAGTTCAAGGGGTTGACTACGATGAGACTTTCTCACCCGTAGCGATGCTTAAGTCTGTCCGAATCATGTTAGCTATTGCTGCATTTCACGATTATGAAATTTGGCAAATGGATGTCAAAACTGCATTCTTGAATGGATTTCTGGAAGAAGAGTTGTATATGATGCAACCAGAAGGTTTTGTTGATCCAAAAGGTGCTAACAAAGTGTGCAAACTCCAGCGATCTATTTATGGGCTGGTGCAAGCATCTCGGAGTTGGAATAAACGTTTTGATAGTGTGATCAAAGCATATGGTTTTATACAGACTTTTGGAGAAGCCTGTATTTACAAGAAAGTGAGTGGGAGCTCTGTAGCATTTCTGATTTTATATGTAGATGACATATTATTAATTGGAAATGATATAGAATTTCTGGATAGCATAAAGGGATACTTGAATAAAAGTTTTTCAATGAAAGACCTCGGTGAAGCTGCTTACATATTAGGCATCAAGATCTATAGAGATAGATCAAGACGCTTAATAGGACTTTCACAAAGCACATACCTTGACAAAATTTTGAAAAAGTTCAAAATGGATCAGGCAAAGAAAGGTTTCTTGCCTGTGCTACAAGGTGTGAAGTTGAGTCAAACTCAATGCCCGACCACAGCAGAAGATAGAGAGAAAATGAAAGATGTTCCCTATGCTTCAGCCATAGGCTCTATCATGTATGCAATGCTGTGTACCAGACCTGACGTATGCTTAGCAATAAGCTTGGCAAGAAGGTACCAAAGTAATCCAGG
Organism: Triticum dicoccoides; assembly: GCF_002162155.2. NCBI lineage: Eukaryota > Viridiplantae > Streptophyta > Magnoliopsida > Poales > Poaceae > Triticum > Triticum dicoccoides. The sequence goes on from NC_041383.1 coordinate 611,684,262, forward strand.
AATGGATCACTGGACAACGGTCAAGAACATCCTGAAATACCTGAAAAGGACTAAGGATATGTTTCTCGTATATGGAGGTGACAAAGAGCTAGTCGTAAAAGGTTACGTCGATGCAAGCTTTGACACTGATCCGGACGATTCTAAATCGCAAACCGGATACGTGTTTATATTAAACGATGGAGCTGTAAGTTGGTGCAGTTCTAAACAAAGCGTCGTGGCTGGATCTACATGTGAAGCGGAGTACATAGCTGCTTCTGAAGCAGCAAATGAAGGAGTCTGGATGAAGGAGTTCATTACCGATCTAGGTGTCATACCTAGTGCATCGGGACCAATGAAGATCTTCTGTGACAATACTGGTGCAATTGCTTTGGCAAAGGAATCTAGATTTCACAAGAGGACCAAGCACATCAAGAGACGCTTCAATTCCATTCGGGACCAAGTCCAAGTGGGAGACATAGAGATTTGCAAAATACATACGGATCTGAATGTTGCAGACTCGTTGACTAAGCCTCTCTCACGAGCAAAACATGATCAACACCAAGACTCCATGGGTGTTAGAATCATTACTATGTAATCTAGATTATTGACTCTAGTGCAAGTGGGAGACTGAAGGAAATATGCCCTAGAGGCAATAATAAAGTTATTATTTATTTCCTCATATCATGATAAATGTTTATTATTCATGCTAGAATTGTATTAACCGGAAACATGATACATGTGTGAATACATAGACAAACATATAGTCACTAGTATGCCTCTACTTGACTAGCTCATTAATCAAAGATGGTTATGTTTCCTAACCATAGACATGTGTTGTCATTTGATTAATGGGATCACATCATTAGAAGAATGATGTGATTGACATGACCCATCCAGTTAGCTTAGCACTTGATCGTTTAGTATTCTGCTATTGCTTTCTTCATGACTTATACATGTTCCTGCAACTATGAGAAATATGCAACTCCCGTTTACCGGAAGAACACTTTGGGTACTACCAAACGTCACAACGTAACTGGGTGATTATAAAGGAGTACTACAGGTGTCTCCGAAGGTACATGTTGAGTTGGCGTATTTCGAGATTAGGTTTTGTCACTCCGATTGTCGGAGAGGTATCTCTGGGCCCTCTCGGTAATACTCATCACTTAAGCCTTGCAAGCATTATAACTAATAAGTTAGTTATGAGATGACGTATTACAGAACGAGTAAAGAGACTTGCCAGTAACGAGATTGAACTAGGTATTGGATACCGACGATCAAATCTCGGGCAAGTAACATACCGATGACAAAGGGAACAACGTATGTTGTTATGCGGTTTGACCGATAAAGATCTTCGTAGAATATGTAGGAACCAATATGGGCATCCAGGTCCCGCTATTGGTTATTGACCAAGAATGGTTTTAGGTCATGTCAACATAGTTCTCGAACCCGTAGGGTCCGCACGCTTAACGTTTCGATGACAGTTTTATTATGAGTTTACAAGTTTTGATGTACCGAAGTTTGTTCGGAGTCCCGGATGTGATCACGGGCATGACGAGGAGTCTCGGAATGGTCGAGACATAAAGGTTGATATATTGGAAGCCTATGTTTGGACATCGGAATGGTTCCGGGTGAAATCGGCATTTTATCGGAGTACCGGGAGGTTACCGGAACCCCCCGGGGGGTTAATGGGCCTACATGGGCCACGAGGGAGAAGAGAGAAGGAGCCAGGAGGGGGCCGCGTGCCCCTCCCCCTCCTAGTCCGAATAGGACAAGGGAAGGGGGGCGACGCCCCCCCTTTCCTTCCCCTCTTCCTCCTCTTCCCCCCCTTCTCCTATTCCAACTAGGAAAGAAGGGAGTCCTACTCCCGGTGGGAGTAGGACTCCCCCCTTGGCGCGCCCTCCTTGGCCGGCCACCTCCTCCCCCCTGGCTCCTTTATATACGGGGGCGGGGGGCACCCTAGACACACAAGTTGATCTACGGATCGTTCCTTAGCCGTGTGCGGTGCCCCCCTCCACCATATTCCACCTCGGTTATATCGTCGCGGAGTTTAGGCGAAGCCCTGCGCCGGTAGAGAATCATCATCGTCACCACGCCGTCGTGCTGACAGAACTCATCCCTGAAGCTTTGCTGGATCGGAGCCCGGGGATCGTCATCGAGCTGAACATGTGCTGAACTCAGAGGTGCCGTACGTTCGGTGCTTGGATCGGTCGGATCGTGAAGACGTACGACTACATCAACCGTGTTGTCATAACGCTTCCGCTTACGGTCTACGAGGGTACATGGACGAACACTCTCCCCTCTCGTTGCTATATCATCACCATGATCTTGCGTGTGCGTAGGAATTTTTTTGAAATTACTGCGTTACCCAACATGTATTTGGTGGAAAGATGATTTGAGTGGAAATAAACTTGGGGAAGGCTAGAGATCAAGATTCATATGGTTGGATTGGAATATCTTGGTCTCCACACATGAGTAGGTGGTTCTCTCTCAGAAAATGAGTAGTGGAAGTGTAGGCACATTCTGATGGATTTCCTCTACGAATGAGGAGAGGGTGGAGGGGTATATATAGCCTCCACACAAAATCTAACCGTTACACACAATATACCAAACTCGGTGGGACCGAATCACAAAACTCGATCGGACCGATTTAGTACATAATGTGACCGTTAGGAATTTCGGTGGGACCGACATGTCAACTCGGTGGGTCCGGTATCATTAGGGTTAGGGCATAACGTAATCTCGGTGAGACCGATTACGCAAACTCGGTGGGACCAACTTTTGTAATAAGCTAACCAGAGAGTTGGTCAAGCAAACTCGGTGGGACCGATTCGCTCATCTCGGCGGGACTGAAACGTTACGAAAAGGAAATAGGGAGTTTGCATTGCGAACTCGGTGGGACCGATCGCTCATCTCGGTTGGATCGAAACGTTACGAACGGAAACAGAGAGTTTGCAATCCCATCTCGGTGAGACCGAGATCCCTATCGGTTGGATCGAAGAGACTAGGGTTTCTGGTAGTGGCTATGCCAAATGAACTCGGTGGCGCCGGGTGGATCAAATCGGTGGGGCTGAGTTTGACTTTTGGTTTGGGACATATGTGGATATGAGAATGTGGTTGAGGACTTTGGAGCATATCACTAAGCATCATGAGAGCAAGCAAGCCATTAAGCAACACCTCATCCCCTTTTAATAGTATTGGCTTTCCTATAGACTCAATGTGATCTTGGATCACTAAAGTAAAATGTAGAGTCTTGAACTTTGAGACTTGAGCCAATCCTTTGTCCTTAGCATTTGAAGGGGTCCCATATCCTCTTGTCCATGCCACTCCACTGTTGGACTTATCTTAAATATACTAGATAAAAGTATTAGTCCAACAAGAGATACGTTGACATAAATTACCAAAATCACCCAGGGAGCACTTGTGCTTTCAATCTCCCCCTTTTTGGTAATTGATGACAACATACATCAAAGCTTTAGATAAAGATATAGAGAAAGGTGAGTAAAGATTTGGAAGAGCATGTAGCATGCATAGGATCCCCCTACATGTATGCAATCATGTGAATATGGAACATAAGAGCATGTGAGTGCATAATCATGACAGAATAAGCAATGAGTTACATGTATCTTGGCTATATGCATCAGAGCAAATGATGTGAATAAAGAGAATGTACCTTCATGCTCATGAGTCCTTCTTGTAAACAGTATGTACATCAGCAAGAGATCCTCATGCACATGGGTGTGATGCATATACTTACCTTGTGGTATTGAGCTGGCTTTTGGAAGAGATGAACCTGAGAAAACAAGGTTAGACAACACAGAAACATCTACTAAACAACACAGGAGCAGGAAACCACAAGAGTACCAAGATTGGGATGACATTTAGAGAATGAGTACTTGGTACTCTATTTGAGTGTAGACATGTCCCCGAAAGATATGCAATGAATTCAAAGTTTTTCTTCCTTTAGATGTCTTATTCCCCCTGAATCTTACATGGTATACTGGGAGAAGATAAGGAATAGAAAATCAGAACAAAACAAATGCACAAGCAACATGAACATGTCTTTCCCCTCTAAAAGACATGTGACTTCTCTCCTCTTTGAATACCAAGTCATCTGGGGTCTCCCTTTGATGTGATTATGCATTTCTCTTTCCCCCTTTTGATATGATGAAGCTTTGGAGTGAGCTCTTTCCCCCTTTGACATCAATTTCCAAGAAGGGTCTCCTGGAATGTGAGTCAAAAGGTTTGGTCCTTGAGTCACATAGAAAAGTAGCAGGGAGAAATAAGGTGCTACTAGAGGATAAGAATCATCGAGTGGAGCTAGAACAAAATGTGCATGAAGCAAATGACAAGTTGTTTTCTCGGCATTGAAATCGGCTACATCGAGTTGTTTTCTTCGGTCGCACCGAAAAGTTCTCGGTTTGACCGAAAGAGACTAACCGGTATGTCCGAGTTCATTAAGGAGAAAACACTAGTCATCACAGCTCACTAGGAAAATAAAATCTCACAAAGATTTGCACGGAATTTAACTGAATGATTTGCAATGAATTAGATGCAGGGAAAATGCAAAATAAAATAACACAGAAAATAAAATAAATCTAGATGAAGTTTTTTTGAAAGGGGAAACAAATATGCATGAGACAAATGCAAGACCACGGAGAAACAGTAGAGAACTTCATCTAGACAAGGTCAGCAACGAAGTCACCTATGTTAGAGTATATTGACTTAGGAGTCAAGTGAAGACACTTGATCATAGGTCATACTCATTGTTTAAGCTCAAAATGGGGTTGCCATTTTTTGTTTAAGCATTTTGATGTATTCACATCTTGTTGAGTTGCCTTGACCCATGTCTTGGGGTAAAGCTTCTCTAAGATGGAATAACATACCTTGGGTGGTGATGATGATATTAATCATGTAGTTGAACTTGTGTGTGATGCTCAAGGTTGATGTAGCTCATCAAGAGTTGGGAGCTCCACTTGGAATTGTGAGTTCATCTTCCTACATGAGTTAGTCTTGCAAGGAATATCACTTTTGCATCCAAAATGACAATCATGAAATATGACACCAAAAGAATTTTGATATATAGAAATTGTCAAAAGGATATGTTTGAAGAGTTTCATGCTTCCTTGTCTTCAACCATCGGATTGTAGAGACTTGGTGATGTTGAGGTTGCTCAAGATGTGAGTGAGTTGCAATCTCATAGATTTAGATTCCACCAAGTACCTACAAGGGTTCGATAACATGCAAGGGTGCAAATATATCCAAGATATATGATTATCATCATAAGAGAGACATCAAGGATTAGTCATAGGCTCATCCCTAGCATGTATCCAAATGGAGTTCCTACTCCAAGTTTGAGGCATCAATGATGTTCAATTCACCTCTCAATCTGCAAAACACTTTCTCATCAAGTGGTTTAGTGAATATATCCGCCAATTGCTTGTTGGTACGAACATGCTTAAGGTTGATATCTCCCTTAGCAACATGATCTCGAATGAAATGATGACGAACTTCAATATGCTTAGTTCGAGAATGTTGCACGGGATTATGGGCAATGTTAATAGCACTTTCATTATCACAAAGAAATGGAACATGTTTCACATATATCCCAAAATATTTAAGAGTTTGGGTCATCCAAAGTAATTGAGCACAACATGATCCAGCGGCAATGTATTCCGCTTCGGTGGTGGATAAAGATACCGAGTTTTGTTTCTTGGAGGACCAAGACACAAGAGATCTACCAAGAAATTTACAAGTACCCGAAGTGGACTTTCTATCAACCTTGTCACCGGCATAGTCCGAGTCGGAGTAGCCAACAAGATTAAAAGAGGCCCTCTTCGGATACCAAATGCCAAAATTTGGTGGATGTATTTAGTATCTCACTATCCTTTTCACAGCCTTAAGATGACATTCTTTGGGAGTTGCTTGATATCGTGCACACATGCACACACTTAGCATGATATCGGGACGAGAGGCACATAGATATAACAATTAACCAATCATAGAGCGATAAACTTTTTGATCAACGGGTTCACCATTTTTAGTCAAGTCAAGATGTCCACTAGTAGGCATGGGTGTACTCATACCTTTGCATTCTTGCATATTGAACTTCTTGAATAAGTCCTTGGTATACTTTGTTTGAGAAACAAAGGTTCCTTCCTTAGTTTTCTTGATTTGGAAACCCAGAAAGAAATTGAGTTCACTCATCATAGACATCTCAAACTTCTCCGACATAAGCTTCCCAAACTTCTCACTAAAATGAGGGTTAGTTGATCCAAATATAATGTCATCAACATAAATTTGACATACAAATAATTCTCCATTAACCCTTTTAGTGAAAAGAGTAGAATTATTTTTTCCAATCTCAAAGCCTTTTTCAATGAGGAACTTGGTCAAGCATTTATACCACGCTCTAGGAGCTTGTTTAAGACCATAAAGAGCTTTGTGAAGTTTGTAAACATGATTGGGTTTCTTAGGATTAACAAAGCCGAGAGGTTGTTTAACATAAACTTCCTCCTCAATTTCACCATTCAGAAACGCACTTTTAATGTCCATTTGGTACAAAGTGATACAATGGTGATTAGCATAGGCAAGCAATATGCGAATGGACTCAAGTCTAGCAACGGGGGCATATGTCTCACCATTGTCCATACCTTCGACTTGAGTGTAGCCTTGGGCGACGAGACGTGCTTTGTTGCGAACAACTTGTCCATCTTCATCTTTCTTGTTGCAAAACACCCATTTAGTACCGATGATGTTGTGGTTGTTGTCGGGCTTCTCAACCAACATCCACAATTGGTTTCTCTCAAAGTTGTGTAGCTCTTCATGCATGGCATTTATCCAATCCGGATATTCCAATGCTTCTTCAACCTCCATGGGTTCAATGCTAGAGATGAATGAATAATGTTCACAAAAATTAGCCAAACGAGTTTTAGAGCGGGTGATTCTCCTGGTTTGGATATCATTGTAGATGTGCTCGACGGGATGGTCTCTGGCGACTCTCGCTCGAACTCGTGAAAGCTTTTGTTTTGATCGGGGTGGAACATCATCTTCATCACCTCATTCTTATTCTTGGCTTTCTTCATTGTTGACGTTGTCCTTCTCTTGTCGTGGTGGAGAAGGGGATTGATGAGGTTCATCTTGGTGTACTTCCTTGTTTTCTTCATCTTGGTGTGTCCCGCTTGTGGATGCTTCCATATCAACTCTTGGTTCACCTTGGCGTGAGGTAGAAGCTTACACTTGGATGGACGAGGTACTCTCCTTCACCTCCGTTGGATGGACCTTCCCAATAGACAAGTCTTGGATTGCTTCCAAAGGGTCTTTGTCTCCTACATCAATTGGCAATTGCTCTATTTGCGAGCCGTTAGATTCATCAAACTTCACATCTACCGTCTCTTCAACCTTTCGGGTGAAATTGTTGTAGACACGGTAAGTGTGAGAGTTTGAGCCATAACCAAGTAGGAAACCCTCATGAGATTTAGGAGAAAATTTAGAACGATGATGCTTATCAAGAATGTAGCACTTTGATCCGAATACTCAAAAGTATCCAACTTGGGGTTTGTTACCGGTGAAAAGTTCATATGTCGTCTTGCCGAGTAGCTTGTGGAGATACAAGCGATTTGTTGCATGACAAGCTATCTCAACCGCTTCCGCCCAGAAGTGCTTTGGCGTCTTGTATTCATCAAGCATTGTTCTCTCCATTTCGATGAGCGTCTGGTTCTTCCTCTCAACAACTCCGTTTTGTTGAGATGTGTACGTAGCCAAGAACTCATGTGAGATACCTTCTTCATCAAGAAAGGTGTCCACATTGGCGTTCTTGAACTCCGTTCCATAGTTGCTGCGAACATTCTTGATCTTCACATCAAATTGATTTTGGGCCTTCCTAGCAAAAATTTTGAAGATCTTTTGGACCTGTGATTTATCATCAAGAAAGAACACCCACGTAAATCTTGAAAAATCATCAACTATAACTAGACCAAATGAGTTTCCACCGAGACTTTTGTAAGCGTTGGGACCGAAAAGATCCATGTGAAGTAGCTCGAGCGGTCTCCTCGTGGTCATGATGTTCTTCATGGGGTGGCTTCCTCCAGCCTGTTTACCTGCTTGACAAGCGCTGCAAAGTCTATCCTTATCAAATATGACATCTTTAACACCAAGGATATGATCACCTTTAATAAGTTTGTCAAGATTTCGCATGCCCACATGACCTAACCTTCTATGTCACAACCAGCCTTTAGAAGATTTAGCAATTAAGCAAGTTCTAGGTTGACCCTTTTTAGTGAAATCAACACTGTATATATCACCTCTACGTATACTGGTAAAGACCATTTCATGATTATCTCTACGAAACACTTGTCAGTCTACTTTGGTAAATAGGACATTCAAACCGAAATCAGCAAGTCTAGATACCAAAAGTAAATTATAGCCAAGAGATTCAGCGAGAATGACATTTTGTATGGAGCTATCATGTTAGATGGCCACCTTACCAAGGCCAACCACCTTACCCTTTGAGTTATCACCAAAAGTGACATACTTTCGAGGGCCGTTGTTTCTAGCAAGCTCACGAAACATTTCCTTGTCTCCGGTCATGTGATCGGTACATCCACTATCAAGGACCCATTCCTTCCCTCCAGTCATGTAGCCGCGAAGATTTGCCATAAAACCAAAGTGTCTCATTGCATCATCAAGATCATAGTCACTATCATCATCCTCATCATAGTATCCATGTTCAACATCGTCTTGCAAATGATCATTTCCTAGAGAAAGTGATTCATTAGATATATGATTTTGACAATGTTCATCTCTATGAATTCTAATAGCTTCGGAAATAATATTGCTAATGATTCCTACATCTCATTTTGCACGCATAAGATTTGTAAGCTCAAATAGGCAATCACCAAACTTAGGATCATTGGAATTCATCTTACTCAAAGCAATAGACTTATGAAGGATTTCATCTAAGTTTTGCAAGGAATAGTATGGAAATCTTTCCTCAAGAAATCTCCATATAGTGTAGGCACAATCAAGAGTAGGCAAGTAACCAATCAAGTTTCTAGGCAAACCTCTAGTGATAAGATTAACAGTTCTAAGATTGCGAATCATGTCAATGGACTCATCAAGGGTAGGATGCATAGGATCAACATGAGGTGCACAAGGGCTAGTAATGTACTTCTTCAGATGATATTCATTGAAAATCACAAGCATCTCATTTTTCCACTCATGAAAGTACTCCCCATCAAGTATAGGCACTCTATGTCTAAGACTCCCCAACATAGACTCGTCCATATTCCTCCAATGGTGATTAAACCAAAGCAATGGAGACCAATGCTCTGATACCAATGAAAGGATCGAGAAGAGGTGTCTAGAGGGGGGCAATTAGACCCTCAACCAATAAAGTTGGCAGTTTTTCAAGTTGAGGTGATAGATTAACACAATTTCAAGCATACACAATACAATTCAAGCAAGCATGCAATGAGTATATGAGCAGCGGAAAGTAAAGCATGCAACTTGCAAGAAAGTAAAGGGATGGGATTGGAGTATGCAAACGCATTTGGAGACACAGATGTTTTTTTCATGGTTCCGATAGGTGGTGCTATCGTACATCCACATTGATGGAGACTTCAACCCACGAAGGGTAACGGTTGCGCGAGTCCATGGAGGGCTCCACCCACGAAGGGCCCACGAAGAAGCAACCTTGTCTATCCCACCATGGCCACCGCCCACGAAGGACTTGCCTCACTAGGGTAGATCTTCACGAAGTAGGCGATCTCCTTGCCCTTACAAACTCCTTAGTTCAACTCCACAATCTTGTCGGAGGCTCCCAAGTGACACCTAACCAATCTAGGAGACACCACTCTCCAAAAGGTAATAGATGGTGTGTTGACAATGAACTCCTTGCTCTTGTGCTTCAAATGATAGTCTCCCCAACACTCAACTCTCTCTCATAGGATTAGATTTGGTGGAAAGATGATTTGAGTGGAAAGAAACTTGGGGAAGGCTAGAGATCAAGATTCATATGGTTGGATTGGAATATCTTGGTCTCCACACATGAGTAGGTGGTTCTCTCTCAGAAAATGAGTAGTGGAAGTGTAGGCACGTTCTGCTGGCTTTCCTCTACGAATGAGGAGAGGGTGGAGGGGTATATATAGCCTCCACACAAAATCTAACCGTTACACACAATATACCAAACTCGGTGGGACCGAATCACAAAACTCGGTCGGACCGATTTAGTACATAATGTGACCGTTAGGAATTTCGGTGGGACTGACATGTCAACTCGGTGGGACCGATATCATTAGAGTTAGGGCATAACGTAATCTCTGTGAGACCGATTACACAAACTCGGTGGGACCGACTTTTGTAATAAGCTAACCAGAGAGTTGGTCAGGCAAACTCGGTGGGACTGATTTGCTCATCTCGGTGGGACCGAAACATTACGAAAAGGAAACATGGAGTTTGCATTGCGAACTCGGTGGGACCGATTGCTCATCTCAGTTGGACCGAAATGGAAACAAAGAGTTTGCAATCCCATCTCGGTGAGACCGAGATCCCTATCGGTTGGATTGAAGAGACTAGGGTTTCTGGCAGTGGCTATGTCAAATGAACCCGATGGCTCCGGATGGATCAAATCAGTGGGGCCGAGTTTGACTTTTGGTTTGGAACATATGTGGATATGAGAAAGTGGTTGAGGGCTTTGGAGCATATCACTAAGCATCATGAGAGCAAGCAAGCCAAGCAACACCTCATCCCCTTTTGATAGTATTGGATTTCCTATAGACTCAATGTGATCTTGGATCACTAAAGTAAAATGTAGAGTCTTGAACTTTGAGACTTGAGCCAATCCTTTATCCTTACCATTTTGAAGGGGTCCCATATCCTCTTGTCCATGCCACTCCACTGTTGGACTTATCTGAAATATACTAGATAAAAGTATTAGTCCAACAAGAGATATGTTGACATAAACTACCAAAATCACCCAGGGAGCACTTGTGCTTTCGGCTGATCATAGCAGACAAGTACGCCACTGCCGACTCATCTATGAAGTCAAAGCTTCAGGTGGACGCGTCCGGGAAGGTGCTCCCTCCGGCTCCCAGAACGCCGGCTGGTGACACCAGCCGGCGCCAGTAGCAGAACAGCAACAAGCGCAAAGCCCCGATGCCGGCTTCCACCAGCCGACAGGTGGCAACAGCCGAAGATCAGTAGCCAGAGGGGCAACCCTTATCCAAGGGCCAGAAAGGCGGCAAGCCAGCTTGGCAACCCGCTTTCTCTTATGAGCAAACCCTTGATGCACCCTGCAAGTTCCAGAGTGGCGCGAAGCCATCCAATCACATCACCCGGAAGTGCCACTGGCTCACCCGAATCTCCAAGGGCGAAGGGATGTTGCCCCCTCCGCCTGCTGGCCAGCCGCCTCCGCCCCCTCAGCAACCGGCAGCCCATCCAGTAGTCGGTGCCATCCAAGATGAATTCCCTGAAGAACACGGAGCCTACGTTGTCTTCACCAGCCAGGCTGATGATAGGCGTAGCCGGCGTCAGCAGCACCAAGAAGTCAACACGGTCGTCTCTGAAGTCCCAGAGTTCATGCACTGGTCTGAGAAGCCCATCAGTTGGAGCCGAGTCGACCACCCGGAAGTGATGCCTTCTCCGGGTTCTTATGCCCTGGTGTTGGATGCCACCTTTGCAACAGAGAGGCGAGCTGCTCGTTTCTCCCGAGTCCTAATAGATGGCGGTAACAGCATCAAAATCCTTACCGCGATACCATGGAGAAGTTGAGCATCAAAGCGAAGCAACTCCAGCCAGTCGGACTATTTTCCATGGCATTGTGCCTGGCCTTTCCTGCTCACCAATCAGCAAGATCAAGATAGATGTCCTCTTCGGAGACAAAGATCACTTCCGCCGCGAAGCAATTTGGTTTGAGGTGGTAAACCTGGAGAGCCCTTATCATGCATTGCTTGGCCGACCTGCTTTGGCCAAGTTCATGGCAGTACCTCACTACGCCTACCTCAAGATGAAGATGCCGGGAACCAAGGCCATCATCACCATAGCTGGAGACTACAATAAGTTGGCCGCCTGTGTCGCGGCTAGCAGTCCGCTGGCCGAGTCCCTCATGATTGCCGCAGAGAATAAGCTCCTTGACCGGGTTGTGGCCATGGCCAGCAAGCAGCCAAAGCTGTCATCAGACCCCAAGGAGTCAGAGACCCAGGGCTCCTTCCAGCCAGCCAAAGAAACCAAGAAGATACCCTTGGACCCGAACCACCCAGAGAGGTTCGCTCTTGTAGGAACCACCCTTGACAGCAAATAGGAAAGCGATCTCATCGATTTGCTCCGTGAGAATCGGGATATCTTTGCATGGTCCCCCAAGGGCATGCTAGATGTTCCGACGGATTTCGCTGAGCACAAGCTACATGTTAGAGCGGATGCAAAACCAGTCAAGCAACCCCTCCGCCGACTGTCGAAAGAGAAGAGAAGAATTGTTGGTGAAGAGATAGCCTGGCTCCTAGCTGCCGGCTTCACCATGGAAGTGTTCTTTCCAGAGTGGTTAGCCAATCCAGTCCTTGTATTGAAGAAGAACAACAAGTGGGACATGTGCATTGATTATACCAGCCTCAACAAAGCTTGCCCCAAAGATCTGTTTGCCTTGCCTCAGATTGATCAAGTAATAGACTCCACAGCCGGGTGCGAGCTGCTGAGTTTCTTGGATGCCTACTTAGGGTACCACTAGATCAAGTTGAACCCGGCCGACCGCCTGAAGACCGCCTTCATCACACCATTCGGAGCCTTCTGCTACCTGAGCATGACATTCGGCTTGAGAAATGCTGGTGCCACTTTTCAGTGTTGCATGCAGAAGTGCCTCCTCAAATAGCTCGGCAGAAATGCCCACGTCTACGTAGATGATATTGTGGTGAAGACGGAGAAGCGTGGTACCCTTTTGGAAGATCTTAAGGAAACATTCAACAATCTGCATCGCTTTCAAATCAAGCTCAACCCCGAGAAATGTGTCTTTGGAGTACCTGCCAGCTAGCTCCTTGGCTTCCTGGTCTCAGAACGCGGCATTGAGTGCAACCCTGTGAAGATCAAAGCCATCGAGAGGATGGAGATACCCACCCGACTGCGAGACGTCCAGAAGTTTACCGGGTGCTTAGCATCCCTCAGCCGCTTCATCAGTCAGCTGGGAGAGAAGACTCTTCCCCTGTACCAGCTCATGAAGAAAACCACTCACTTTGAGTGGAACGACCAGGCGGACGAGGCCTTTCTCCAACTAAAGAAGATTTTGACCACACCGCCTGTCCTGGCGGCTCCGACTAACGAAGAGCCCATGCTTCTTTACATTGACGCAACCAGCCGGGTGGTCAGCACAGTCATTGTGGTACAGCGCCTAGAAGATGGCAAGGCACAGCCGGTCCAGAGGCATGTGTACTATTTGAGCAAGGTGTTGTCAGCCTCAAAGCAGAACTATCCCCACTACCAGAAGATGTGCTACGGCGTGTACTTTGCCGCCAAGAAGCTCAAGCCATACTTTCAAGAGCACCCCATCATGATTGTTTGCACTGCCCCACTTGACGAGATCATGGGAAGCAGAGATGCATCAGGCCGGGTGGCCAAATGGGCCATCGAGCTGGCTCCATACACCATCTTCTACCAGCCTTGCACCGCCATCACGTCCCAAGCGCTGGCCGACTTCCTCGTCGACTGGGCCGAGACCCAGTACCTGCAGCCAGCGCCGGATTCCACCCATTGGCGGATGCACTTTGATGGATCCAAGATGCGCATCGGTCTGGGAGTCAGCATCGTCCTTACCTCTCCCAAAGGTGACAAGCTCAGATACACACTGCAAGTCCACTTTGCCGCCTGCAATAATGTGGCCGAGTACGAGGCGCTCGTACATGGGCTCCGGCTGGCCAAAGAACTCGGCACCCGCCGGATCTTGTGCTACGGCGACTCAGACTTGGTGGTCCAACAGTCGTCTGGCGACTGGGACGCGAAGGATGCAAACATGGCAAGCTACCGCTTCCTTGTACAGCAAATTAGCGGATATTTCGAAGGGTGCGAGTTCCTTCATGTGCCATGGGCTGACAACGAGCAAGCAGATGCCCTGGCACGAATCGGCTCCTCCCGGCAAGCCATACCAGCCGGCGTCTCCCTTCAGCGTCTCCTCAAGCCGTCTATCAAGCCTTTGCCAGAATCAGATTCTATCTTCGTGTCGGCTGGCCCCGGAATAGTCAGATCCGACTTGGGAACCTCTGTAGTCGGCTCGGGGACTTCGACAAGCGGCTCAGGGACTACTGCAGCCTCACCCAGCCCGGGGACTTCAGAACCCAACCCCGGGACTGCAGCAGTCGGCCCAGGGACTTCAACAACACAGCAAGCGGTGGCCGACTCCAACCCGCCACCTCCCAACCCAACCGCCCTAGTTGCAGTGGTCGTACTGACAGTAGAAGAAGTCGCAGCTCCATCATGGGCGCAGCCCATTCTCAACTTTCTGGTGAACAGAGAGTTGCCAGCTGATGAGATCTCGGCCCGGCAAGTGCAACATCGGGCAGGAGCCTACACGATAGTAAACATAGAGCTTGTCAGGCGCAGCGTGACTGGAGTCTTCCGGCGATGCGTAGAACAAGAGAAAGGCAAGGCAATCCTCAAAGATATCCACCAAGGCGAATGTGGCCAACACGCGGCCTCAAGATCACTTGTTGCCAAGGCTTTCCGCCACGGTTTCTTCTGGCTGACTGCTTTGGAAGACGCCAAGGACTTGGTCAAGCATTGCAAGGGGTGCCAGAAATTCAGCTCCAAGCAACATCTGCTGGCTTCTGCACTCAAGACCATCCCTCTCACTTGGCCCCTTGCAGTCTGGGGGCTGTACATGGTAGGCCCATTCAAGACAGCACGCGGCGGCATGACTCATCTGCTTGTCGCCCTGGACAAATTCACCAAGTGGATTGAAGCAAAGCCAATCAATAAGTTGAATGGGCCGACTGTTGTGACCTTCATCACAGATATCACCGCCCAGTATGGTATACCACACAGCAGCATCACCGACAACAACACAAATTTTGCCAAAGGAGCATTGGCCCATTTCTGCGTGACGCGGGGCATCCGACTGGACTTGGCGTCTGTTGCCCATCCGCAGTCAAACGGCCAAGTTGAGCAAGCAAATGGACTCATCCTCTCCGGCATCAAGCCCCGACTGGTCGAGCCACTGGAGCGCTCGGCCGGCTGCTGGATCAACGAGCTGCCGGCCGTCCTCTGGAGCATGCGCACCACTCTGAACAAGTCAAACGGCTTCACTCCTTTCTTCCTTGTGTACGGGGCCAAGGCTGTCATCCCAACCGACATCGATTTTGACTCACTTCCCGTCACCATATACACGGAAGCGAAGGCGAAGGAAGCACGAGTTGATGGCGTCGATCTACTGGAAGAGGGCCGACTGTTGGCACTCAGCCGGTCCGCCATCTACCAGCAGAGCCTGCACCGCTACCACAATCGGAAGGTCAAGCCAATATCCATCCAAGAGGGCGACCATGTGCTCCGGCTCATCCAGCGAACAGCCGGCCAACACAAGCTCTCGGCCCCTTGGGAAGGCCCCTTCATCATCAGCAAAGCCTTGGGCAATGACTCCTACTACCTAATCGATGCACAGAAGCCTAGGGCACGCAAGAGGGACGACTCCGACAAGGAATCAGAGCGCCCATGGAATGCAAGCCTCCTTCGAAGATTTTATAGTTGATGCAGTATGTACCACGCTACCTTTTGTATTAAGCGCAAGACATCGGGCCCCCCGAGGAGCACTCGGGGACTACCTTTTTATCTATATGACATGTTTTATGTCTATGAATGTGTTATTTCATTCTTCTACCTGGCACTGGGTTCGACCAGTCGGCCCGGGGGGCTTGCCGCCTTGAATTATGTCAGTGTTACATGCAGTCGGACAAGTAATGTGCCGGCATCTAAGCCCTCTCTTGCCACAAGCCGCAGCTTGCGGAGCGACTGTCCGGCTGGCAAGAGTTAAAGGCAAGAAACGATGCCCACATGAAAAATGGCTAAGGACAAAAGCATTTGCATAAGATAGGTCGGCTTCCCGCCTCACTGACCGACTACTGAGCAGCCGGCCGGCCAGTTTCTTACTTACCTTGCTACGTTATAAATAGCCGAAGTACTTGCCCTCCCAAACGGCTAAGTACTTGACCCAGCCACAGTTCACAGAGCGGCCGCCTGGCTGGCAAGGTGGCAGCCAAGAGAGGGCGGCAAAGGAAAAAGCCAAAAGAACAAAAAGCAAGACAAGTTGGAATTTGGTGCAAGCACAACACGTGCGAGATAATATTTACATAGCAAGGCTTTCAAGCCAGAATTCAACAAGTCTGAATACACCCCGAGTGGGTGGAACTGTGCGAATTTAATGATCTTGTTGAAAATACTACAAAGCAAGAAAAGTTAAGATAAAAATTGGCCGCCTAGGCCAAGGGAGCAGCATGCGGGTTCGGCAGGCTAGTGGAGTCGGCAAGGCCAGCTAGTGGAATGGTCGGCTGGCGAGTCTCGGCTCAGTCGTCTCTAGCAGCAGTTGATGCACTCGCACACGGCTCGTTGCTCGAGGCACGGTCGAGCTGAGGCTGGCCGTCCGCTCCATCCTCCGACGCGGCGTCTTCACCATCCTCGCTCTCCTCGTCCTCGCCTTCATTGCTGGAGGTGATCTCCTCCACCGAGTCCTCGCCGTCATCCGGGTTCAGCCCGAACCAGTTCGGCAGCGCCTCAACACCCTCATCATACAGCTCGGGGAAGAAGCCGGTCTTAGTGTACTCGGCGATCGCCGCGGCGCGTTGAATAAGATCACGCCTCACCGCCACCAAATCTGCATTGGCTTCCTGCCGGCACGTGGCCAACTGGGTTAGATCTAGCCCATGATACCACGCCTTGACGAACTCCAAGGCCCGTCATGTGCCTGCCCGGGCCGAGGAGCCCTTCCACGCCTCGAAGCGGCTGATAGCCACATCCAACTAGTCTGCAGTCCGACTGGTGGTGCACGGAGCTTGGACATCTGGCCAGAGGGTGGAGATCACCTGGGCTCTGACACGCTGCAGCCAGTGGAGCATCCGATGAGCCGGCTGGAGACGAGCCTGGATGGCAAGAAGCTGCTCATCGAGCGACCGAGGGGCGTTGGGCGCGATCTCCGTACCATCCCGCCTTCGCTCATCACGGCAAGCTTCGATGGTCTGGCTAGCGGCAACAACGTAACCAGGGAAGTACTCTGCGCAAGAAGGAAAAAAAAGTATGAAGCCGGAAGTCAGATCATATAACAATCTGTAGATGAAAGAAAGAAGAAGACAACTCACCATCGACCATGTCCTTGATCCGGCTATAGCCGTCGTTTAGTACCCTCTCCTATCGGCCCAGTTCGAGCACTGAGTCTCGAACTCGGCCTAGAAACTGGCCTCGCTGTTCTTCGCCTTTTGGAGGGCCGCCTTGTGACGATCCGCGTGGTCAGCCAGCTCTTTGACCAGACGATCGCGCTACTGGGCTACGTTGCTACACTCCTCCTCCTTGGCGCGCAGCGGGTTTAGGCTTCGTCCAACTGCTCCTGCAAAGTGGCGTTGGCTTCTGCAAAGACAAGAAAAAAAGACGGACAACAATCAACAAAGAAGGCAAGAAGTTGTCGGGGAGATCCGGCCCGACTGCTCAGCAGTCGGCTCGAATCTCGGGGACTACACCCGGCGTATGCACTAACATGCCCCTGCGAGGGAGAGAAGGCAGAGTGCTTACTCCTGCTCTCGGTCAAATCAGCGGTCCGCTGGGCCAGCTCCTGGACCTGGGAGTTGAAGGCAGCCGCGTGGATGTTGTGATAATCCTGCAATGAAGACAACAAAAGAGAAAACAAGTCAGCACTCAAGCCTGCTTAAAAGTTCGAGGCCGGCTGCTCAGTAGTCGGCCCAGAACTCGGGGACTACACCCAATGGGTGCGCTGACTCGCCCACTTGGAAGATTGCAATAACCAAAAACAAGAAACATACCTGGACGGCCGCTCGCATTGCCAGGAACTCCTGCGTATAATGCTGGAGAATGGTGGCCTGAGCCTGGAGCCGGGCCCAGACGTCCTGTGCGGCCGTGTTCAGAACAGTCGTTTCGCCCCCAGGCGTCCACTCCGTCGGAGCAGCACTGGTGGCCTCCACATCTGGGGACGACGAGCTTGCAGCTCCGACCTCCTGTTGCCGTGGTGCCGAAGCCGCCTTCACCGCACGCCCGTGTGCCAGAGTGCGGACCACAGGGGTCGCCCACACCACCAGCTCGCCACCAAGCGACAGCGTCGGGGGTGCGTTTGGCCGGTTGCTTTGGGCCTCGGCAGTCGGCGCTGGTGGGGGCATCTCCGCCCTCGGGATGATGACATCGCCCGCTCCCCTCTCCATGACCGGCTGGTAGTTGCCGGCTCCTCCAGTTGGCGCCGGGATCTCAGGTGCGGGTGGCACGGCGCGCAAGGGGATGACAAGGCATGGAGTCCGGTCGCGTGCGGCCTCTTCCGCTTGCGCCTTAGCGGCCACATCCACCTGGATCTTGGCTGCGGCGTTCGCTTTGGCCTTGGCCGCGGCGTCGGCCTGGGCCTTAGTGGTCGCGCCTGCCTTCTCCTGCGCTGCCTTGGCGCCTCCGCCCTCTGTAGCTCCGCCTCCTCCCGCTCTTCGCGTGCTTCCTGCGTGTTCTTCCCCGTCACCGCTTGGAGCTCGACACGCGGGTCCACATGGCGGGTGTTGGCGGAGCCATCCGCCATCCCAATCACGGAGGCGGCATCAGATTGCTCAAGAGAGAGCGAGGCCCTAATCAAGCAAAATAAAAAGGAATTCATAAAGAAGTTGCAAGAAGAAAGGAGAAAGGATGCGAGAGGAATCAAACACTTACGCAGACACCATCAGGGGCTGCTTCACGGTCTTCTGAAACCGGGTCGCCTTCACGGTGGCCTCCTCCCGCCTGGTCGCTGCCACCGAGCTCTTGGGTTTCTTCAGCCGACTTCCATACAACAACGAGCCGGCTCGGCGCTTTGGTGCGCCGCCTCGAGCAGCCGGCACAGCTGATGGGCTCGGGCCCGCCTTTTCGGCGACCGACGAACGGCGCGGCTCGTTCTCCTTCTCATCATCGTCTGGCCAGTCATCGAGGCCGCCTCCACTTTTGGAGCCGCCCGCTCCGCCACCGCCACCCGTGATGTCGTCTCCTTCCAAGGCGGCCGCCCCCAAGCCAGGGTCATCCGCGTCACTCACCGACCGGTCGGGCAGGTACTCGTGGCCTTGCTCCAGGGCGTCAGCTGCCGACTGGATTGTGAAGATCTGCATCATGACCGACTGATCAGGCGGCAAAGAAGAACCCGACAAATAAAGAGAAAAAAAGAGTTGAGGACTCACCGCGGGCGGCGGGTGCGCGGGGGAGTACGGTTGTTGCCGAACTGCCACTCCGCCTCCGGGAGTTTGCAGTTCAAGATGTAGTTCACCAGATGGGCCACCTCCACGCCCCGCATCTCCCTGGTGCATATCCAGCACGAGTCTCGATGCTTGCTCATCTCGCTGATCATGTGAGGTCGGCCTTGAAGAGGGAGTACTCGGCGCACCACGAAGGCAGTCAACATGTCCGACCCCTTGAGGCCCTCTGCCTCTATCATCACCTTAAGTCGGGCAATGGCGGTAGAGGAGGCAGTCGACGGCGTCTTCGGTCGAAATGCCCAGTTAGTGCGGGGCTCAGCCTACGGGCCGACTACATAAGCCGGTAGGTTGACGAAGTCCACCGCCGGGTGGACATTCTTGACGTAGAAATAAGATTTTTGCCATAGCTTGACCGACTGTGTCAAGTTGATGGCCAGGAAGCAGTTCTTGACGCCTGGATGTCGCACCACGACGAAGGCTCCGCACTGAGCCGCCTTCCCCTTGGCGGCAGTGCCGAGCTTGGTGTAGAAGAATTCCCCCCCAGAGCTCGAGGGTGGGGAGGATGCCGAGGTAACGCTTGCAGAGAATAACGAAGGCGGATAGCAGCACCACCGTGTTTGGCGTGAGGTGGTGCGGCTGGAGTTGTTAGAACTGGAGGAAGGAGCGGAGGAAGCTGCTCGCTGGCAGGTCAAAGCCGCGAAGGTAATGTGACTAGAAGACGAAGCATTCGCCGTCCTCCGGCGCCGGCGAGATATCCCTCCTGGGCGGTATGTGTACCTGTACGTAGCCCTTGTCAGGTAGCCGCCGCTTTTGGCGGAGGAAATCGAGGTGATGCTCGTGGACGTTGGAGCCATCCCAGACGCCAGCGCTTGCTCGCTCGCGCGCCATGAGAGCTTGAAACCCGACAGACGCACGGCGTGGCGACTAACACGCAAGCCTGCGGTGGAGCAGCGACGTTGCGGGATGGATGGGCTTGGTGGCGGCAAGCTGCGGCAGCAACAAAGAGAAGAAGAAGGAAATGGCAAAGGGGGAGGAGGGCGCGCGTGCGTCTGCCACTCCCCTCCCCCTTACTTATAGCCCCTGGCGACGGAGCCGAGGGGGCGGGGCGTGGGGATCGTTGGATTAACTGCGCCCATGACCCCACGACCTCGCGTTTACCGCGCAGTAACGGCGCGCATTTACTGCGCCCCGGAACCCCAATCGTCCGCCTCAGCCACAGCGGACCCGCGCATGTGCCGATGCCCAGTAGTGGCGGGCCCCAGCCTGCGGCGACGTCCCATCGCGCACATGGGCTGGCAAGATGGTCCGGCTGGCTAGCGCCGCGTGGCACGTGGTCAGCGGGGGCTGGCCTGGCGCCCGGCAAACGTGCCACCTATCTCCCGCCTCCGCACTTCGAAATCACCACATGACATGCTTGATCGCGGCCGACTCCTAGTTGTCGGCCCCTCGGAGTAGGAAGCTGTTGAGGCTTCTCGCCTTTTCAGCCGCGACACCCCAACAGCTTCGGGGACTACTATTGGAGTAAATGGCCATGGGTAGCCCTATCTGCTACCCATGATATCTCAAGACGTTGGGGCCAGCTGTGCCCCTCAAGCATTAAAGACAAGGGACCGCCTTATTGAGGCCGGCTGGTCCGAACGGCCGGCTGCTAGAAGGCGGCGAGGCCCAAAGAGAGGCCCCGTCGCGAGCCGACTCCTAGCAGGCAGCCCACCCTCGCGTCCTCAAAGTTTGCACCCACATAACCATGACGAGACGGGGCGTGGCTACAGTACAGCCTGTCACCCCCGAATCCCAAAACAAGCATGGCCACAGTGCAGTGTACCGAGCGGCCATCCCTAGCCCGGCGCAGCACTGTTGCCACGCTGCCCATGACATCACCCATGGTAGAGGAAGCCATGCTCCCACGTCGGGCTGTCGGTACGGCCTGCAGGCGGCGGGCCCTACCTGTCCGTGAGATGCGAGAAGGCGGCGAGCCCTCACCAGTCGGCATAGGGGGGGGGCTGACTCTCAGCAGCCGGCCCACCCCTTCCCTTGAAGTTTGTGCGCCATTAACCTGATAAGACGGGGTGTGGCTACAATGAGCGCGCACCAAGCGGCGGTACTGTAGCCACGCTCTCTCCGACCAAGCCCTCATCATCAGAGGCAGGGCTATAGTGATGAGCAGCCGATAGGACCCACAAGCGGCGGGCCCTACCTTTCTGTCGAGAGCCCGGTAGCCGGTGGGACCCACCAGACGGCGGACCCCAGCGACTGGCGGAGAAGCTAGCGACCAGAGGCACTGACGGCCCGGGCGACAATCAAGTGAGCAAGCTGCTTGTTCGAGCGGTGTCATGCTTAATGGTCCGGCCCAAACCACCTTGCGTGTGAGCGCCGCCTGGCAAAACTGGCGCATAAAGAGCCATATAGGAGGTCTCTTGGTAACATGCCAAACACATGAGCCAATTGAGAGTCGAAAGCTACCTAGTTAAAAAGCTAAATATCTAGTTAAGGGTTATCCCTTGCAATACACTCCACTTTCTCATGCACATACAACTGGTGTACTGCATGTGTGTCTGTTAAAATCCAGAAGTGAGTCATCCAATCTGCATGGTCTACAAATGGCACCCTCGGCGCCACCGGTGAACCATCTCATATTTGCTAATGATAGCCTGTTGTTCTTTCAAGGCTAATAGTGTGGGAGCGATCGAGGTGAACCTAGTTTTGGACATGTACTGTCAGGCTACGGGCCAACATATCAACTACTCCAAATCTTCCATATTTTTCAGTAAATGGCTTCCAGAAAGCACCAGACAAGAGATCAAACTACTGCTTAATGTGCCAAATGAAACTCTCAACGAGAAGTACTTGGGCATGCCATCAGATATAGGAGGCTCAAAGAATGGTGCTTTTAAATATCTCAAGGATAGGCTATGGAGCAAGATTCACGGATGGATCGAAAAATTCTCTGTCAACAACTCGGAAAGAGGTGCTTGTGAAAGCTGTGGCTCAAGCGGTCCCAGTCTACTCAATGTCCTGTTTCAAGCTTCCAAGGGGGCTATGTGAACATCTCAACATGCTAATTAGGAAATTCTGGTGGGTATCCAAACAGGGCCGACGTAAACCACACTGGGTTTCATGGAAAACAATGACCCAACCAAAATGCATGGATGATTTTAAAGATTTTGAGCTCTTTAACATGGCCATGCTAGCTAGGCAGGCCTGGCGTCTCTTGCAAAATCCAGAGTCCCTAAGTGCTAGAATCCTCAAGAGCATATACTATCTAGGATCACCAATACTTGAGGCGGTGTTGGGGAATCACCCTAGTCAGATCTGGCGGGCGATGATAGAGGGACGAGACACCCTCAAACTTGGATTATTAAGAGGATTGGCAACGGTCAAGAAACAAGAATCTTGGAAGATCAGTGGCTACCACGAGGTGAGATGCTACGACCATTTGGATGCATAGTGCAAAACCCACCAACATTGGTTTCTGAACTGATTGATATAACTTTAATCACATGGAATAGACAGAGGGTAACATAAGTGTTTATGCCAATGGATGTCAAGGTGATCATGGGAATTCCCTTGTGTACAAGAAATATCCAGGACTTTCAGAGATGGTTTTTCAAAAAGAAGGGAAACTTTACAGTTCGTTCTGCTACAACATGCTAGTTGCCATTAGGCAAAGAAGGGAGGTGTGGCTTGAGGAAACCGTGGGCTCTTTTGACTCGGCTAAGGAGGAAAACGAATGGAGAACACTATGAATACTACAGTCCCAGGCAAAGTTCGTATGTTCTTATGGCGTTTGTCACAACATTCAATTCCGACGAATGATGTCAGGGCGCACATGCATATGGCAGATTCGAGCTCATGCAGCACCTGCGGAGCCCCAGACTCTTGGCGTCACTCGCTCGTGGACTACACGATGTCTAGATGCATGTGGGCGTTAGTGGATGAGGAATTGGGACAAACGATTGCGTCGAGCACGGAACCTAATGCGAAGCAGTGGCTTTTCACACACATGCAATCACTTACTCATGAGCTTTTTGTGACGCTTGTGATGACACTATGGGCAATCTAGGCAGCTAGACGAAAAGCTATCCATGAAAAGGTGTGTTCCAAAGCCCACACGCTATTCACTCTTTTGCGAACTGTTTCATCCAGGAGCTGGCTATGATGAAGGAGGTGGCAAGTCATGTTGCTAATCGGGGACCGGCTGCTAGGGGGGCGAACATACAACGACCAAAAGCTCCACCAGTTGGTTACTGCAAAATCCATGTAGATACTGGAGTGCGGTTTGGAAGCAAAGGAACAACAACGGCTGTGTGTCGGGATAGAGATAGTAACTACCTTGGGAGTTCAGCCCTAGTCATCAATGGGGTCTCTGATCTAGCAACTCTAGAAGTCATCGCCTGCAGAGAGGCGCTTGCCCTAGCAACGGATTTACAAATACAACAGTTTGTTATCTCATGAGATTCTAAGCAAGCTGTTGGTGACATCAACAAGGGAGCTAAAGGAGACTACGGAGCCATCATCAAGGAGATAGAACTTAATGCGTCTTTATTTACTTGTACTTTTATACATGAAGGTCGTGCTGTCAATCATGAAGCACATAGTTTAGTCAAATTCTCTCTTAATCTCGGTCAGGGGCGCCACATACGGTATGGTCAACCCCATGATCTGAATTGTATCCCAGATTCTGTTGCTTTTTGATGAATAAAATTTGGCTAAACCCTCAAAAAAAGTTGACGTAACCTGCGGTATTTTTCTTTTTCTTTTTCTTTTTTGTAGATTCGTTTGTTGAAAACGATTTATCTTTTGAACTGTGCATCCAAATCCCGAACCGTTTTCACTACTGGAATTCTTGCGTCGAAATCTTAGAAACTAGATCCCATGTTATTAGGTTTTGATA
>NC_041383.1:611708659-611712839 GCF_002162155.2 Triticum dicoccoides
GAAGATGAAAAAATGGCAACAAAAAAAGAATGAGGAAAAAGAAGAAGAAAAAATGGAGGCGGAAGCATGGTTGCAGCTTTTCACTTTTATCTTTTTGAGAATCTGTACTTCCAAGAAAAGAAAATTTCTGCTTATTGTGAAAGCATAGTTTCTTTTTCCAAGAAGCACAAAATCTGTGTGCTTGTCGTGGAAGCACAATTTTTCCCCTTTCCCGGAAGCACAACTGCGTGTTTCTTGCGGAAGCAAATCTGTACATCTCATGAAAGCATAATTGTTTTCCACTGTGTTTCTCGTGAAGCAAATTTGTGCTTCCCTGAAAAGCAAATAGGTGCTTCTTTGTAGAAGCACATGTTTTTTCTATTTCTGAGAAGCACAAATGTGCTTCTCTTGAAATTAAATATGTGCCTAGGAGAAGCAATGTGCCTCTCGTGTGCCTTGAGGAGAAGCAATGTGCTTCTTGTGGAAGTATAATTTTTTTTAAACAGAAGAAAATCTGTGCCTCCACAGACCACAAAAAGTAAATTTGCATTTCTCATGAAAGCATATTTTTCATAAAGCAAAAAAACGCGCGCAAAAGAATCTTTAAAACCTAGGAAAAATTGGGCGAAGCCCACAAGGCCAAAAAACCTCTTAGAAAACCCCATCTAAAATGAGAAGATGCATAAAAAAATAAGAAAACAAAATTCAGAAAAAATACTCAGCATGTGACATGTGGCGACCACCACTTAAGTGTATTTCTAAAGCATCAAAACTAACCCCTGAAGGCCCCTGCAAGGGGTAGCCTCTAGTTAATGCTCATGTTAAAAAGGGCCCGAGCGGTGTAGCAAGGGGACTCGCGGGCGGTAGATATGAGCTACTGGCATTTCAGAAAAGGAAAATGAAAAAGAGACGAGTGGACTCAACATTAAAAGACCATATGCGGATAATGAAGAACCATAAGACTAAATGACTTGCGATGCCTGTGCCCACAAAAAATCTCGAAGCCACCCATTAATCGTAATGGAACTCTGTGCAAAGTTTCCTCCTGTAATATGAGTTACCACCCCTTGATCACTTATAGTACTCCAAACATCCGACTGCATTTTCCAACTGAAATGGAAAATGACTACCGAAATTGCATTGTACATCCAGAATAAACCTAAGAGAACATGACATCTCCAATAGTAACCCGCAAAAAACCTCTCGCATCCGTTCATAGATAGGGAGGACCAGTCCGTGGACACGGATACGGGAGGTAGCCATTCAACGCTAGCCCCATTCTGTTCGGCAGCAAATTCAAATTCAAATCTACGCTGATCCACATAACGCGCCGAAAACATGCTTAGTTTTTACATGCCCGAGTCTAAAAAATATCAGACCGGCTGTTCGTCCCATCGGACTGGCCGTCCCATCAAGATGCTTCCCGATCAAGGAGGTGTCGTCGCCATCGCGCAGGCAGCCTCCACGTCCGCGTCCACCTCCACCTCCGCCACGTCCTCATCTTGCGCCGCCGCCAACTGATCTTTCTGCAGCTCCAACATCTAACAGCGGATGGATTGCATGATAATTCTAGCGTCGACATCCAAAGAGTCGATATACAAGGTCAACATCTTGGCCTCCTACGCATTGGCAGCGATCTTCACCCTCTTTTCCTCGAGCGCGGCCTTCTTCTCCTCGGCGCTGCCTTCCTCTCCTCGATCATGGTCCTCCTCTCCTCGAGTTTGATTTTCTTCTTCATCGCATCCATCAACTGCTTGAACCTCTCCGCTTTCCGCCCTCCTTGATGTCCGAGCGCCTCACGCATTTCTTCCTTCTTTGCCAAGATCTCCTCGAACCTCTCCATCAACTTAGCTGCCGCACCTTCTTGCTTCGCCCTCTCCTCCTCCCACTTCTTGCCCCGCAGATTTCTTCTAACCTTCTTCGGCGGTTCTTGGGCTGGGTCGGTATGGTCACCGGTTTCTTCCTCGTTGGCTAGTACGGAGGCTTGTAAGGCTCCGGCCACGGCGCCATCAGTACTGTGGGCGCGCCCGCCTGCCGGCGTCTGCCATGGCCTCGCCAACCGCCCCGTCCGCCATGACCATCACCACCACCAGGCCCACCGGCGGCCAGACGCTTCCTCATCTTCTCCTCCTTTGCGGCCTTCGCTTTGACGCGACGATTTTGCCGCGTCTCCGAGCTGATCTTTCGGGCGAGCGTGATGCTCGGATCCTCCGGCACCTCTGTCGCCTCCATCTCTGACAGGTTCCCCAACGGTTCCATGCGCCACGGCGGAGAGAAGGAGAGGGTGGGAGAAAAGAGCAGGAACTGGGCGGGGAGCGGCAGGGAGTGAAAGAAGAGAGGGGGGATTTTGGCGCAGAAACAGTGCGAGATGGTACACGCGGGCTCGACCCTCCTTTTGAGTAGGTGGGGGGGCGTTTCGCGTGTCCGGAGTCCCGTAAACCTACCCCATGTTTGACTCTGGTTTGCGGGAGAAATCACGTCCAGACCGCTCCATGGACCGATACAGGTCGGCGTTGGATGACTTTCACAGTCCGGACAGCCTAATCCAGACGGTTGCGAAAGGTTTACGGGTCAGCGTTGGCTCTTAGGTACTACTCCCTCTGTTCCAAAATAGATGACCCAACTTTATACTAACTTTGATGAGGGAGTAGTACCTACGTTATTAGGTTTCACTTGCAGTTGCAGCGCCACTTGCTCCGGAGTTTGGGTTTCTTGCCGTGAGTTAGCAACCTAACAAGACGTTTTGGATCATGCAGAAAGCACTTGTGTGTACTCCAACCTGAATCGAAGGGCTTGGTTATACTAATTCTTTTCCTATATAAAACGAGCTCCCTCACCGATTTCATTTAACTGAAATCATATTGTCTTTTACAATCATCCACACTGGTTATACTAATTTGATGTACCTGTCTGACTAAAGTATATACATACAGTTTGCCAAACATAAACTATGTAGGTAGGTCTCCTGTTGAGCCATCTTTGTTACAACCACGGGAAGTATCCTGGGAAATGAAAAGAAAATCCACGTCTTTCCAAGAAGTAAGAATATACCGAAAAAAAGATTGTTGTAATAAACAAGTAAATAAAGGATGTAAAACGAACTAGAGCCGGCCCATTGAACTTAATTTGTACTCATACCAAAAAAGGGTTTCCCCCGCTTTGTATTCCAAAGCAAACCACCATTGACACATCACAATGCTGGGGCGAGCAGCACATCAAGCCCAAAGAAAAAGAAGAAGAAAGGAAGAAAAAAACTAAAAACGGCAAAGATACAAGATACCAAAGGAGCCACTAACAAGACTCGAATACACCAAGCACAAGCTTGAACATCGAAGCCCTCGGCGAACAGGAGCCAACACACGCCGCGGCTGAGCCGAGGTAGATCCCGCTGCAGGAGGATTGTCACGCTCTGTCATCCCCCTTGGGCCAAGCCATCCGGTCCGCCATTCGTCTCTACCTCCGAAGAGAGCCCCCTGCCCTCTAGTCCTGGATCGGAGGACACTACGCCGTCGACAGGCAGAGTCGCTCACTCCTGAGCTCGCATGACCAGAACCAACAGGTTGCCGGGAGGGGACGACAAACACAACGACCGCACCAGGCAGCCGCACCACCGAGCATCGCCAACGCCGCGCGCCGGCGCCAACATCAACCGCAAGTGGCCGAGCATGGACACCACTGACGATATCCGGCAGCCACCTCCCATGCCAAGGCCTCGACCACCACTCCGTCGCACCAAGGTGGTGTCTTCAAGAAGAAAAACGATGCCGGGGCGCCGTCACCACCCAATCCGGAGATTTGGGGCTTTCACCCGGGACGAGGAAGGGAGGGCGAGGGGGGCATTGCGAAGCCGCCTTCAAGAAGGGGAACGACGCCGGAGCGCCGCCGGCATTGTGGCCGCAGAGAACAGCCAAGGGGTTTCCCCCAATCCATCCCCCGAGAGGAAGCACCATCGCCAGATCTGCTCCCAGGGCAAACGGGGAAGCCCCAGGAGCCAGCCACGCTCGCCGCCGATCCGCCGCCCACGCGGCCAGGAGCGGCGCACCCTGCATCTGCATCAGCCACCCGCCGAAGGGGGGCCGACGCGCTCCACCAGTGGCCGCCGCCACCACGCCAGGTGCCACCGCGCAGAACAGAGCACACCAAGCCCAACACGCCGCCGCCAGGCACTGGCCCCGCCACCGTTGTCCGCCGCCGCGCCGTC
>NC_041383.1:611713243-611728978 GCF_002162155.2 Triticum dicoccoides
GGGGGAAGGAAGGCCCCGCCGCCGCCGAGGCTGACCGGGCTTCGCCCGTCAGCGCGAGCCGGCGGCGGCGAGGGAGGAGTCGAGGAGGAGGGGGGCCTGTTACCAGCGGCTAGGGTTTCCCCTCCGCGTCGCCCGCGGGAGCGACCGGGAGGGGAGGAGGGGGGGGGGGAGTTCCAATTTGTACTCATATAAAACTCTCATCATCCTCTTAATATATACAAGTTGCCATTTTCTCTCCTCATAGAAAACTTCATCAAGATGAAGATGGGCAGTTGACAAGGAAAGGATCAAAGCAACCAACGAAAGGAAGCAGCGCACGGAGCACGGCAGAACTCTTCGAGGTCTCCGCGCTCACCCCGGCGCGCGCACACGGAGCAGCAGCATGTCAAACGGCCAAGGCCTAGGTGTTCTTGGTCGGCCGGAGCGCGATGACGAGCCCCGGGAAGACGTCGTCGGGGTCGTGCACGTGCGGGTTTCTCTCCACGATGAACGGGTCGCCGCACTTGTCGCTGATGGTGTGCAGCGTCTCGCCTTCCCCGACCACGTACACCTCGTCGCACGGCCGCGCCGCCGAGCCGCCGAGCCGCGGGCCGCGGAAGTACGCCGCGGCGCCTTCCCCGTCGTCGTCCGCGGTCTCCGCGCTGAGGGCGCCCAGCAGCACGAGCGCGACGAGCGCCACCGCGCACCACCACGAGGCCGCGTCCGCTGCCGACACGGCGGCGGCGCACAGCTCCGCGCGCCGGAGGTTGGTCGTCGGCGCGGCCATGCGATCGAGAGAGCGCACGGCCCTCGTGAGCGTGTGCGTTTCCGTCTGGGGCAGAGGGAGGTTGCCTTGCCTGGCTGCTGGAGTTTCTGTGGGGCGCGGGAGGCGGTTTATAACGTGGAACGGCGCACGGACGTGGTGGTTTCGGCATGGCGGACTTTTGTCACGGTTTGGTAAACGCGGGGAGCCCACTCGGGAGAGGGGCCGGGCGCCCGGGCAGTGCTGATTAATGGTGGTTATCTTCTTCCCTGAAATAATTTGGTTGTTTGCTTTAACTAAGTACTACGACATGCCAATTGTGGCACAAATTCAATGCTCCAGTGAAGTTACTGCTACTAATAGTTTAATGCAACGATTTTAGTGGGGGGGTATTTTAGCAGTACTACTCGTTTTTGTAGAAAATTAATTCTGCATGTAAAATACTGCTTTATACTGTTTAGTCATCATTAATTATTCAAGAGAGAGTTGTTTTTCCTCAAGAAAAAAAAAGAAGAGAGAGTAGGAGCGGCGATCAGGCAGATGGAAGAAGTTGTTGCAAAGTATCCTACTAGTAATTTGCACTCGGAAAGCAAACAACGATCCAATGCGCCCCGTTTGAGCAGTGTTCTACACTGTAGAGAAGTACACTACAGCTCCGTTTTTAGGTATTGGCACCGGAATGGCAATGATTAGCGGAGCCATATTTCCTTTGCTTCATACCAAAGTATAGGCACACACGAGCCACATGTGTCTTCCGTAAGCAGTGGCACTTAGATTTTGGAGCAGGGGACCAAACAACCACCGTGTGTCCGTGTCCACCACTTGGTACGTTCCTCCCGTCTCGTACGGCCCGGCGGTCACACCAAAGCGTCACCTGCGCGTGCCACCTCGCCGCTACAGCAACCGTTCACCTACATGGCGCCGTCCGTTGCCGCTGTGCGCATCCTCGCGCAGGTTTTCCGTAGTGTTCATCTTTGCGCCGCTCGCGTCCAAGGCCGCGTCCATTCAGCAACGGAAATCGAGTGCCGGTTGGCCCGGGTTTTCCCAGGAAGGTATGGCCGGCAGCGTGCGTGGACGGCGACGTTCGGGTGGCGACCGGCGTGTCTGCTTCGCCGAGGCCGGCCTCTCCGGTCCGCAGCCGAGGGTTTGTCGAGAGGGATGTGTGAGGTGAAGTGATGCCCCGGGCCAAGCCGGATGGATCAGAGCATATCCATACCTTGCAACCTACACGCTCCGGATAGATAGATGGATCGATAGACGCACGCACGCACAGATGGCGTGGCAAGTATCCTCCTAGATATCCTAGTCTACTTCTGCCTCGTTCCTAACCTAAACCCGAACAACAACAACAACAACAACAACCAACATGTTCAGTCCTGATACTTACCAAGAAAAGCTTCTTGTTGCTGCTCATTATTTCGCGTTGAAATGAAACACCTCGACATGCACAGGCAGGTGGAGAGGACCGCACGGCAAAAATGATGATCAGTTGAACCAAACCTTGAAATTGCCGCAAGGTCACGTTCACGTACGTGCGCCTCTTCTTGATTGCTGTTGGTTCAACTGCTTCTTTTCTACTCCCTCCATTCCTAAATATTTGTCTTTCTAGATATCTCAACACGTGACTACATAAGAAGCAAAATGAATGAATCTACTCTCTAAAATATGTCTATATACATCCGTATGTGGTAGTCTATTTGAAATATCTAGAAATACAAATATTTAGAAACGGAGGGAGTACGAACCAAGCGTACATTCTCACCCAACAAAGCTACCATGCATGGTCCATGCATGAGGTCATGCCAGGAACGCCGGTTTAGTCGGCCAAGCCGAGGTGCGTTTTGTTCCGAGAATTTCCGGTCCACCAGATAACGATGCACCAGATAACGACGCGTCCTCAAAGCTCGCTACTATGATCTTGGATCTATCCTCAATGCAATCTGTCCGGGTGGTACATCATACACCTTCAGAAGCATTCTGCATGGCAGAAATCTGCTCTTGGACGGACTTATATGGCGAGTGGGCGATAGTTCCACCATCCGCATTCATCATGATAATTAGATCCCTCGCAAAGGTAGCCTACGGCCACTTGGCCAGGTGTATATGCCGGGGATTACGAGGGTGAGCGATCTACTAAATGATGACGCTACAGGTTGGGATCGACACAAGCTAGAAGCAATGTTCACCGATGGCGACGTACAAGATATCTTACAGATTTGTGTCGGCGGACCGGGTACAGAGGACATCTTAGCTTGGAATTTTACGAACAATGGAAAAATTTCGGTGAAGTCAGCTTACCACCTATGCATGGAGAAGAAGAAGGCGAGAACTGGACAGCCGGGCTCGTCCTCAACGGCGGTGAACCACCGGAGTTGGCTGGCGCTGTGGGGCACCAACGCGTCGGGGAAAGTGTTGATCCATGTGCGGCGGCTGATCAAGAACGGCTTGGCGGTAGGCTCAGAACTTCTTCGTAGAAGGATCAAGCCCGACCTCTTTTGCCCGGCTTGTGGTCGTGAGGAAACATTGTATCACAGATTTTGGGGCTGCTATCATTCCATGCTTTTCTGGAAGGAGCTGAACTCGGTATTGGGTGCGAGGGTGGCGATCCCACCTCGATCTATGTGCACCCAGAGTTCGGTTGCATCATGGATGCTGCAGTGGATGTCGGATGCTTCAGAGGACGACAAGTCAGCGATGGCCTAGGGCTTATATGCGATATGGCTGGCAAGAAATGACACCCGTGATGGAAAACGAATTGAGGAGGCCAACATGGTGGCGAGGAGAGTAGCAACGCTCATGGAAGAATGGAAGAAAGTCCGGGGCCAGACGGAGACCTCGACACCACCTACCCAACGCGCAAGATGGGAACCACCGGCGTCGGGCTGGCTTAAGGCCAACGTCTATGGAGCTATGTCTTGGTCGAGGCAAGGTGGAGGTGGTGGTGTTGTGTTCAGAGATGAAGGAGCCTTCAGAGGTGCGGATGCTGTCTTTCTTCTGGATATCACATTGGCAAAAGTCGTGGAGCTGCTGGCATGCAGGAGGGCGGTCAATCTAGCTTTGCAAAGAGGTGTACCCAAACTCCATCTGGAGACCGACTGCCTTAACGTGGCCAGGATGCTAAATGAGCAAGATCGAAATCTGTCGTCGGTGGGTATCTTGGTGGAAGAAATCAAAATGATGGCCACAAACTTGGGGGAGTTCAGAGCTACATGGGTGAGAAGGGAGGCGAATAAAGCGGCTCATGAGATTGCCCGTTTTGGTTCTTGTAACAGCGTTTCGGTTTCGTGGGAGATGTCTCCCCCAGATTGTATTCTCAGTATTGTTTCTGATGAACTTTCTAATTTAGCTTAATAAAGTGCCCGTGTGTTGCACCGGGCGAAAAAACACAACATGCTTCATGTGCCATTATGCACCATTTTTTATATCCAATTTTAATAAATATCAATAATAAAGTTAAACTGATTAGTCCTTTTTGTAGTATGTTTTTTTTGCGGGTATAAATTTGTATTCACCTGCAAAAAAAGTATAAACTTGTATTACTCAAGCAGCAACCTTACACTCGTCCTTACACAAATCAACGACCTCGAGGGGGCGGAGCCGAGCCAGACTATAGTTCTCCTTTCAGTTTTTGCAAAACTTGCTAAAATATCACTAACTACATTTTGAGAACAGCTGATATAAGTAATACGGGCCATACGAAGAGACTTCAAATGCTTGATCTCCGCCACCAAAGAAGCATACACAGACCTGTCCATGTCCCTCCCATTCAGAATATTCACCGCTGAAAATGAGTCCATCTTAATGCAAACTGGTAGTTCCGTTCACTGTATAGCAATACATAACCCCTTCAAGTTCGGACGCGAAGAAGCCAACATGCCATTCTTCATCTGATGGAAGAGTTGTTTTGCATAGAATAGATTTTCAATCATTTTGCTTTTGCTTTTCTGAAAATGCATGCAGAAAATTCCTTAAGTTTTAATAAAACTTGTCGTTTTCATAAAAACTGGAATACATTAGCTTCCACCCACTCATATGATGCATGCACTCAGAATATGTATTTCGTCTTCTTATTCCATCCATGATACATAATAATGTTACCAAGATAGCTTGTCAGCCAACACGGATACATTGACACGACAAAACAGTAACTATGTTCATACCTTGTGAGTTATATTCTAAGTATATGTAGATGATGATGAATCAAAGCTTCTCTGCATACTTATTCCTCAGTACACTTGTCCTGTAACAAGTTAATCTTGTGTCATTATAGAACTTAGTAGAGTTTAGTAACACTTGTATGGGAAAATGATCAACCAGATGATCTGCAACTGCAAGAGCAGACTACCTTATCATGTATTAGTACGTGACTCTCTTTCTTTGCTGCTGGTAACTTATAACGGTAATGCAGCACACGAAACTCAAGGGAATCACGGTAATACGTATGCTCCCCTCTGAAATACGCCCTTAACTACTGAAGAAAAAGAAGAAATAGTACTCCTGACCAAAAAGAAGAAAAATAGTACTCCTGACGAAAAAGAAGAAATAACAACCAGCTCCATGTAAAAAACAATTATGCTGCAATAATAGAAATAGAAGTTACGAAAGCCTGACCAGTTATTCCTGCCCACTAAGCAAATCTGTAGCACTATCAACCATAAGCATTGCATTATTGCATACGGCTAAACTTGACATATATGTACCACAGTGCATCCAAACCTATTTCAGCAAGAGAAAGAACTATTCTTTTAGTTTTACTTGATTTTTGTTAGCAAGTAAAATTGTTGGAAGTGTAGCCGTGCGGTGCCAGATTTACATGGACCATATAAACCACAGTAAGATGATGTTAGCTATCTGTATAAATTTGACTCTCCCATGTCTGGATTGCAAGAATTTTCATGAGCTTACCTGAGTACAATGCCTCTGGTCCAGCTTCTTGGTGAAAACCAGATGTGGTCTTGTTGCTGGAGCTGGACTACTCACCGGGACATGATTCTTCGGATGACTTTCCGTTGTTGGAAACTCATTGGATTGGCACAACGACTTGTCTGGCATCATGATGATAGCACTTGTCGTCGACTCTGGAGCATCATACCATGCTTATGTTAAAATCCCCAAAACTAAGATAAGATACATAGAAATCCCAAGAGTATGTGTAAAAAAACGACCTGATCATGAATTACAAAATCTGTTCCGAGGGAATAATAAATAAGAAGAATGCAGTTTGTGTTAATTACTTCCTTGCATCAATTTAAACTCCTAAATGTTGCAGCTAGTTTCACAAAGGAAAGAAGATGGCAAAATAATAAAAGTTTCCATCCTATAACCATAACTAAACTTGGCTGCAAATGAAAGATATCTACTACAGGAGTTGATCCACGCTTTCATCCTCACATGTGACAGTCTCTTCTAAATAACCGGAGTACATTCTACGAGAAGGGAGGCTAAACTCACTCAAACAATAACTGTGAACAATCCTCAAGCAATGACATCCTTCTTGATACAGCTAGCTGAAATTAACAACAAGCGGGTTACTATATCCAATTTCCAACTGAAAAGATTAAGTGGTCATGCACACACACAACTCATTTGAAGAATTTCAGACCAGCTAGTTAACATGTGAAGCTGGGCTTCCTATTTCAAGATTTTTGTTATATCTCCGGGCCCATTTCAGCATATGATGGAACGATTCTTTTAGCTCTTCTTTCTTAGACTCGCTCAATCATGTGCAGTTTTTGTGACATCTGAACTTCAAAATAAGCAATCTGAAGAACATAATAATCTCAAAACCCAATATGAACAGGGCTGACCACGCAACTTGGATAAGATTTTGATGGAACGCATCCAGATCAATCAGTCGATCACCTCTCTCCGAAAAAAATATACACCACCAAATTCAGATGTTGCAGAATTCTATAGGATCTCTTCAAGCTAAGAATCAACAAGCTGATGAGAGACCAAAAATCAAAATAATAATTGCACACGTTCAAATGCGCACCTTCCATCCAACTCTCAGATTTGAAAGCAACTGAGAGTATTTCATTGAAGTGTCTGGACATCTAAACTGTACAGCCTCAAGCAATTCCAGAACCTACATGAAACAAATAGTACGTAAGATTTTCCAGCGGACAAATTGTCAGGATATCTTACTCTCACTGTTAATGAATAAAAGTTAAATGAAACTGCTGGTATAACAGTCTACTGGCCTGAAATCCTGCTATTCGTGTATATGAACAGAAAAAGTTAAATGAACTAAACACCATTAGGCCACAAAATAAATACAGAATTTTACTGAGATGAGGTCCGAAAATATGTAAACATCATACAACATAATTATGCAGCATTGACAATATCCCCTTTAGCATGTTCCTTGCCTCATCACATAAAGGAGAAAAAGAGCAAACCAAAATCCATGGCTCACTGGCCTATATTCATTGGCTACTAAAAAAATATCCATATGGTTGTCATTCATTGTCGTCAAGCTCTTCTACTGCCATCCTTATCTGCACAAAAGATAATTAAACTTATGAAATCTTGAAGTGTAGTATTGTCATGGTGACATACACACGCGAGCCCGTGCTATTCAGTCAAATACCTAGGGGCCCCAAACATTCTGGAGGTAGGATGTTGTCTGTTGATATTCTTGTGATGAATCAGATTCGAGAGGGAGGGAGGGAGGGAGGGAGCGTTGCATCAAGAGAGGAATTTTTGGTGGCTGCTCTCCATCAAATAGCAATGGAATCCCAATATTAATCAGAGAAGGGAGAAGGACTTACGGTGGCTGCTTTGCATCAAACGTGCCAACACAGCACATGTTTTCCTCTTACCAAGTCCCATCGGCCATTGTCCAACAGCAGCAGTAGCACCACCAACGGAGCTCGAACCCAGCACCGCAGGATCCCGCCGCCCCTTCCTGAAGTCTCCTTCCTTTCCTTCTTCCTCCTGGCTCTCTCTCATCTCTCTCTCTTTGGCCGCACTCACGAGGGCTGCTGTAGGAGGCGGGCACCACCAAGACTTCCCCGCCGCTCCTCACCCTCTCCTCCCTGCCTCTCCCCTCACCTATGTGTCTCTCACAGGTACAGAGCCACCGTATCGATGGAGAGACTTCGCCGGAGCTAGCCATCTCGCTCAGTACCGGTGAGGAACGCCGCCGCGATGAACTTGGAATTGAAGCCCCACCATTGGACCTCCTCATGCGCCTCGTAGATCGCATCCCGCCGTCGCCGGAACAGGATCCGGCCCCTGCCGCGCCTCCTCGACCGGATCTGGCCGGAGATAGCCGCCTCCGCGCCCGGCGTCGTCTGCATCGCGGCCAGCCTCGACCTCGCTCGCCAGATAACCAGAGGCAACAGCTGGTTTATTAGTACTACTACTAGTACAAATGCCCGTGCGTTGCACCGGGCGAAAAAAAAACGCAAATCCTGCTCCACGTGCCACTTCTTATATCCAATTCTGACAAACGTCGGAAACAATGTTATCCTCATTCTCTATAAGGTGAACATGCCTTTGTGTTGCCACTGGTTGAATTATCGCTTTTCGAGAAAACATACATTGTGATTGTTGCATATACATACTCTTTGAGAGTTTAATAATTTATGTAACTAAATTACCATGAAATCAAATTTCATAAGATCTATATGTTCATACAAATTTAGTATTTTCTTTTATTTTGAGAAATGTAATTAAATTTGTAATAGTAACAAAAATAGTTAAAAATCTACACATATACTATCAAACCTTTAAAGAAGAAAAAAAACTCAAAGCAGTAGTAGATAAGCACAAATGGTCACAAATTTATTTTTTCTTGGTGCACTAAAATAAACGTAGAATAAGTTTAAAAACATGAATGAAATGTTTGCAAAGTTTGGATATGAAAAGAGAAGTCTGCAAGGTTTGTGGTTGCAAGGCTGCTTGTGCTTCACGATATGTCCGTGAGTATAAGCTAGTTAAGTAAAGAAGATTCTACATACTCCTGCAGTTAGACTTTTAGTTGGAGAACTGCAGATAGAAAGCATGGCCTGCCACCGTCGGTACTGTGATTGGTAAAGAAAGTTATGTAATCCTTATAGCATCTTATCTAAGACACCTGCACAGCAAATTAAATGCATGAAGAAGAAAAAATAATACTAAACTCAAACCAGAAAGAGAAACTAAGATAACTTAATGGATTCCTAATCCCAGTGTATATGCATTTTGCATTCTTTCAGGCTAAAAAGTTCTAGCAAACTAAAAGCATCACCAAGTAAACACGATTCTAATCAAACATCATGCATGTCAAGCTGCTATCTCCGCCTCCCCAATTAATGCCCGCCACTGTCAATGGCACATTAGAATCACAATTCTTTCCTTCCATCCCCATCCACAGACTATGCAGATTTGTTTTTTGAACTTTTGAAAGTTCGAATTCTTAATCCAGTGACTCTTGTTCTATCTTTGTATGCATGAGGTAAAAAAAGTTACTGAGCAGTACCTCAGGAAAACCAGAAGGTTATGCAATGTTGAACTAAAACCACGACAAGTATTATGTAACGGAAGGAGTATAGAGTGATGTCCGTACGTGATGATTATTTCCTGGACATAATGTATACTGAGTGTAGGTTTCAGATGACAAACAGTATAAGCACAGATTCAAAATAGAAATATGTCTAAACTAAGCCTAACGACCACACCGACTGAACAAATCTACTGGGAGATCAGAGAAGTTGTGCAACAATAAAAGCAAGACCAGGATAGAATAGTACACAAGGTTGTCACACTTACATCAGAATTACTTGTGCTCCTATCATCAACCCTCACTGTCATAGAATTCACCTCAGCTTTTTCAGCAACGGAAGAAATGTAGTTACCTCCCTGCAAAAAAGTTGAGTTATCAATTGCAGGAAACAAATTGCACCACAAGGAAACATACTTATTGCCATGAAACATAATCAAAAGGACCAAATACTATTTACTCGGATTGTTAGTGTAATCCTACCATATGCTTAAAGCCTAAAGAAATTGGCTGTGAACCACAATAACCAAACAACAATAAAAAAATGAATTATTCCTATGCAAGCTTACAGATATATTTTAGTGGTTGTTGCAGAGTTAAATGGGTTGTACAGAGAATTACATAGTAGACTATATATGCTGAAGAACCATGAGCATGGAGATGTACTAAATTTTTGACTATCAAGTAGAAGGGAAAGAAGTAGAGATAGAACAGTAGAAGAGGAAGGGGCAGCTCCAATATATCTACTGGGAAGCCTTACAAAAATAAGAATCCTACTGTACTAAGCTCACAAAATTGGATCGGAAGATTGTATGATTAGAATAACCAATAGGATTTTACCTGGTTGAAGCAGACAACAAAAGACTCCACACATTTTCTTCAAGAAATTCATTGAACGTTCGGTGTGCGACAACAATGGAACCATAACTGGATTAGTAATGCCATAAAAATGTAATCGTATGTCAATATCTGCATGTCACCTATTTTACGTTTGATTCCCTCTATAGTGGCAGATAAGTTTGATCTTATCTTTCAGACTGAATTGTACAATAAAAATGTTTTGTCAGATTTAAAAATCTTATTTATGTTGGATGCCCTCTATAATGAACAAGAACTGATTTTTATCTATCCTGAGAACAACTAGATCGGCATTGATCAGTTGCAAGTGCAAGCAGGCTCGGATAACCTGTAATTGAATGCACGTGCACAAAATTTCCTGGTACAACAGTAGTTACTTCACAGAACAATAAGCTAAACTGTTGTTACAATTTCTGTTCTAATAAGTTGAAGGTTTTGTTAGCATGACCAACTTCAGTTCAGGTGTCACAAAAAACATTAGTTCAAGATTTTGAAACAGTTAGTCAGCTTAACCGATAGACTAAAGCCATACTTCACTCACCACGGGCATCCAAGCATCCAGCTTATTTGCATATTGAATTGCAAATGTAATCAAAGGGGCGTAGGGATGGAGGTGCAAGTTAGCCCTGACAGGCAAAAAATTCTGGATCACACCCACATATCCTGGTCCAATTTTCCAAGAGGGGTCTTCTTTATCACCCAGATGTCTGGTGTTAAGAAGTTCTCTTGGAGAGTGTCCTCATTCCACCACCTACTGTCAGCAGAAAATAGTTCACTCAGCTTCCTCACCCTTGAAATTCCCTGGGACATTAGGTATTCAGTGGTCAACCCAAATATGTTTGGTTGTGCTATCTCAAATTCTCTTCACTAAGCCTATTTCAAGTGCTCTCCTCCTTTTCAGGATTGCCTCCCAAGTTGTGCGAACTATTGAGCTTAGATCTCACATTAATAAAAAATCACTATTAGAAGTACAATGTGCAGCCAATTGGTGTGCTAAAAAAACCAGAGCACCTTGTAACAACAAACCGGTTAACTGCTCACCTATAGAATGTTTTGCCACCAAATCTGCACTTCTATTTTGATCTCACTTAACTAATTGACAATGTGTGCCACAGTAGAGCAATCTGAATCCCTGCTTTAAACTGAACTAATCCTATGTATATGATTATGACAAGAGTTGCAAAGCACATGATTTTACAGTTCGCTTTCTACTAATCGCTAGACTATCACAAATCATGGTTCCATCTGTACCAGAATCTCGGTCAAGAAACCAATATAAAGTTGCCAAGCCAGAGTCAGTGTATTAATCCTCTATCTCTTTTATTCATTTAGCATTCACATTAGTAAAAAAGTACAGGCAGGTAAAAAAGTACAGGCAGGTAATATAGCTTGATGTCACAGATTTGCTTACAGCTAGGTGTGGTCAGCTTGAGGGTGCGGAAGCAAATGTCGTAGAGCGCCTTGTTGTCCAGCACCATGCACTCGTCGGCGTTCTCCACCAGCCAGTGAACCGAGAGAGTGACGTTGTAGGGCTCGACCACCGTGTCAGAGACCTTTGGAGATGGGAACACGGAGAAGGTGAGCATCATCCGGCCCGGGTACTGCTCCCTGATCTTGGAACCGGTGCCCCCGCCGAGGGAGTGGCACACCTGGAAGCCTCAGGACAAGCACATGAACAAAAGTCAGAATCGCTGGCCAGAATCTGCGGAACGAAGTAACTGGAGCGACTCCTCAAGAAAGGGGAAAGTACCTTGGAGGCGGCGCAATTCTCGGCCTCCTCGCTGACGACGTCGAGGACGGAGTCGATGAGCTCCCCGCCCTCGGTGTAGTGGCCCTTGGCCCAGTTGTTGCCGGCGCCGGACTGGCCGAAGACAAAGTTGTCGGGGCGGAAGATCTGGCCGTAGGGCCCCTTGTGCACGGAGCCCATGGTGTCGGGCTCGAGATCCATGAGCACGCACCGTGGGAGTTGGGAACGCGTGCTCCTGGTCGCCACTGGCATACATGAGATGGTGGAGGCGCCGGTTGGCGTGCGGGATGGAGCCGGCGGGGACGGCAGCCACGGCGCCGCTGCTGGCTTCCGAGTCTCCGCGGAGGAGGGAGGCGAGGCGGGCCTCGATGTGCTCCACAACGGCTGCGGCAACATCCTCGTCCCGCAGGTAGACGAGGCAGGCGAGGCGGCCGCGATGCGACCACGCCCTGGCATCGACGACGCTGCAGCTCATGTCGTCTAGCACGTCGAACACCTCGGAGATGAGCCCCGTGCGGTCGGCGCTCGTCAGCTCAAGCATGGTGGCCGAGGCCGCCGCCGGCGACGTCGTTTGTTCGCACGGAGAGGCAAGGTCGAGGAGGAGGCCGGGGTTGCGGGGGACGGCAGCGCGGCGTGCCTGGGGCTTCGGGGTGGCGCGCAGAGAGGTGCGACGGTCGCTGCTTGTGGTCGCCGGCGACGGCGTGTGGCGAGTGAGGCCGCCGGAGCGGTGCAAGGAGGCGCGAGGCGCGGGCACAGGAGCTCAGGCTCGAGCGCGCCTCTCCGCGCCGTCCATCCTCCCGGCGAGCGCACTCCATCCTCCGGTGCCAGGCACGGCGGCCGCCGGCGCACGGCGGAATGGGCGTAGCCGCCGGCGCAGAGTGGATAAGAGGAAGGAAAGGATTGCGGACTGAATTGAAATGCCTATAGGGTTTTGTTTGTAAAAGTGAAACGTTTTTTCTGGGTGCCACTAAAACAGGGACCGCGGGTTGATTTCCTGTAAATCGAGGGGCTTTTTTGCAAAACAACCACAACGGACGACCAGAAGCGATAGCTGGTTTATTAGTAGATATATATATATATATATATATATATATATATATATATATATATATATATATATATATATATATATATATACACACGTAAAGATCTTTACCCCTAATAATAATAAAGAGAATTGGGTTTCTGTCGTCCGTCAAAACAAATACCCTCAAAGTTGCTATAAATTACCCGCCATGCCACTCGTAAGTCAAGAAAATGATTCGTTCTTTTTCAAAGTCATCCTCGCGCACGGTCGTTTATAAATACAATAGCCCACATATTAGACTCACTGTTCCACCGCGCAGACCCGGGTTCGATTCCCAGGTTGTCCTATTTTCCTCTACCTTTTTCACACGCACCTCCTCCCTCCCACATACGCGTTCATGGGCCGGCCCGTGGGGCGTGACGCCCCTTTTTTTTAATTTCGTTTTTTCTTTTCTTTTCATATTTCTGTTTTTTTTTCTTCTTTAAATTAATTTGAGATTTTCAATTACAAAAGGTTGTGAATTTTGAGAAAAATATTCAAAAAATCATAGAATGTTTATAAATTCAAAAAATGTGCGAGAAATCATAAATTTTCCGCAGTTTTTATTTTTTTGGTGATTTAGAAAACTGTTCGCAAATTATAAAAAAAACACAATTTTCCAAAATTTCTTCCCCATTTATAAAAAAAGTTCATTGATAAAAAAAAGGTTTTGTAACTCAAAAACTGTTCATGAATTCAAAAACTATGCATGCTTTTAAAAAA
The DNA here is from genome assembly GCF_002162155.2 of Triticum dicoccoides. Classification (NCBI taxonomy): domain Eukaryota; kingdom Viridiplantae; phylum Streptophyta; class Magnoliopsida; order Poales; family Poaceae; genus Triticum; species Triticum dicoccoides. Next base: position 611,726,868 of record NC_041383.1, read on the forward strand.
TTGTTCATATGAACAAAACAAATGTTCATGAATTCGAAAACTATTCATGAATTTAAAAAATGTTCGTCTGAACAAAACAAATGTTCATGCATTTAAGAGATGCCCAAAATTTTAAACAAATGTTTGCCGATTAGAAAAAATGTTCGTCGCTCCAAAAGTCTTTCATGTCTACGATTTGGATAGTTTTTGGAAATTCTTTTTATGTCTAGGCGCTAGGAGTAGTTTGTGGTCCATGAAATTTGTTTTTAAAGTTTTAAACATTCTCTTGCGCGGCACAATGACAAGTGTGCCATGCAGTGTCAAGCTCATTGTCTTGGGATTTACCACGTCGAATACATTGCGATCACATGGACATCACGTACATCATCAACAAGGGTGGGGAGAAAGATAAGTGAAAACATGGTGAGCCACCGTGTGAAAATAGAGGACCCTCATAATTTGGGGTATTAAGTCATACTTATTTAGCTTGCGTGTAACTTTTTTTGTCTCCCGTTGCAACGCACGGGCATGTTTGCTAGTAAAGATAAAGTGGGGAAGTGATTTTCAAAAAAAAAAAGATAACGATGCACCACCAACTTGACCCGGCTCAAAACAAAAATACGACTGACACTAAAAAAAAAATACGACTGCGGTTTTGTTCTCGCTAATTTGGAATGACGAGGAATAGTACAAAACTGTCTTTGGAATCTAATGGCTGGAAGAAATCTTCTGCGGGCCCATGCATGAAAGAGAGCGGCAGTCACTAGCTGCAGTACTTCGAAACTTTCTCTGTAGAATATCAATGGTAGGATTATCACACACCAGAACAGAATCCTAGCAGAGTAGGGGAAAAAAAGCTGTTTCTGCAATTCCGCAATAGCAAAAAATCGTATTTTTCCAAAATGCTAACCAAAATAAGGTTCCTAGACAAATAAACCAAAATAAATAAACCAAAATGTCTTGGTTCGATTATTTTGGTACTCCTATTTCGATGCAAGTAAGAAATCAGATGATAGTGGTATGTAGGAGGAAATAGACCAATAGTTTTTCATTTGGACAATGCACATGCTCTACGAGCAATAGTTGCACGATACAAACAAATACAAAAACTTGCCGCCAGTACTATATCTCGCTTATTGCAAGTTATAACTTGTGCTCGCTTAGAGTTGAAGCATGCATGAGCAGGCTCATTAGCGGGCTTTTCTTTCATCAATTCGGTGTTTCTATTTTGCTTCTTTGTCTCCTTTTTAATCTTTTTTGTTTCTTACACCTTTTCTGTTTTCTTTTTATGTTTGTCATTCCTTTTATAACATTTAAACTTCTTTAAAATACATTTTTTTCTAAAAGTACGTGGCTATTAAAGAATATACAAAACATTTTTATTAGCATGTGCTTTTACAGGTGTACAAACATTTTAAAAAGATGTGAGAATTCTTAAATATATAAAAAAAATTCAAATTACGTGATTTTATATTTACAGAATATTTATCAAATATGCGAAAAAACTCTTTAAAAGTACATGAACAGTTTATTAAATATATGGATTTTTAAAAATACTTGAATAGTTTTAAATATATGATATTTTCTAAAATATCAGATAATTTTTAGTGCATGGAGAACATTTATTAAATACAACAACATAATTTTTAGTACCTGATGAACATTTTTTAATTACCCAATAGCATTTTTCAATACATGATGAACATTATTTAAATAAATGATTAATATTCTTAAGTATGGAATGAATATATTTACTACATGATTACTGTTTTGAAAATACCCAACATAACATATTCTTCATTCACGATGAACATTTCATAAATACGTGATTAACGGAGAAATACGTCCTACAACCGGGTGTAGTTATACCCACAGATCATATACTACCATGTGTAGGGCGGAGTGTCAGCGGGTCCTGGTCTGCCCTTCCGAAAGAAGAATTTGCTGCAATGAGCAGCTAATACTACTGTTAAATGCACTTCATTCACGATCGGGTGTAGTTATACCCACTGACCATCTGCTAGTATATACTACTTTATCATTTTTAGTATATTCATATATTATATCTGAGATACTTCAAATATAGTTATATTATATTTATAGAATGAAAGAAGAAAAGCAAAGACTTATGT
>NC_041383.1:611729105-611740469 GCF_002162155.2 Triticum dicoccoides
AAATTCTAGCTTTTTTTTCTTTTTCACCAACTGGTCCAAAGCACCGCGAGAGCTATGTGCCACCTATTACGAGATCTTAGTCGTGTCCCTCCTGTTGCGCTCACTGCTATGTCGTCTTAGTGGACCGGCTTAGTCAAGCGGTTTTGGTGGAACCTTCCATCGGGCTAGGAAGGCTCCGACCATCTTCTTTCTTTTTCATTTTTCTGTTTTCTTTCACATAGTTTTCATTTATTTTCCTTTCCTTTTTTCTTTTTCTTTTGCTTTTTTCTGTTCATTCAATAAAAAATATTATTGAACAAAGTTTTTTTCCTCTAGGGTTTTCCTAGAGTCCTCCTCTTCCTTCGGCGGCGACGCCGAAGTCTAGGGTTTCCACGTCAGATTACCGGCGATTGCTACCACATGTTTGCGGTCGTCGTCCTATGAAGCTGATCCTACGATTGCATGGAGATGTCGGGGGGTGCGAAGGAAGGAGCGGGGTCGAACGGCGCCATTGGCCGCATGGAAGGAGTACGGAGGGCGGATGACTTGGGGGATGAAGGTGCGCAAGACCCGGTCGCGGCGACCGCTATGGAGGGAGAGGGGGAGGCAAAAACCACGGAGGCGAATCTGGAGGATGAGGATCAGGGTTACTGGCATCATTATGGCCCGGATCCGAACCTGGAGGACGCGTTTGAAGGACTTAATATGCAAGGTGAAGAAGAGGAGGATCTGGACTTGTCAGGGAAGGTGGATGAATTGATCAAAGATGTTCGATGGCTAGCACTGTTTAGGGTTCATACCATGCGCCCGTTTAGTCATGCTGCCCTGCTGAACTCGATGCGCAATGCTTGGGCATGTGCACAGGGGGTAACGTTCAACATCAAAGGGCCTAACCTATTCTTGGCTCAGTGCCATTGTTCGGGCGATTGGAAGCGCGTGATGGAAGGGGGGCCATGGCAGTTTCGGAGGAACCCGGTGGTTCTGGTTGAATATGATGGATTCACCAATGCTTCAGACTATGCGCTTAATATGTTCCCTTTGTGGGCAAGAATCAAAGGCTTACCTGATGGGTTGACTAGGAAGAAGGATTTGGCGGAGAGGGTGACGAAGAAGGTCGGGGATCCACCGTTCACAGTGGTAGTAAATGAAGGCAAGATCAATCCGGTGAGCTGCTTGAGGGTTTGAGTCTTTGTGAATTTTACAAAGCCTCTTGTGAGATTCGTTCCGATCACTTTGAAGGAGAGGAAAAAATATCCAGTGTTCTATGAAAAGCTGCCGGACTTTTGTTTCTTTTGCGGTCGTATGGGGCATGTTGTGGAAGAATGCGGGGACGGAACGCACGATCCGAGCTTATGTGAATGGGGGGACTGGCTCCATTGGTCGGGAGAACCAATCAGTGGTAATACTATGGGGGGAAGAGGGGGTTGGACGAACGCAGGCAGGGGTGGTGGAGGTGCTAGGGCTGGAAACCGAGGAGGAGGTAGAAGTGGGAGAGGAGGAGGTGAGAGAGGAGGGAGGGCGACCAACACAGGAGGACGGGGTGGAGTGGAAGTGCAAGTAGATGGAGTTGTGGGTATGGATATCGGCCAGTATAAAACTATGCTTCGTGAACAGGACCGTTCAGCTAGGAAGAGGCTGGTAAGTGACGATGGCACTATAAATGTTCGAGGCTAACCAGTCCCTAATTTGGCCGGGAAAGTGGCAGATACTGTTCTTATGATTGAGGGTGGTGCGGTACCGGAGGTGCTAGCTGCAGTTGTGAATCCAACTTCCACACCTGGGAAAGTGCCGATTGTGAAGCGAAGAAGACAGGGGGAAGGAGTGGATGGAGAGGTAGAGCAAACTGACATGGACACTGCATATGAGGCGGCCTCCGCGACGGAGGACCGCCGGTCCCAATGAATTGCCTAAGTTGGAACTGCCGGGGAGGGGGGAACTCCCGGACAGTTCGAGAATTAGCGACAGTATGTCAGTCGCGTTCCCCCATGTTTGTGTTCTTATGTGAGACTCGGCAAAAGGAATCTAAGATGAGGAGGATACGTAACCGTTTGGGTTTAAAAGGATTCTGTGGCGTTGACAGTGATGGATTGAGTGGAGGGCTGGCTGTTTACTAGCATGAGAATTGTGTTGTTGAGATAGTTGACAAACATGAGAGCCATATTGATGCTCTCGTTCAGCTTCAGGAGGGTGCAAGTCAATGGCGTATTACTTTTGTCTATGGTGAACCTCGTGTCGAAAATAGGCACCTAATGTGGGCAAAGCTACAGAACCTGAAAATTGTAAGTGACTTGCCTTGGCTTGTAATCGGCGATTTCAATGAAGCGATGTGGGACTTTGAGCATCTGTCGGCCACTCCTAGGGCAGCGGCTCAGATGCTAGCTTTTCGAGATGTGCTTGAAACCTGCGAGCTGGTGGACCTAGGTTTCTCTGGAGTCCCGTTCACGTATGATAACAGGCGAAGTGGTATGGGTAATGTGAGAGTTCGCTTGGATCGGGCAGTTGCTACATGCTCATGGAGAAATATGTTTGCTTATGCTTCTGTTGAGCACGTTGTCTCACCATGCTCAGATCATGTTATGCTACTTCTAAAGGGTGAGGTTGATCCAGGACCTGCAAGTGCAAAGAGTAGAAGGTATGAAGTTTTTTGGGAAACAGATTCTGCACTACCTGAAGTCATAAAAGATGCATGGGCTGCAGTAGGTGTGGTGCAGAATTTGGGACAGTTGAGAGATGCTCTATCAAAAACCATGATTTGCCTCGGTTCTTGGAGTAGAAAATTTGGTAACATTAAGAGGGAGGTTGCCAAGTCCCGAACTCAGTTAGAAGAGCTTATGAATATGAATGCGGGCAGGCAAGATATAAGAACAGTCACGGATAAGATGAACGACTTACTGTACCAAGAGAAGATGATGTGGCTCCAAAGGTCAAGAATATCCTGGCTTAAGGAGGGCAACCATAATACAAAGTTTTTTCAAAGCAAGGCCATCTGGCAGGCAAGGAAAAATAAGATTCGAGAATTGACGGATAGTATTGGGGTAGTGCACTCCGACTTTGCGGCCATGGGGAAACTTACAACGGATTATTTTTGTAAGTTGTTTTCGGCAAACACGTCACTAGATGCAGCCCCTGTGATTGACTTAGTGCAACCCTTGGTGGCGGAAGAGGATAATATGAAGCTTTGTGCTCCATTTACCGATAAGGAAATTTCAGACGCTATGTTCCAAATTGGGCCCTTGAAGGCACCAGGACCAGACGGATTCCCCACCAGATTTTTCCAGAGGAATTGGAGCACCGTGAAAGATAGCGTGATTGTAGCAGTAAAAGATTTCTTTTGTATGGGTATCATGTCGGAGGGAGTAAACTCTACCTCCATTGTTCTTATCCCAAAAATCGCTAACCCAACAAAGTTATCTGATTACAGGCCTATCAGCTTATGCAATGTGATTTACAAGGTCATCTCAAAGTGCCTGGTGAACCGTTTGCGTCCACTCCTGGATGATTTAATATTAGTTGAACAGAGTGCGTTCATCCCTGGGAGGATGATAACTGATAACGCATTGGTGGCCTTCGAATGCCTTCACTACATTAAGCAAGAGAAGGATCCTACAAAAAGCTATTGCGCTTACAAGCTCGATCTATCTAAAGTGTATGATAGGGTGGACTGGGTTTACTTGAAGCAGGTGATGCAAAAGTTGGGTTTCTCTCATCGATGGATTGATTGGGTAATGACGTGTGTCACATCGGTGAGGTATTCTGTCAAACTTAATGGAACTCTCTTGGATTCATTTGCACCATCTCAAGGGCTTCGGCAGGGGGACCCTCTTTCACCGTATCTATTCTTGTTTGTGGCTGATGGACTCTCGGCAATTTTGAGAAATAAAGTGCAAGCCGGAGCTATCTCACCAGTTCGAGTTTGCAGAAGGGCGCCATGTATATCCCACTTGTTATTTGCTGATGACACCATGCTGTTTTTTGAGGCATCTAGAGGCCAAGCTGAGAGTGTAAAAGAGGCACTAGATATGCATGGTTCAGCCACCGGTCAAAGCCTTAATTATAACAAATGTTCAATATTCTTTGGCGAGGCTTGTCCAGCGGCAGTTCAGGAGGAAGTCAGAGCAGTGCTGAATGTTACCAGTTTGGTCTTTGAGGAAAAATACCTCGGCCTCCCCACACCGGAGGGCCGCATGTCCAAAGGAAAGTTTCAAAATCTTCAAACTAGTCTGACTAAACGACTCGTTCAGTGGGGTGATGGACACCTAGCCCAGCCAGGAAGAGAAGTTTTGATAAAGTCAGTAGCCCAGTCGCTACCAACGTACATTATGGGCGTGTTCAAGCTGCCATTCTCGGTGTGTGACGATCTCACAAGGATGGTAAGGAATTTCTATTGGGGATCGGAAAAAGGTAAAAGGAAAGTTCATTGGAAGGGTTGGGATCACTTGCTGCAACCCAAGGATAGAGGGGGTTTGGGTTTTCGGGATTTCCGTTTGTTCAATCAAGCACTATTGGCCCGCCAAGCATGGCGGCTAATATCCAGACCGGAAAGCCTATGCGCACAAGTTCTCAAAGCAAGATACTATCCACACGGCAAGCTCGAGGACACTGTTTTCACGGGTAATGCCTCCTCCTCATGGCAAGCAATCAGTCATGGTTTAGACTTACTAAAGAAAGGGTTAATATGGCGTGTTGGAAACGGTAGAAGTATAAGAGTGTGGCGAGACAACTGGATCCCTCGTCCCTTCTCTTAGACCCATCTCACGGCAAGGCGTGTGTCGTACGCGTTTTGTCTCAGACTTGTTAAATGATAATGGATCTTGGAGGGTTGATCTACTCACTCGCTTTTTCGTTGCTGCTGATGTTGAAGAGATTATGAAGATCAGGGCTTCTCCGCGACTCGATGATGATTTCCTTGCATGGGCACCTGAGAAGCATGGAGTCTTCACAGTTAGGAGCGCCTATCGCCTGGCGTTCGATGAGCTGCACCACGGGTCTGTGTCCTCATCCAGCTCAGCGCCGACGGGAGCCAGGGAACTGGAAGTTCATTTGGAGTTGCGGCGCTACACCTTCGGTTGCAAATTTTGCATGCCGACTGGCAACGGACATTCTACCAACCTGGAAAAATAAGTGCAGAATCGGCCTTGAGACTACTAGTACATGCCCAGTTTGTGGAGTTGCAACAGAGGACAACTTTCACCCCTTCGTGCTGTGTCAATATGGCCAGGATCTGTACAAGTCAATGGCAAAAATTTGGAGACTGCCCAACATAGATACTTTCCTCCCTACGGGCAAGGAATGGCTTTTGCATGTCCTCGCTAGTATGAGTGAGCAAGAACGCTGCATGTTGTTGATGATCCTATGGAGAAGCTGGTACGTAAGAAATGAGCTAGTACACTCCAAGCCTGCTCCGCCAATGGACGTATCAATCAGGTTCTTGCAAAGCTATATGGAGTCCCTGATGGCAGTAAAAAGAAATTCACATTGGGACCCTGCCAAAGGGAAGACGGCGATCGTTATGGACGGTGACACTAAGCACACATGTGCAGCGGCGGTTGCCATGCCGACTTGGTCTAGGCCGGTGAATGGATGGGTAAAACTTAATACACATGGGTCTTTTGTCTCCAGTGAACTAGTCGGTGCAGGGATGATTCTGAGAGACTCGGCTGGCAAAATCATCTTCTCGGCGTGCAGGGCTCTATTCTCCTATAGAGATGCTCTGGAGGCTGAACTATGTGCCTGTATGGAGGGCATCTCCTATGCTTTGCAGCGATCAGAATTGCCTGTTGAAGTCGAAATGGACTCTCTTGTGGCGGTTTCTATGATCACATGTGATAGTTGTGATCGGTCTGCTTATACTTTTCTTATAAAGGAGATTAGATATCTTCTTACTCTTCGTCAATCTTGTATTACTCATGTCTCGCGGTCGCAAAATAAGGCCAGCGATAGTCTAGCTGCTTTTGGTAGAGCTCAAGGTAGAACCATGACCTGGATTGGTTCGGCTCCTCCGGATGTGGTAGATTTGGTTGCGATGGATTGTACTGATACTATCTGAGTAATACAAGTTTTGAACCCGCAATTTTTTTTATTATTTTATCTTTTTTAAACTTTTAGAACACATGTCAACATTTAAACACATCTTCACTTTTCTTAGACACGCTGAATCTTTTTGATACACGTTGAACTTTTTCAAATACTTGTTTGAATTTTTAATACAAGTTAAACTTCTTAGTCGTGTCTCGCCTATTGTGCTCATTGCTATGTCCTCTTAGTGGACCAGCTCAGTCAAGCGGTTTTCGGAAGGGCGTGAGCTGGTCTCACTATTGAAAATTCTAGCTTTTTTTCTTTTTCACTGGCTAGTCCAAAGCACCGCGAGAGCTTTGTGCCACCTATTATGAGATCTTAGTCGTGTCCCGCCTGTTGTGCTCATTGCTATGTCGTCTTAGTGGACCGGCTCAGTCAAGCGGTTTTGCTGGAACCTTCCATCGGTTTAGGAAGGCTCCGACCATCTTTTTTTTCCTGTTTTCTTTTATATAGTTTTCATTTATTTTCCTTTCCTTTTTCTTTTTATTTTGCTTTTTTTGTTCATTCAATAAAAAATTTATTATAATTTTATCCTTTTAAAACTTTTAGAACACATGTCAACATTTAAACACATCTTCATTTTTCTTAGACACGCTGAATCTTTTTGATACACGTTGAACATTTTTCAAATACTTGTTTGAATTTTTAATACAAGTTAAACTTCTTAGTCGTGTCTCGCCTGTTGTGCTCACTGCTATGTCCTCTTAGTGGACCAGCTCAGTCAAGCGGTTTTCGGAAGGGCGTGAGCACCATTTCGTGGAACCTTCCATCGGTTTAGGAAGGCTCCGACCATCTTCTTTCTTTTTGATTTTTCTGTTTTTTATATAATTTTCATTTATTTCCTTTTTCTTTTCCTTTTTCTGTTCATTCAATAAAACATTATTATTATTTTATCTTTTTTAAATTTCTAGAATACATGTGAACATTTAAACTCATCTTAGACACGCTGAATCTTTTTGATACATGTTGAACATTTTTCAAATACTTGTTTGAATTTTTAATACAAGTTAAATTTTTTAAGTACAAATCAAATATATTTTCAATACATGTTAATTATATTTTTTCAATATGTGTGAAACAGTTTTCGGATACACCATGGATTCCTTTTTTCAAAATACATGATTTTCAAGTAAACATTTTAAAAATTATATACATTGTAATTTTTTAATTTACATGCTGAACATTTTTTTATACATGCTTAACATTGTTTGAAAAACAAGATGAACATTGTTCTACAAATACATGTTCGGACATTTTTCTGAATACATATTAAACATTTTCCAAACACATGTTGAACATTTTTAATACACGTTGACCATTTGCAAAATACACGTGAATCATTTTTTGATAGAAATTGAATATTTTTTCAAAATACATTGTGAAAGATTTTTTCTAATAGACACCGAACTTTTTTTTGATAATCTGATGTACATTTTTTGTATAAGCACTGAACTTTTTATACACACTGAGCATTTGATGAGCATTTTTGTAAAATACATGTTCAATTTTTTTTAGTACTTGTTGAACATTTTCCAAATAATCGTTGAACATTTTTTAAGGGCCATTTGTATTTGTGTCCCTAACTCGAACCCACTAGTCCGATTTGCCCCTAATTTCGAAGCCTGCTCAAATTTGTCCCTCTGCCGTTAGTTTCCCTTATAGAAATGCCCTTCTGCGCTATTACCGTCCGGTCAAAGGGGTTTGACCGTCTCACTAAAAATAGCAAAAAAAAAATCAAAAAATCTGAAATTTTGTGGTATCAAAGGTACTCAAGTGCGCAAGGTGCATGCAAATTTTCGTGTTGTTTAGATATACTAGGAGGTCGTGGCAACGGAAAACAATAAATCTGTACGCCTGTGAATAGTAAATTTAAAAAATATCAAGAAAATTCAAAAAAATAAGATTTTTTTTGGCATCCAAGATGCTCGGGTGCGCAAGATGTGTGAATTTTTTTGTTATCAAATGACATGCGAGGAGTTCTAGCAAAAAAAAACCCACACTTGTAGTTTTCTAAAGTTTTTTTCCGAGCCAAATCTTATTTTTTTCTCCACGTGCTCCTACAACGTCCAAACAAAATAAAATTTTGCACACACCTTGCGCACACGAGCATCTTGGATGCCAAAATAATTCATATTTTTTAATTTTCTTGCTAGTTTTTTGAATTTACTATTCATTGGTGTACAGATTTATTGTTTTCCGTTGCCACGAGCTCCTAGTATGTCTAAACAGCACAAAAAATTGCGCGCACCTTTCCCACTTGAGTACCTTCGATCTCACAAAATTTTAGATTCTTTTGATTTTTGTGCTATTTTTTTGAGATGGTCAAACCCCTTTGACCAGACGGTAACAACTCAGAAGGGCAACTAACGGAAGAGGGCAACTTTGAGCAGACTACAAAATTAGGGACAAATCCGATTAGTGGGTTCGAGTTAGGGACACAAATAAAAAAGACCATTTTTTTAATACATGTGAAATATTTTTTCTGGATGATACAAACATTTTTTTAAATTACGCAAATAACTTTTTTGACACAACATTAACATTTTTCTAATGTGCGATGGGCGCTTTTGAAAAATTAAGTACATTAATTTTTTGAATATATGTATTTAGAAAATTTTAAAATATAAACAAAAGTAGAAAAGGAAAAAGGAGAAACAAATATGGGTATACTCTACCTCATTGTGCGTATATTGTCAATGTACACTACATTGTTGTGTTGTACACAGAATCTTGGACCCAGCCCATTTGAGTTGCATTATAGGCGATCGTCTCATGCATCTTGCAAGAAGTGAGGTATAGGCACTCCCTATATCACAAAAGATATATACTATCGACTACTTGATCATCGCCGTGATCACCTATAGGGCGTTTCGAGCAGGCATTACTGTACTCCCTTTTGGGAAGGTTCCAACCATTTTTTCAATTTTGGAAGCTTTGGAGTTGTTCTTTTTTTTGCATTTTTCCTTTATCTTTTCCTTTTAGTTTATATCTTTTTTGGTTGCCCCCCTTTTCTTTTTTCTTTTAAAATTCTGATCATTTTTTAAATTCCGGAACAATTTTTAAAAGTGGGCTCCACCATCATCAGGTCTAGTTTGTGTGAACAATTGATGTTGCGGTCTTCTCTCTTCTTCGAGCTCGGCAAGTGGCGTGGTGATTAGATACCATAGAGGTACGTGTCTGATGGCTTGTTGTCAATCTTTTCATCTTTTGTTTGCACCACCACGCCAAAATTGCTGAAGCACTAGCTTTATGAAGTGTTGTTGCTCTTGCTTGGGAGGAAGGCTTCCACAATTTGGTATTTCGATATGATTGTCTTACTCTGCTTATAAAGTTGAATGTTGCTGCTAGAGATAGGTCCGCCACGAGCTCAATTCTTGTAGAGATCAAATCATTGGCTAGTAGTTTTTCTTTCGTTTCTTTTGTTCATGTAAGCCATAGAGCTAATGAGGTGGCTCATGTGTACACTAGATCGAGTGAACTCGTTCCTCACTCGATGTATTTTCATTGTATTCCTGGTTGTATCCAGGATCTTGCAAACTCTGAATGTTTGTTTGAATACTGAGCCATCTTAGATAAAAAAAACCCGAGGACCAAAAAACCTAAGAATAAAGTTTCTCGGTTCAATTCGATTTTGGTGTCCAATTTTTGGTTAAAAAGTGTCAACGACCCCTAACGGGAGGCTTTGGGGCGTCCTGAACATGGGAGGAGCATGAGATGAATTAGAGAAGAAGGAGTTTGCACTCAAGTATTAAGATGGTGGCCCACGTGCTCCGTGAGGAGAAAAGAGGGCGGATTGTGTGAGTGAAACCCTGGTCAAACCCAAACGGTTGTGTGGTTTAAACTTGTGTGTGTGTGTGTGTGTGTGTGTGTGTGTGTGTGTGTGTGTGTGTGTGTTCTACATAGGAAACTAAACACAAGTACTCATTATGATGTATGTCCTCTTTCCTTGTTGATGATAATTTACATCATGTGACTTGACTTGCGGAAGAAAGCGATTTTCCCAATGCACGTGCTTTCCTAGGATCTTACAAGAAAACATGTTTTATTACAACTTTCTCGCAATGCATGTGGTTTTCTAGGATCGTATAAGAACACATGTTTTATTACAAATTTCTAGGTTAGAAACACAATGTTGCCAAACTTTTTATGCCCTATCCCAAGCAAAATATTCATATCCAATAGATTGTGGACCGTTCACAAATGTACAAGCACTCACACGTCACCAATATTGTAGCATCATTGTATCAACATACTATGTTGTGAGATCACGTAAGGTTGCAACAGTTCACATGGGCTTCTGTTTCGATGATACACACACCAAATGAGAGTAGCGGGACAAAGTTGCCCGGTCCAATTATCTCGATATTCCAAAGCAGTTTTCAGCAGTCATCTTCTCATTGCGAGTAGTCAATATAACTCGTCAACCAATTCTCCGATCAATGACGAGATGATCTCACTCTCCAGATCAGCGGCTAGTAGATTCTTTTCATCTTCTCTGAGGCATCTCCACTGCTCGATGGACGCAATCTCCATCTTCACCACTGTCCAAATTGGTCTTAATGAACAATTTTGCCCATCCAGCCATGCTTGAGCGGTCTCCAGCAACACCTTTCCTCGGCCTAGATTCCTTGGGGTTTTATCATAGTGAAAGAAATCTACCAAAAGCTTCTGGAAGCAGTGGCTGGACCCTGAGGATCTTGCTTCTAGGAGTTCTAGTATGCCCTGCGCAGATGCATCGTCATTGTCTTCTATGAAATCTGTTTCCAACATGTTGCAGCTCACATCCTCCGTGCTCGTGGTAGCATCGTCCACGTCGGATACGTCTAGCTCGCCTAACTGCTCAAACTGCCGGATTTTTTGAAGCAACTCTTGGCTTGCTCCTACACATCATAAGTATTTAATCAGTAGTTGATGTCGAATGATTTAAAAGATGGTGATTGATATTATGACCTCTGAACTAGCTTGCATTAGAATAAAAAGGGGCACTTATAAACTAACATCTGCTCCATTGGTAATGATCAACAATATATAGATAGATGGTCCATTGTCGCCGGTTCATCTTACAACAAAAACTTGTGAGCACAGAATAGTAGTATGTCAATGGTGAAAACCACATTGGGTGGCAACATGGCATCATTGGCATGGCAAATCACAGCAAAACACAAGATATTGGGTGTACATGGCCCATAACTATTTGCCATTGCTTGTCTGCTAGCTTAATTTTCATATTCTCTGGCTATCCAAAACTTTAGAGAATCCGAGTCTATGTATGCTTCGACCATATTACGGCATAACTTAAATAAAGTCAAT
>NC_041383.1:611741110-611824358 GCF_002162155.2 Triticum dicoccoides
TTCTCCACGCAACCATTATGCGTTACCGCTCGGCCATCAACGTCACGTTTCCCCCGTTCTTTTCTTCTTCTTGTACTACTACTACTACACTGTTCCTTACTTGCACGTATTTGCATCCAACGGTGTGCTTGAGTTGATAAGATGGGAGACAGGAATGGGTCACCGGATATATATTCGTGCCATGCGGTTATCATAGTCGTAGCCTAATACGCCAACAGTTCGTGTGCATATATACATCGATCAGGGCATCGAGCTGTACTTGACCTACATTGATTAGTGCCCATATCATTTCCACACGATTATTTTCTAACTAATCTAGGTTTAAGTAGTACGAACCAAAAGGCAACTTTGCTGATGGCTGCAGCACGTACCGTTAGACGCCGGAGGACGGACAAGGCGTGGTAGAAAACGTTGTGCCTGTCGGTCGGGGACTACAGTCAACTATAGCTACGTGATCGAGTCGCCTAAGCAGCTAGCCTGGTCTTACTGTCCTAAAAAAAACCTAGCCTGGTCTTACGGGCGTTTAACTAAATCAGCATGCGCGTGTGCAATTTTGCAGGGAGTTAACGTAGCAGTGACTGGATCAACGAAAATAATTCACTTCAGAATGAAGCCAGATGAAGTGCCGAAAGGCTTACTTCGAATGTTGGCTATGCTTTGCTGGAACGTCGCCGACGCGGTCTCGTCGTCTCCATCCACGCCTTCGCCGTCGCCGTTCTCGTCCTCGTTGCCGTCGTCGTCTTCATCCTGGCTGAGGAAATCCATCACAGAGACCGGGCTCAGACGCTGCTTCCGCTCTTGCTCCTGCTCCAAGTGGGGCGTCGCCTCGAGTCCCGCAACCTGTTATTGTGGCCCGATCGAATGCAAATAAAAAACCAGGTTAGACTAACATGATCGGAAAAGACAATCCAGACGTGAGGTGAATTCCCAGGAAAAGAGTGCACTCTTGCCTTTGTTTCGTTGCTACGGCGGCCGGCGGCACCTGCACCGACGCCACCGGCTTGGCCAGGCTCTGGGTTCCGTCGTCGCGGTAGCATCGCCGGCGACGAACCATCCCTAGTCCCACCGGCGGTAGTCGACGGTGAACAGCTGGGTGCCCTCCTGTCCACCGCCTCCTCACCCCTCCGCTTCTTCCAGAAGCCCATACGCAGCCTCCTCGGGGAATTCCCGGCGAGGGCGACCTCCCCCTCCCTTCCCGACGGCCGGAACAGCGCAGCTCTCACCGCGGCGGATACCCTCGCGATGACATCGCCGTTCCGCCGTGTGGTACGGAGCTCGGCGACGAGGTGGCGCGGGTAGCACCCGAAGCCGTCGCGGGAGAGCTCCGCGGTGAACTCCAGCTCAAGCCACTCCTTCAGCATCAGCGCCGGCTTCCCCTCCAACTCCATGGCTGGCACCCTGCGCTTTCTTGCACGGCCGCCCAACTGAATTGCACGGCTGATGGCCGGTGGAGCAGAGGAGACGAGACCTTTGTGACCTTTGGAGTTTGGAGGGTGGTGAACAGAGCGACAGACGCAGACACTACAAGTAGTAATCTTGTCTATAATCTGCCGGATTGTGACACGCACGAGTTAGTCGGAGATTCGGAGTGGGATGGTTTGGGTGGTAGTGTAGTAAAATTTTGTTTGGGAGCCAGAGGTGCAGTGCAGAGGATGTTTGCACTTGGCAGGCCGGGATTAAGAAGCGTGTCGCATGGGTATCGGGATGGTTGCAGCCAAAACAGTGGATGCATCGGATGCTTAGGCCGTTTTCACGCACTATTTGTCGTGTTTCACTGGGTTTAATAACAGCTTATGCGAGCATTGGATTAGAATGACCATCCTCCAAAATTAAACATGTGGTGTGTCCGCAGGTCACCGTCGTCGTGGATACTGGCTAAATACTGGCTAAATAACTGTTAATTAGCTAGAACTTTTTTTGTGTGGGATTAATTAGCTAGAACTGCAGAAACTATATAAGCTTATCAGTGCAAAACTAGAAGGCAGATTTATCTTGGTGTAATTAAATATGTAAAAGGAGCTACTAGTAGTACTGAACTACAGAGAATTTCTTTGTGAGGAAATCACATCCATGCTGTCATGCACTCCTCGGCCCGCTGAGAGACACTTTTCTAGGGCGAACATGCATCGAAGCAACAAAAATTGAGCAAAAGACTTCCATAGCCTTGAGTCAGATCTTTTACTTGAGACAGGCCACCTCCCTCTGTCCATGGAAGATGGAGCTTCCAACTTTTGAACTCAAACCCGAACTCGCCGTGGCAAAGCTCGCGTCTCGCTTCGCACGCAAAGCGCAGAGCGCGCTGAGTGGAGCTCCGTGCCGGGCAGCGGGCAGAGCTGGCTTCATGTGACGGCCGAATAGTTTTAGGGCTCGTCGCTTCCATCGGGACAGGTGCCGGCCGGCGGGTTCAAAAATCGCTGGCATCGTCCGGTCCGGCCGCTCCACCGTTCTACGTGGCCGGCGGCGCTTGGTTGGGCGATAGGCCGCTCGCGTGCGGCCGAAGCCGCTCCCGCGCTGGGGCGTGGAGATCTGCGAGGGTATGTGCGCGGCCGACGTGGGCGGGCGCGCACCGCGCATGGCGGTGGAGTCCGGGACCGGCACCCTACGGCCTCGCCTGCCCGTGTTGAACTCCCGAGGATCCCTTCTTGGCTCGATGCGGGCACGGCAATGTCTCTAATATCGGAGTGCTCACCCGTGCTTTGTTGGATTCCATCGGTAGCAGCCTAGCTTGTACTCCCTCCATTTGGAATTATTTGTCTCGAAAATGGATGTATCTAGAACTAAAATATGTCTAGATACATCCATTTCTGCGACAAGTAATTTCGAACGGAGGGAGTAGCAGCTTAGAGCGTATCCAGCCGGGCCCCTAACAGCCCCTCAGTACGTTTTTTGGCGCCGGCACCCAAAAAACGGCTCAGCCGCGTCCTCATGTCTAATTTTTCTGCCGGTTTGGACAGAAATAACAGCAGGCGAATCCGTGCCGAACCTAAGCCCATGGGGTCGCATGGGGCGCCCGCCGATGCGAAAAAGCGCATGGGACCGCTCTGTCGGCGAGACAAGGCCATTTTCCCGCCGACCCCCTTCTTCCCTCCCTCCATTTCCCTCCATTCCCTCCTTCCCCCGCCATTCTCCTCCCTCTCCCCTCCATCCGTTCGCCATGCCGCCGAAGAAGTACGCCGTCCCTCACCCCGCTACCGATGTCGACGCCGATGTCTACTACACAACCTTCTTCTTGTAGACGTTGTTGGCCTGCAAGTGCACAAGTTTGTAGGACAGTAGCAAATTTTTCTCAAGTGGATGACCTAAGGTTTATCAATCCGTAGGAGGTGTAGGTTGAAGATGGTCTCTCTCAAACAACACTGTAACCAAATAACAAAGAGTCTCTTGTGTCCCCAACACACCCAATACAATAACAAATTGTATAGGTGCACTAGTTCGGCGAAGAGATGAAGATACAAGTGCAAAATAGATAGTAGATAAAGGTTTTTGTAATCTGAAATAATAAAAACAGCAAGGTAACAAGCGATAAAAGTGAGCATAAACGGTATTGCAATGATAGGAAACAAGGCCTAGGGTTCATACTTTCACTAGTGCAAGTTCTCTCAACAATAATAACATAGATAGATCATATAACAAGCCCTCAACATGCAACAAAGAGTCACTCCAAAGCCACTAATAACGGAGAACAAACGTAGAGATTATGGTAGGGTACGAAACCACATCAAAGTTATCCTTTCTGTTCTATCTATTCAAGAGTTCGTAGTAAAATAACATAAAGCTATTCTTTCCGCTCAATCCATCATAGAGTTCATACTAGAATAACACCTTAAGACACAAATCAACAAAAACCTTAATGTCACCTAGATACTCCATTGTCACCTCAAGTATCCGTGGGCATGATTATACGATATGCGTCACACAATCTCAGATTCATCCAACCAACATAAAAGTACTTCAAAGAGTGCCCCGAAGCTATTACCGGAGAGTCAAGAACGTGTGCCAACCCCTATGCATAGGTTTCCAATGTCACGAAACCCGCAAGTTGATCACCAAAACATACATCAAGTGTCACATGATATCCCATTGTCACCACAGATAATCACGGCAAGACATACATCAAGTGTTCTCATAAAGACTCAATCCGATAAGATAACTTCAAAGGAGAAACTCAATTCAACACAAGAGAGTAGAGGGGGAGAAACATCATAAGATCCAACTACAATAGCAAAGCTCGGGATACATCAAGATCGTGCCATAGAGGGAACACGAGAGACAACACAAGAGAGAGAGAGATCAAACACACAGCTACTGGTACATACCCTCAGCCCCGAGGGTGAACTACTCCCTCCTCGTCATGGAAAGCGCTGGGATGATGAAGATGGCCTCCGGTGATGGGATCCCCCTCCGGCAGGGTGCCAGAACAGGGTCCCGATTGGTTTTTGGTGGCTACAGAGGCTTGCGGCGGGGAACTCCCGGTCTATCTTCTGTTCTGGAAGTTTTAGGATACGTAGGTATATATGGGTGCAAGGGGCATGCCGGTGGACCTCCAGGGTGCTCACGAGGCAGGGGGGGCGCGCCCAGGGGGGCGCCCCCACCCTTGTGGGCAGCCCGGGACTCCCCTGACGTGCACTCCAAGTCCATCAGGTTGCTTTCCTTCCAAAAATAACTTCTCCAGTTGATTTCGTTCCGTTTTGACTCTGTCTGATATTCCTTTTCCCCGAAACACTAAAATAGGCATAACACAACAAATCTGGGCTGGGCCTCCGGTTAATAGGTTAGTCCCAAAAATAATATAAAAGTGGATAGTAAAGTCCAATGTCGGTGTCAAAACCGGCGGATCTCGGGTAGGGGGGTCCTGAACTGTGCGTCTAGGCGGATGGTAATAGGAGACAAGGGACACGATGTTTTACCCAGGGTCGGGCCCTCTTGATGGAGGTAAAACCCTACGTCATGCTTGATTGATATTGATGATGTGGGTATTACAAGAGTAGATCTACCACGAGATCAAGGAGGCTAAACCCTAGAAGCTAGCCTATGGTATGATTGTTGTTCGTCCTACCGGAGAGGGCTAGGGTTACACAGAGTCGGTTACAATGGTAGGAGATGTCACATCCTAGCTAGGTCATGCATTAGAGTGTTGCATCATGTCTATTTTTCTCAACAGAAACTTGAAATGGGGATGACAGAACCCCCAGCCCCCTCTGAAACCAACTAGGGTTTACTAAAAATATTTTCAATGAACCTGAAATGCCCTTCTAAAATGTCCATCATTTTTGCCTTGGTTCAGAACCTCTGCCAAAAGTGGTGCACAATTTTCTAGGTCATCCTAAGGTCTTTGAATTAAATCATAAGTATTTGAGTTTGGGCATTTAAATTATATAAATTATTTTAAATGCTCAAATAATCCCAACTAAAATGTTCCATGCTGGATATATTCCAGTTAATGGCCATGAGCAGTTTGGTGAATTTTGGAGTTGTTTAGGTATTTTTAGTAAGTCCACAAAGTTGCAGAACAAATAAAAAAGATAAATAAAAGAGAGAGAGAGGGAACTAACCTGGCAGCCCAACTAGCCAGCCCACCTAGCCGGCCCAGCCCAGCAGCCGCTCCAGCGAGCTGCTTGCCTTTGCCAGGCAGGCAGGCAGGTGCTCGACGGCGGCACCAGCGCGCGCCACGCAGCTGCCCGCCGCCCTGCTTCTTCCCCTCGCCTCTCTGCTGACCGGAATGAGCTCCACGTCGCGCCCCGAACCCCATGGACAAGTCCATTCTCCCCCTGCCTCTCTCCCTCGCTCTCCCACGCCATGGCCGACGCCATCGCAGCCGCACCGTCGTCGTAGTCGCGCTCTCCGTCGCCCTCGCGCCGTGCCGTCGTGTCCAGGAGCTCCGCCGCCCTCCTCTTCGTCGAGCTAGCCGAGCCCCGAGCGCTCGTTTGCCCCGAGGCCTCTACACCAACCTCGCCCGACTCCGCCGTCGCCGGAGATCCCCTTCGCCGTCACCACCGCACCAGCTCGTCCCCGACCGCGCCGTCTGGTTCCTCGAGATCGCCGTGAGCCCAGCTACCTCTCCCCCTTTCCTTTCTCGCTCTCGAGCCCTGTAGCGACTGCACGAAGCTCACCCGCACGCGCCGCCGCGGAGCTCGTCGCCGACGTGACTCCGGCCACCCACTGGCCACACCACCATGTCCAACGCACTCACCGCACTCGTAGGAACCCGTAGCACCTCACCACGAGCCTCGCCGTGCTCCGTAGCTTCGGGTTCATCCTCACCCGAACTCCGGCGACTGCCAAAGTCGTCGCCGGCGCCGTTTCCGGCCACCCCGAGCCCAACCAACACCACCAAGAGCTGCGGCTTGCCCCCAGCTACGCGTAGATGCCCTCCGCGGCTCTTTTGGTCGCCGGAATGCACAAAACCACTCTCGCCGCCGCGTTCGGCCTCGCTGGCGGCTAAAAGCCGGTGCGTTGACCCCGCTGACCCCTCGTTTGACCACGGGTGGGCCCAGTTTGACCCCCTAGGTCAATGACAGGTGGGGCCCAGCCCTGTTAACTAATCAGGATTAGTTTTAATTAATATTTAGTTAAACTAATTACACTGACACACGGGACCCACTAGTCAGGGTTGACCTGGACTGTTCCGTTGACCGCTGACGTCATCCTGACGTAATGCTGACGCAGTAATTTATTTACTGGATTTATTTTATACAGGAAATTCTAGTAAATACCACAAACTTTAAAAAATCATAGAAATTAATCTGTAACTCCAAATGCAAAGTTTTATATATTAAAAATGATCAAAAAAATCCAATCCATCCATCTGTACTGGTTTCATGCATGTTTAAGCAAGCTAACCTGATGTTTAGTGCAGAACAAGATAAAGCACTTAAAAGGGCCATTTATGAGTTTGAAACTTGAATCTTTGATTCAAAATGGTTCAAACCCATCTGGTCTTAGCTGCATTAGCCCAATACACTCATTTTGCCATGTCTCATGCATGCATCATATTGTTGCATATTGGTTGGTGATGTTTGTGTATCGGTGCTCTTTGCGGCAGGTTCTGCCCCTGAGGAGTACCACGATTACCCTAGCGAAGATCAATATCAGTGCATCGACCCATCAGGCAAGCAACCAACCATTTGATCATATTGATACAATCCCATGTTCTTGCTTCTGCTCTCTTTTACTGCATTAAGACAACGCGTTTCAAACTGCTGTGTGCTACGGTAGTTGAACCCATTTCCTCTGCATGACCTGTCATTGCCACAGTAACTAGATGAAACCCACTAGCATGTGTAGGAGTTGATTGAGCCATATGTATGTGTTGTTCCTACCTTGCTATGCCTGCTATGCTTAGAGTCGTGTCAGGTCTGGTTCATCTGGGTGATGGGCTAGAGTGAAATGATCATGCCGGTAATGAGAGTGATGTGTTGAACACGATTTGGTAAAGGTATCGATGAGAGGCCATGTAGGAGTACATGGTGGGTTGTTTCATTGAAGCCGACCTTAAGCACTGAGATCTGTATTTGTGATTTAATATTTAGCTACTACCATGCATTGGGCCCTGAAATATGACCCCGCCCGACTTCTTATTCACCCTAGTCCTCTGTCCAGGAGTTGCAAGTAGTTTCTGGTGTTTGTAGCTTACTGGAGGCCGTGGACAGCGCTGACCCGCGGGGTGGGCTGTGATGCGGTAGGTACGTGGCACGGTGTACCGGATACCCGTTAGGTATCTCGGGAACCCTGTACACATCGTTCGGGGCCGTATATGGAAACCTCGGCCGGACTCCCTGCGGATGGAACCTGGATAGGCGATAAACCGGGACTAGAGACTTAGGTGTTTAGGTAGGTCGTGGTCTACACCCACGTCGGCTTTCGCTTGAAGTCTGCCGAGCACATGTCATGTGCAGACGCTAAGTGGTGGAAACATGTATGAAGAAGTACACCCCTGCAGGGTTAACATCATCTATTCGAATAGCCGCGTCCGCGGTAAAGGACTACTTGGTTGCCTATACAGTTCATAGACAAGTAAATGGATACTACTAAAATCCTCAAGATAAGCGTGAGTGCCGAGGATGGCTCTTCCGTAGGATGACGGAGGTGGATCCTCGGTAGTGTATTGAGTTGGTGTGTAGTGGACTCGTGTGCACAAAACCATTTCAAGTTGGTGTCTCGTAGGATAGCTTAGCCAAGAGTCAAAGCTGGCTTGCTGCAATAACCCCACCAACCCTTCTTGATAATGTGCATGTATGTAGGATCTGATGTAAGTCTTGCTGAGTACCTTTGTACTCATGTTGCTTTAATTACATTTTTCAGAAGACGCTGCAACCCCTTCTAATGGGTTCTTCGTAGACGTTGACATCGATGAGTAGACTGAGGCCCAGGTGGTGATCCTGAGCTTGTGAAGGGCCATGTAGTTTAGCCAGGCTTCCCAAGCCCCTTTTATTTTACTAGTTGTCTGTACTCAGACAAGTTACTTCCGCTGTTGCCTTGTATGCTTGTATGACTTGAATGTGGGTCGCGTGACCCATACTTGTGTGTATGATATGTATGGCTCTGAGCCTTTAAATAAAGTACTTGTGTCGTAGAGTCATGTTGTGATGCCTTGTTGTATTTGCACATATCGAGCATATTGTGTGTATGATTGAAATGCTTGGTATGTGTGGGATCTAACTATCTAGTTGTTTATTCTTAGTATCCTCTCTTACCGGGAAATGTCTCCTAGTGTTTCCACTGAGCCTTGGTAGCTTGCTACTGCTCCGGAACACTTAGGCTGGCCGGCGTGTGTCCTTCTTCGTTCTTGTGTTTGTCCCTTCGGGGAAATGTCACGCGATGGATACCGGAGTCCTGTTAGCCCGCTACAGCCCGGTTTACCGGAGTCCTGCTAGCCCAGTGCTACAGCCCGGATTCACTCATTGATGACCGACACGTTCGATGTTGGGTCATGAATGCCTGTCCCTGTAAGTTTGTGCCACTTTGGGTTCACGACTAGCCATGTCAGCCCGGGCTCCTTACCATATGGATGCTAGCGACACTATCATATACGTGTGCCAAAAGGCGCAAACGGTCCCGGGCAAAGGTAAGGCGACACCCGTGGGAATACCGTGCATGAGGCCAAAAAGTGATATGATGTGTTACATGCTAGATCGATGTGGCATCGAGTCGGGGTCCTGACAGCGTTGGCATCAGAGCTGGACTGCCTGTAGGTTCTCCAAGCCAAACTGGTCGATGTTGAGTCTAGAAATGCTTTAGTTATATGTAGGGGAATTGATTGTGGGATGGAACATAAGACTCTTTTTACTCCTTTATCTCATGACATTCTGATCTGAGTCAGTCTATTCTTCCACCCGGGGTTAAGGAATTAGGATCTCTTCTCTCTATTAGGTTCACGTGTTACTAATCAGTAGTACCTTATAGGTTTGATGGATACAAGCCTAGTTCAGTTCTACTACCCCATTATTTTGTTAAGATGGACCCAGAACCTTGATATGATGTTGTTGAGTGTCTATGCAATTCTTTGCAAAATGCCTCAAAATCCTTCTTGAGCATTTACAGCCGTTGTGCTGTCCAATTTCTGCTAGAAATTCTAATGTCTTGTGTTATATCGTGTTCCAGATGGCTTCCCGTCCTCAGAATCAAGTGGTTCGTTTGACTCGATGCCTAGATGTACCCAGCCATACTGCCATGTTGGTCAGGGTAATGACTGAGGCTGGATACCGTTGGTATCCTGAGTACACGGTCGAAGAGTAATTCCGAGACTTTAATCAAAGTCAATATTTTTGCACTGTCAGGATATTTCCATCTTATCCTGGATCTACCGAGCCCCTTCACTGTTCCTATGGACTCGGGGTTACTATTGAGATGGCTGTGCAGGATGCTGCCTACTCTATGATGACCATCATGCGAGTCAGGGCTGGTTTGTTTCGGAACTTCGACTTCCGATATATGCCAGCTTCACTCCCGGGAGCACAAGGGTATCTCCAGGCTATCTATGCTGACTCCACTCAGGAGGATTCACTGACCCTCACCACTGCACAGTTGCTTGAAGAAAAGGACCGTGAAAATCGGGCCTTGAGACTAGAGCTTTTCAATACCCGTGCTGATCATTGGGCCACTTTGACTCGGTTTGCACCGGCTGTGCAAGCGGGATATATGGATATGCGAGATCTCTATCCTGTGAGATCTGCTCTGCCAGACATGATGGATTGGCGTGATGTAGGAGGCATCACCCCACCTCGTGGTCCCCATAGGCCACCATTTGTTGGTCCAAGACCTCATCCTAGCCCCTATGGTCCACAAGTTCCATGGGACTGTCTGTTTCCGGATGATCACGTTGAGCTCCCAGGCTATGGAGGTGACTTCTATGAAGACTACTACGGAGCTGTCTGAGTTAGTAGTAGTATCAATAGAATCGTATTAGTTGTATCGTCCACCGTCCTGCGTGACTCGTGGGATATGACTTAGCTTGTACCACCTTCCAGAGGTGTAGAAAAATAATGTATAGGAGCTTGGAATGCCTCCGATGAGATGTAATCTTCCTTTCACCGTAGTAGTACTTTGTTTAGTTTTGTACTAAACCTTGTATGGTGTGTATGACGATGGAATAAAGAAGCAGTTTCTGTATTTACCATGTCATACGGATGATCATCTTACATTCCAAGTTATCCATTACATTCTACGTTTCTATGTCAGAATCTTGTCATCCTGGACTAAACCATTGTCTTGTTTTCCTAGGATGGTTAACACCCGCACCAACCCTGCTCCCCCAGAGCAGGCCGAAGGCAACAGAGTTGGGGAAACAAACCTGCCTCAACCTCCTTCTCTGGCCGAGGTTATGTTGGAAGCCGAGAGAAACAAGCGGGAGACCAACCTTTTGTTGGAGCGCATCGAGCAGAACACAGCACAGCATCAGAGGAATAACTTGGTGTCACTCAGTGACTTCATCAAGTTACATCCACCCACCTTCCACCACTCTGTCGAGCCTCTCGACGCTGATGTCTGGCTTCGCAGTATTACCCACAAGCTACGCTCTGCACTCGTAGCTGAGGCTGACAAGGTCACATTTGCTGCATATCATCTTGAAGGCCCCGCCAGTCTCTGGTGGGAGAACTATGGAGCCATGCGCCCAGTGGGCCAGGTCACTACTTGGGCTGAATTCAGCGAGGCTTTTCGTGAACATCACATTCCGGAGGGTCTCATGGACCGTAAATGTGAGGAGTTCTGCAGTTTCACTCAAGGTCGACTCTCTGTGGATGCATACAGCAGGGAGTTCGGTAACCTAGCACGGTATGCAACTGAGGAAGTTTCCACTGATGCCAAGAACAAGCAAGGTTCCGCAAGGGACTTAGCCCTGAGCTTCGCCGTGACCTCCGTCTGCATGAGTGCACATCTTTTCAGAAGCTTGTAAACAAAGCCATCAGTGCTAAGTCTGGTCAGACTGATTATGAGGCAACACGCAAGCATGGCCGTGACATGGGTTCCTCATCCGGTGCTGGTCCTCAGAAGCGCCGTGTGTGGGTGCCTAACACTGCCCTGCCACCCAGGTTCACACCGAGGCCATCCTATTAGGCGCCTCGCCCCGCTCAGCAGTTTGCACCAGCCAGGCCCTATGGTGGGCCAACCAACAACGCTCCTCCACGCACCAGTTCCGTGACATGCTTCAAGTGTGGGGAATCGGGCCACTACCTGCGCGAGTGTCCCCAGACCAACCCCAACCAGTCTGGAAAAGCTGTTGGCCGTGGCAAGCCGACAGGGAAAGTGTTCTACGCCAAGCCGGCCACCGCTGCACGTGGCCATGTCAACTGTATCTCTGCTGAAGAAGCTCAAGAGGATCCCAACGTCGTTCTCGGTACGCTCCTTGTTAATTGCCACCCGTCATCTGTTCTTTTCGATACTGGAGCATCTCATTCATTTATATCCGAGAGCTATGCTCGTCTGCATAACACCACATTCTATGAGATGCCCACCACTATGGTAATTCAAACCCCGGGATCCAAATGGCAAACTTCTAGAGTAAGCCATGGGAATGAAATTCAAGTCAACAGACTTGTTTTTCTCGCATCTTTGATAGCTCTCAAATCTTCGGATATTAATATCATCTTGGGTATGGACTGGATGTCAGCCCATCATGCTAAGATTGATTGCTTCTCTAGGACTGTTCAACTCACCCATCCTTCGGGAAAGATAGTCAATGTCTTGACCCGAGTAGCCAAGCGACAGCTATATTCTCTTAACGCCAGTCCTTTGCCAGACCTCAAAGATGTTTCGGTAGTCCGTGACTTTCCGGATGTCTTTCCAGAGGAATTGCCAGGTGTTCCACCTGACAGGGATGTCGAGTTCGTGATAGATCTCATTCCAGGAACTGTCCCGATTTCTAGAAGACCATATAAGATGGCACCACTAGAACTAGCCGAGCTTAAGAAACAACTGGATGAGTCCTTGAAAAAGGGTTTCATCCGTCCTAGTTCGTCTCCATGGGCTTGTCCCGTTCTCTTCGTCAAGAAGAAGGATGGTACGGATCGAATGGTTGTAGATTATCGACCAGTTAACCTGGTCACAATCAAGAACAAATATCCGCTCCCCAGGATCAACGATCTGTATGATCAGCTCGCTGGATCCTCAGTCTTCTCCAAAATGGATTTGAGGTTGGGCTACCATCAAATCAAAATCAGGAATGGGGACATCCCTAAAACGGCCTTTGTTACTCATTATGGCCAATACGAGTACACCGTCATGTCTTTCGGTTTAACCAACGCTCCAACCACCTTCTCTCGCTTAATGAACTCAATCTTCATGGAGTATTTGGATAAATTCATTGTGGTTTACCTCGATGATATACTCATATACTCCAAGAACGAGGAAGAACACGCTGAGCATCTAAGGCTAGTGTTGATGAAACTTCGAGAGCATCGCCTTTATGCCAAATTTTCTAAATGCGAATTTTGGTTGCCAGAAGTGACCTATCTAGGACATGTAATTTCTGGTAAGGGAATTGCTGTCAATCCCGAGCGAGTTCAAGCCATCCTTAATTGGACTCCACCTGAATCGGTCAAGCAAGTTCGGAGTTTCCTTGGCTTAGCGAGCTATTGTCGCCGCTTTGTCGAGAACTTCTCCAAGGTTGCTAAACCTCTAACTGAACTCCTCAAGAAAGATAAAAAGTTCGAGTGGACCCCACAATGTGAGCACAGCTTTCAGGAACTGAAAAGACGCCTGACATCTGCTCCCGTATTGGTACCACCAGATTTCTCTAAGGACTTTGTTATCTATTGCGACGCCTCGCGACAAGGACTAGGTTGCATTCTTATGCAAGATCGTCACGTAATTGCTTATGCTTCATGGCAATTGCACCCACATGAGGAGAATTATCCTACTCATGATCTAGAGCTTGCAGCTGTAGTCTATGCACTTAAAACCTGGCGACATTACCTCCTCGGTAATCGTTGCGAAATCTTCACCGATCACCAAAGTCTGAAGTACATATTCACCCAACCGGATTTGAATCTCAGGCAAAGACGTTGGGTCGAGTTGATCACAGATTTTGACTTAGGTATAACTTACACCCCAGGAAAAGCCAATGTCATGGCTGATGCACTAAGTCGTAAATCTTATTGTAACAATCTGATGTTACAACAAAGTCAACCGCTTCTCCATGAGGAATTTCGGAAGCTTAATCTTCACATCGTTCCTCAAGGATTTCTTTCCACCTTGGTGGCGAAACCTACTCTTACGGATCAAATCATCGCTGCCCAAAAGCGAGATAAAGGGATATCTACGATCAAGGAGAACATTGCTAGCGGAGGTGCTAGATGTTTCTCCACAAATGATCATGGTGTTGTGTACTTTGAGAACCGTTTAGTGGTTCCCAAGAACCAGCATCTATGGTAGTTGATCCTTAAGGAGGCTCATGAATCTCCTCTCACCATTCATCCCGGCAGTACCAAGATGTATCAGGACCTACGCCAGAGGTTCTGGTGGACTAGGATGAAGAGAGACATTGCTCAGTTTGTTGCTAGTTGCGACGTCTGTCCTCGTGTAAAAGTAGAGCATCAACGGCCTGCTGGCACCCTTCAACCCTTAGCTATTCCTGAATGGAAATGGGATAAAATTGGTATGGATTTCATCACCGGTTTTCCCAGGAC
Organism: Triticum dicoccoides; assembly: GCF_002162155.2. Taxonomy (NCBI): domain Eukaryota; kingdom Viridiplantae; phylum Streptophyta; class Magnoliopsida; order Poales; family Poaceae; genus Triticum; species Triticum dicoccoides. The sequence continues at coordinate 611,755,234 of NC_041383.1, forward strand.
CAAGAGAGGGAATAACGCTATCTTCGTCATTGTCGATCATCTTTCCAAAGTAGCCAATTTCTTGCCTGTTCGCGAGAGTATAACCGCTAGTCAGCTAGCAGATTTGTATATCTCCCGAATAGTATCCCTCCATGGTGTTCCACTGGAAATTAACTCGGATCGAGGAAGTCTCTTCACCTCTCGATTTTGGGAAAGTTTCCAAAATGCTATGGGAACCCGCCTTTCCTTTAGCACTGCTTTTCACCCTCAATCAAGTGGTCAAGTAGAACGTGTCAACCAGATTCTAGAAGACATGCTTCGAGCTTCTGTTATCTCATTCGGAATGGATTGGGAGAAATGCCTTCCATTTGCTGAATTTGCTTATAACAACAGCTATCAATCTAGCTTGGGTAAAGCCCCTTTTGAAGTTCTTTATGGACGAAGATGTCGAACACCCCTTAACTGGTCAGAAACCGGGGAAAGACAATTCTTTGGCCTGGATATGATCCAGGAAGCAGAAGAGCAAGTTCGCATTGTTCGTGAAAAGTTGAAAACAGCCCAATCTCATCAAAAGAGTCAATATGACCGAAAACATAAGGCTATGACTTTTGAGGTTGACGAGAAGGCTTACCTTCGGGTTACTCCTCTGAAGGGAACCCATCATTTCGGTATCAAAGGCAAATTGGCTCCTCGCTACATTGGACCCTTTCGCATTCTCGCTAAACGAGGAGAAGTTGCCTACCAATTGGAACTACCTCCGCATCTCTCCAGAGTCCACGATGTCTTCCACGTTTCCCAACTCAGGCATTGCTTCTCGGATCCTATCCGTGGAGTGGACCACGAAACGCTTGATCTTCAAGATAACCTCACGTATCGAGAGTACCCCATTCGTATCCTCGATCAAGCCGAGCGTACCACTCGACGTCATAATATCAAGTTTCTCAAGGTTCAATGGTCGCACCATTCTGAAAAGGAAGCAACTTGGGAAAGGGAGGATCTTCTTCGACTTGAGTACCCCGCCTTCTTTCCGGAGGAACCTAAATCATGGGACGAGATTCTTTTGAGTGGGGGTGAGTTGTCACATCCTAGCTAGTTCATGCATTAGAGTGTTGCATCATGTCTATTTTTCTCAACAGAAACTTGAAATGGGGATGACAGAACCCCCAGCCCCCTCTGAAACCAACTACGGTTTACTAAAAATATTTTAAATGAACCTGAAATGCCCTTCTAAAATGTCCATCATTTTTGCCTTGGTTCAGAACCTCTGCCAAAAGTGGTGCACAATTTTCTAGGTCATCCTAAGGTCTTTGAATTAAATCATAAGTATTTGAGTTTGGGCATTTAAATTATATAAATTATTTCAAATGCTCAAATAATCCCAAACTAAAATGTTCCATGCTGGATATATTCCAGTTAATGGCCATGAGCAGTTTGGTGAATTTTGGAGTTGTTTAGGTATTTTTAGTAAGTCCACAAAGTTGCAGAATAAATAAAAAAGATAAATAAAAGAGAGAGAGAGGGAACTAACCTGGCAGCCCAACTAGCCAGCCCACCTAGCCGGCCCAACCCAGCAGCCGCTCCAGCGAGCTGCTTGCCTTCACCAGGCAGGCAGGCAGGCAGGTGCTCGACGGCGGCACCAGCGCGCGCCACGCAGCTGCCCGCCGCCCTGCTTCCTCCCCTCGCCTCTCTGCTGACCGGTATGAGCTCCAAGTCGCGCCCCGAACCCCGTGGACACGTCCATTCTCCCCCTGCCTCTCTCCCTCGCTCTCCCACGCCATGGCCGACGCCACCGCAGCCGCACCGTCGTCGTAGTCGCGCTCTCCGTTGCCCTTGCGCTGTGCCGTCATGTCCAGGAGCTCCGCCACCCTCCTCTTCGTCGAGCTAGCCGAGCCCCGAGCGCTCGCTTGCCCCGAGGCCTCTGCACCGACCTCGCCCGACTCCGCCGTCGCCGGAGATCCCCTTTGCCGTCACCACCGCACCAGCTCGTCCCCGACCGCGCCGTCTGGTTCCTCGAGATCGCCGTGAGCCCAGCTACCTCTCCCCCTTTCCTTTCTCGCTCTCGAGCCCCGTAGCAACTGCACGAAGCTCACCCGCACGCGCCGCCGCGGAGCTCGTCGTCGACGTGACTCCGGCCACCCACTGGCCACACCACCATGTCCAATGCACTCACCACACTCGTAGGAACCCGTAGCACCTCACCACGAGCCTCGCCGTGCTCCGTAGCTTCGGGTTCATCCTCACCCGAACTCCGGCGACCGCCAAAGTCGTCGCTGGCGCCATTTCCGGCCACCCCGAGCCCAACCAACACCACCAAGAGCTGCGGCTTGCCCCCAGCTACGCGTAGATGCCCTCCGCGGCTCTTTTGGTCGTCGGAATGCACAAAACCACTCTCGCCGCCGCGTTCGGCCTCGCCGGCGGCTAAACGCCGGCGCGTTGACCCCGCTGACCCCTTGTTTGACCACGGGTGGGCCCAGTTTGACCCCCTGGGTCAATGACAGGTGGGGCCCAGCCCTGTTAACTAATCAGGATTAGTTTTAGTTAATATTTAGTTAAACTAATTACACTGACACATGGGACCCACTAGTCAGGGTTGACCTGGACTGTTCCGTTGACCGCTGACGTCATCCTGACGTAATGCTGACGCAGTAATTTATTTACTAGATTTATTTTATACAGGAAATTCTAGTAAATACCACAAACTTTAAAAAATCATAGAAATTAATCTGTAACTCCAAATGCAAAGTTTTATATATGAAAAATGATCAGAAAAATCCAGTCTATCCATCTGTACTGGTTTCATGCATGTTTAAGCAAGCTAACCTGATGTTTAGTGCAGAACAAGATAAAGCACTGAAAAGGGCCATTTATGAGATTGAAACTTGAATCTTTGATTCAAAATGGTTCAAACTCATCTGGTCTTAGCTGCATTAGCCCAATACACTCATTTTGCCATGTCTCATGCATGCATCATATTGTTGCATATTGGTTGGTGATGTTTGTGTATCGGTGCTCTTTGCGGCAGGTTCTGCCCCTGAGGAGTACCACGATTACACTAGCGAAGATCAATATCAGTGCATCGACCCATCAGGCAAGCAACCAACCATTTGATCATATCGATACAATCCCATGTTCTCGCTTCTGCTCTCTTTTACTGCATTAATACAACGCGTTTCAAACTGCTGTGTGCTACGGTAGTTGAACCCATTTCCTCTGCATGACCTGTCATTGCCACAGTAACTAGATGAAACCCACTAGCATGTGTAGGAGTTGATTGAGCCATATGTATGTGTTGTTCCTACCTTGCTATGCCTGCTATGCTTAGAGTCGTGTCAGGTCTGGTTCATCTGGGTGATGGGCTAGAGTGAAATGATCATGCCGGTAATGAGAGTGATGTGTTGAACACGATTTGGTAAAGGTATCGATAAGAGGACATGTAGGAGTACATGGTGGGTTGTTTCATTGAAGCCGACCTTAAGCACTGAGATCTGTATTTGTGATTTAAGATTTAGCTACTACCATGCATTGGGCCCTGAAATATGACCCCGCTCGACTTCTTATTCACCCTAGTCCTCTGTCCAGGAGTTGCAAGTAGTTTCTGGTGTTTGTAGCTTACTGGAGGCCGTGGACAGCGCTGACCCGCGGGGTGGGCTGTGATGCGGTAGGTACGTGGCACGGTGTACCGGATACCCGTTAGGTATCTCGGGAACCCTGTACACATCATTGGGGGCCGTATGTGGAAACCTCGGCCGGACTCCCTGCGGATGGAACCTGGATAGGCGATAAGCCTGGACTAGAGACTTAGGTGTTTAGGTAGGTCGTGGTCTACACCCACGTCGGCTTTCGCTTGAAGTCTGCCAAGCACATGTCGTGTGCAGACGCCAAGTGGTGGAAACATGTATGAAGAAGTACACCCGTGCAGGGTTAACATCATCTATTCGAATAGTCGCGTCTGCGGTAAAGGACTACTTGGTTGCCTATACAATTCATAGACAAGTAAATGGATACTACTAAAATCCTCAAGATAAGCGTGAGTGCCGAGGATGGCTCTTCCGTAGGATGACGGAGGTGGATCCTCGGTAGTGTATTGAGTTGGTGTGTAGTGGACTCGTGTGCGCAAAACCATTTCAAGTTGGTGTCTCGTAGGATAGCTTAGCCAAGAGTCAAAGCTGGCTTGCTGCAATAACCCCACCAACCCTTCTTGATAATGTGCATGTATGTAGGATCTGATGTAAGTCTTGCTGAGTACCTTTGTACTCATGTTGCTTTAATTACATTTTTCAGAAGACGTTGCAACCCCTTCTGATGGGTTCTTCGTAGACGTTGACATCGATGAGTAGACTGAGGCCCAGGTGGTGATCCTGAGCTTGTGTAGGACCATGTAGTTTAGCCAGGCTTCCCAAGCCCCTTTTATTTTACTAGTTGTCTGTACTCAGACAAGTTACTTCCGCTGTTGGCTTGTATGCTTGTATGACTTGAATGTGGGTCGTGTGACCCGTACTTGTGTGTATGATATGTATGGCTCTGAGCCTTTAAATAAAGTACTTGTGTCGTAGAGTCATGTTGTGATGCCTTGTTGTATTTGCACATATCGAGCATATTGTGTGTATGATTGAAATGCTTGGTATGTGTGGGATCTGACTATCTAGTTGTTTATTCTTAGTAGCCTATCTTACCGGGAAATGTCTCCTAGTGTTTCCACTGAGCCTTGGTAGCTTGCTACTGCTCCGGAACACTTAGGCTGGCCGGCGTGTGTTCTTCTTTGTTCCTGTGTCTGTCCCTTCGAGGAAATGTCACGCGATGGATACTGGAGTCCTGTTAGCCTGCTACAGCCCGGTTTACCGGAGTCCTGCTAGCCCAGTGCTACAGCCCAGATTCACTCGTTGATGACCGACACGTTCGATGCTGGGTCATGAATGCCTGTCCCTGTAAGTTTGTGCCACTTTGGGTTCACGACTAGCCATGTCAGCCCGGGCTCCTTACCATATGGATGCTAGCGACACTATCATATACGTGTGCCAAAAGGCGCAAACGGTCCCGGGCAAAGGTAAGGCGACACCCATGGGAATACCGTGCGTGAAGCCGCAAAGTGATATGATGTGTTATATGCTAGATCGATGTGGCATCGAGTCGGGGTCCTGACAGGAGATCTACATATCCGTATCGCCAAGCTTGCCTTCCACGCCAAGGAAAGTCCCATCCGGACACGGGACGAAGTCTTCAATCTTGTATCTTCATAGTCTTGGAGTCCGGCCGATGATGATAGTCCGGCTATCCGGACACCCCCTAGTCCAGGACTCCCTCAGTAGCCCCTGAACCAGGCTTCAATGACGATGAGTCTGGCGCACATGTTGTCTTCGGCATTGCAAGGCGGGTTCCTTCTTCGAACAATTTATAGAAGTTTGTGAACACCAGGATAGTGTCCGACTCTGCAAAATAAATTCCACATACCACCGTAGAGAGAATGATATTTGCACAAGTTCAATCTGCTGACGTATTTGGTGGCGTGACATCACACCACTACCAAGCCTTTACTCGAATCGTTTTTATTGTACCACCCCAGCGTGTTTAGCGAAGCGGTTTCCTTGGCACGTCTTGTCGAAGTAGAGATCGTGTTCCCCTTATTCCGGGATTCCCATAAATACGGACATGGGTAACCCAACCACGCCCGTTGCCACGCCCCCTCCATCGAAGGCGGGTTCCAAACGGTCACGGGGACGGCTCTTGGTATTCTTCCTCTTTATAATGAGAACAAGGCCCGTTCTTTTTCTTCAATCCTCAATCGAATCCGCGCCTCGCCACGAGTTCCAACACCCAGGGCTCCAGATTCGGGTACTTTCGACCTTCGACAATGTCCGGCTCCGACCTACGAGGCCGGTGGATGCCCTCCTCCGTCACGGAAGAGGACGTGCTAAAGCTGAGAGACGCCGGGTACTTAACCTACGAGATTTCGCATAGGTTGCCTGCCCGAGGGCAAGTTATTCCTACTCCCGAGCCCGGAGAGAGCGTCGTGTTTGTGTCTCACCTCCGTCGGGGTTTAGGCTTCCCGATGGATCCCTTCGTGAGGGGGCTCATGTTTTACTATGGGCTAGAATTCCATGACTTGGCTCCGGAGTCCATCCTCCACATCTCATCATTCATTGTCGTCTGCGAAGCCTTCCTCCGCACTACCCCTCACTTCGGCTTATGGCACAAAACCTTCAACGTGGAGCCGAAGATGATTGAGGGGCGTCAGGCAGAGTGCGGCGGGGCGGTTATAAGCAAGAGGGCCGATGCTCCATGGCTCGAGGGCTCTTTTCAGGAGGAGCTCGGCTCGTGGCAACAGGAGTGGTTTTATATCACCGCGCCCAGGGGCAGCAGGCAGAGGCCGCCGCCCGTCTTTCGCCCGGGCCCTCCACAACGGCTGACATCATGGGTCAACAAGGGGCTTGACTGGGGGCCGTCTAAAGACGTACCTCTGTTGCAGGACCGGATTTGAGGCCTCCAAGAAAGGGAGATCAATCTGGTCGCAGTGGCACAGGTTATGCTGATTCAGCGCCTTCTGCCCTGCAAACGCCGCCTCCTCCGCCTGTGGGAATTTAATCCGGAGGGGCCACGGGCTCTCCAACACTTCATGGGTTTGACGCCCGTGGAGATGTACAAACTGTTCTTCGGATTGCAAGAGATGCGTCCGGACTTGACCGAGGATGCTGGCCTAAGCTGCAATCGCCCGGATACTCAAGTAAGTAGCCCTGTGTCCGGACACATTATCCATTTATTTATCATGGGTTTGCCTTTTAACCAGCTATCCCTTGGACAGGAGTGGATAGCGCAAGCAAAACTGATACGATGTCTGGCCCCCCTCCCTGAGACCACGCCGGATCCCGTGTTAATCAAAATGTTGGAGGTTGCACCTTCGGAGGAGGGCAAAGGGGGGCACAGGGAAACTACCACCTTTGCCAAGGAGGCTTTCAGTAAGGGGGGAATCGAGAGTCCCTTCTTCCAGGGGGAGAAGAGGACCTCTTTCGGAGACCCGGAGGCCAAGGCCTCAAAGCGGGGAAAGAAATCTGCACCGGAAGGTCCTGTGCCGGGAAGAGCCCCGGCAGTACTGTCTCCTCAGAGGAATCAGCCCTCCAGCAAGCCGTAAGTAAAAAAAGGGGGGAATTTTGTAATAGGGGACACCCCTGCTTTATTTCTAAGGGTAAACGAAGTTTTCCCCTTGTAGTTCGGATCTCAGCCCATCTCAGCAGAGCTCATCTCCGGGGGACCTTCGTCCGGAGATGATGGAGAGCGAAACGCCTCCATCTGCCGCCCCATCGGAAGGGGCGGATGACCCTGAGGTATCGTCACGGAGGGTCTCCCCGAGTCCGGCGGGGCCGGGGAGTTCGGCGCCCACTGGAGTACGGCCGGTGGAGCTGCAGGATTTGCTCAAGAGGGCGTCTATCTCAGAAGATCACCGCACATTAATGAGTATGGTGATTGAAAGGATCTCATCCGCCGATAGTGGGTTGTATGAGGCCGCCGGAAGTTTGCTGACGGGGTTTGAGGTACGCAAAAAATGACATACCTTTTGACAGTTTTGCACATGGAGTGCACCCTGTATAGATAGTAGCCCCTGAGACTTGGTATGCTGTCGAAAGCGACAGCGTGCCGAGGATCATAATCTCAGTTATAGGATGTCTCCTTTCTTATGCAGGTGGCGGAATGTTCGGTGGCTAGCCGGACTGATGGAATTGCCGAGCTGAAGCGGCAACTCGACGTTGTGGATGCGGACATTGCGCTAGTCAATAAATGACTTAACGAGTCACAAGGTAGGTGGTTGCTCCGCGGTCACTTAGTAAGGGAGTTGATGCCCGTTCCTTACAATTTGTATGCTTGATGCAGATGGTGCCGCTGCTGTGGAAGACCTTCAAGCAGAGCTTGCTCGAGCCAAGGAGCAAGCCAGGAAAAGTGATGCGGCTGCCTTCAAGGCAACGGAAGAGCTAAAAGCCGAAAAGGCTGCTCACTGCCGAAGCAGGGAGGAGATGGCCGGAATGGCCGTGAAATTAAAAGATGCTACCGACCGCTATGAGGTTCTTGAAAGAGAACACCGAGCGGAGTAAGAGGACCTGAAGAGGGCCGCCACCGAAGCCAAGGATGCCCGTAGTGTGATGCGGGCTATGAAGGAGGAACTGCGTCAGGCCGGAGATATTGCGGTTGGAAAGCCCTTTCTGCTGCGTAGGAAGTTCACGGATCCGAAGTATGCTCAGTTGGGCCAATTGTGTGGTGCGGAGGATCCTTATCTGGATTTGGCGGCGAGTGCAGCGGACGCGGTCGTGCACTTTCGAAGCCAGAAGGATCACGAAATGGAAGAGCTTTTTTGGTCTCAATTTCATAGTCCGGAGCGTCCACTTCCATTGACTGACCGGCTGGCTGAGTGGGCTGAGTTGAATAGATTGTCCGGACTTGCCATGACAGGTGTGGTCGCTCATCTGTGGCCGGAAAGGCCCAAGCCTGAGAGTTATTTTGGCTTGTTGTAGCGATTCCTTGGGGCGGTGCCGCATATCGAGGCGATGAAGTGGTCGGCATGCATAGAAGGTGCACGGATGGCTCTCGCTCGTGTTAAGACATACTGGGCGGAGATGGATGCCACCGCTGTTGCATCCCGGGGTTCGGACAAAGGCCGATTACCCGCCGAGCACTATTTTGAGGAAGTCCTGCAGGGCGCTCATTTAATAGAGTCGCAGTGCTCGAAAGATGTTATTTTCAAATGACGTGTATGATTTATGAGATCATGTTTATAATGCAATAGCTTTTTATACTTGTGCGTTCAAGTATTGAACTATCTCCTATGCGGCCATGTATGTATAACCTGAAAGATGGCAGTCTTTGGCTTCGGCCCCCACGCACATGGTGCGGGGGTGTTTGCAAAAAGAAAAGCGCTTTTTCACACTTAATCCAACGTCTTGGTCCTTTGAAGGAGGTGATAGCGTAGCAAACTAGGCAACCGGACTATAATGCTTTATCACTTTCACTTAGCCATAGGAGCTCGAAGGTGGGGCTACTATATAGCCCCTAGAGGCACTGCGCTTCTCCGAACTCGGGGCGCTTATGTGCTTGACCGGGAAGCGGTCCTTCGTCAAAGCGGAGGAATTCTAAACAATCCAGTAGTCAATCGAGTGGTTGACCAGTCTCTCGCTATATCATGACAGTCAGTTTTCGGCTTTCTCTACTGAGGTGCTCGGCCGGCCGAACCGGGGCACAATTGTAGTAGTTCTCCTGGTGCCGCGTTAGCCGATGGTGCGGAACGTAAGGCAGCAAAACACAGGAGCCGGGCAAACCCAACATTTGACCAAAGACATGATTCGTAGCTGATGCATATAAGGGCTAACTCGAGACGCCGAACACTCCCTAAGGTGTTCGGTCTTTATGATACCGGGCATGACAATGCCCTAAGCCCCTAGTGTCCAGGTACGGGCGGGAACTTCTGACACGGCCGATGCCAAAACGCCAGCCTCCTCCTCGGTTATGGTAAGAAACCGGGGGATGTGTATCAACAAGAGACAGTAAGAAAGGTTTACGCAGGGTCTTAATCTGAAAAGAATCCTTGTAACGGGTCCCCGCTGCACGTCTGCGCCTGTGTCTCCATTGTGCTGTATCCTGGACGGGTGTAGCCCATGCTTCATCTGTAAAGGAGAAGAACTTAGTTTGGAAAAGTATCGTACAAAAGGTGTAGTTAAAATAAAGTATGATGAATTTGAGCTTTATTGGCTCTCATTGTTTGTACGTGCAGCCCCTTGTAAAGGGGTATGCGGCGGTGAAGCCCCTTGTTTATTTATGCCGGACTCGCCTAACCGTGTCCAAGGTCTGAATGACCTGTTTTAGGGCTTTGACCAGCAAGGTCGGATTAGTGTGCGACTGTCAAAGCAGTCTCACGTTTTCCGTGGTCGAGGAACACTCAGATTTACCCTTTGCTGAGATTATGCCGTATGGACCAGGCATTTTAAGCATAAGAGACGCATAATGCGGTATTGCGTTAAAGTGGGCGAATGCTTCGCGTCCCAGTAGTGCTTGATAGCTACTTTTGAATGGGGTGATATGGAAAATGAGCTTTTCACGACGGAGGTTGTCGGATGAACCGAACACGACCTCTAGTAGTACAGAGCCTGTATATTTGGCGTAAAGGCCAGGCGTCACTCCTTTGAAGGAAGTGCTGCTATGGTGAATTTCGGTAGGGTCTATCCCCATTCTGCAAACGGTGTCCTGGTATAGCAGGTGCCGCACTATGTTTTCGTGTTATCACATGGAGTGAGTTCACTGTTTTGACTTCTAGTGGGAAAGTCTTCTGTTTTCCGGCGTGCTGCTTGTGGGGTTCGTCGTCTTCGCTTGGTGTGTCGGACCCCTTGCGTTCGGCGTTAAGTCGGCCGGACTGCTTGAAGACCCAACAATCTCTATGGGTATGGTTTGCAGGCTTCCCGGGGGTACTATGTATTTGACATATCCTATCCAAAATTTTGTTTAGGTTGGATAGCTCGTCACTGTTGTCCTTGAGGGGCAGTGTTTTATTATTCGGCCGAGAGCTTTTGAATCCGGCGTTGACCGCCATGCTATTTGGGCCATTTTCCTTATTCCGGCACTGATCTTTTCTGCGTCATGATTTCCCATTTCCATCCCTGACTTCGGATGTACTCGGGTCGCTGGTGCTGCATCTAGCCAGCCAGCTGTCTTCCCCCGTGCAAAAGCGGGTCATGAGGCTTGTTAGTGCGGCCATTGTTCTTGGTTTTTCCTGGCCGAGGTGTCTGGCGAGCCATTCGTCTCGGACGTTGTGCTTAAAGGCGGCTTCGGCGTCCGGACAGTCGACTATTTGGTTCTTTTTGGTGAGGAACCTGTTCCAGAATTTTCTTGCTGACTCTCCGGGCTGTTGAGTTATGTGACTTAAATCGTCTGCATCCGGAGGGCGGACATAAGTCCCCTGAAAATTTGCTCGAAATGCATCCTCGAGCTCTTCCCAACTTCCAATGGTGTTTTCTGGTTGGCTTTTGAGCCAATGCCGAGCTGGCCCTTTGAGCTTGAGGGGTAGGTATTTTATGGCATGGAGATCGTCTCCTCTGGCCATATGTATGTGTAGGATATAATCCTCAATCCAGACTCCGGGGTCTGTTGTTCCGTCATATGCCTCTATGTTGACGGGTTTGAATCCCGCTGGAAATTCATGGTCCAATACCTCATCGGTGAAACATAGTGGGTGTGCGGCGCCCCTGTATTTAGGTGTGCCATTGTCTTCAAATATTCGGTGGGTTGTATTGCTCCCTGGAGTCTTCTTTTTTGTCCCATAGATGGACCTAACCGGGCCATCTTTTTTGCGAGGATCTTTATGTGGATCGTATGCCGGCTTGTGTGCGGCGCCCCTTGCCGCTCTTAGCCTGTCATCTGGTCGTCTATCCGGCCAGGCGGCGATTTTGTTTTTTGACTGTGGGGGCTCTACGGCCTCCTCGTCAAATTCGGGCAACAACTTGCGCTTCGGGTAGCTCTTCGTCTGTTTACTATTGCCGTATTTATCTGCGGTATTGAGTACTTTGCTCCATCTCATTCTGAGTGTGTCCTCCACTGTTTTGAGCTTCCGCTTTGCTTCTTCAGACTTCTTGCAGTGGCGACGAGCCTTTTTTGAAGGTTCTTATGCTCTGGTAGTTTGTCGGGCGTGAGATCGCCTTTTTCGCTGGGGATGGGTTGCTTGCCCAATCCATCCTGTTCGGATGGTTGCTTGGTGGCATGTGCATCGTCCACTGCTTCACCCTGCTCTAAGGCCGGGTCAGTATGGGTATCGTTGTTATCGAGGCAGGACTTCGGGCGGCGCTTGCGTCACTGATTTGGTTGTTTGTTGGGGGAGTTGTCCTTCGCACGTCCCGTTGTTCCTTGTAGTCGCTTCCTTTTGGTGTATCCACCATGTATATGTCATATGATGAGGTGGCTTTCCAGTGCCCAGTAGGCGCTGGTTCTTGGTCGTCTCCGGCATCGTCGTCCATACCGTCGATGTCTTCGGAGTCGAAGTCTGGCATGTCAGTTAGATCGTCGACAGTGGCTACCAAGTGGGTGGTGGGTGGGATTTGAATTTCTTCCTCGTCCGTATCCCAACCGTCCTGACCGCAGTCCGGCCAAGGCTCTCCTGATAACGAGAGATACTTTAGCGAACTCAAGATGTCGCCGAAAGGTGAGTGTTGAAAGATGTCCGCAGCGGTGAACTGCATGATCGGCGCCCAATCGGATTCGATTGGAGGGGGTGCGGGAGGTTCGGAGTCCAGCAAGGAATCCGACACCTCGGAGTCACGAGCTTCATAAGGGACTAGGTCAGTGTTCGACTCTATCGCCGTAGAGGTTGCAGCCCCCGAGGCGGTGTCTAGCCACCCGTCCTCGATCTGCGCGGAGCGGACTCGTGTACGGCCTCCAGGTTACTGTCCGGCTGCAGAGCTAAGTCATGCCCGTCGTGACAGTGCGGCGCGCTCGGCTATGGCTCGAATCCATCGAAGATCAAGTCCCCGCGGATGTCAGCCATGAAGTTCAAACTTCCAAATCTGGCCTGACGGCCAGGGGCGTAGCTTTCGATCTGCTCCAGATGGCCAAGCGAATTGGCCCGCAGTGCAAAGCCGCCGAATACGAAGATCTGTCCGGGGAGGAAGGTCTCCCCCTGGAATTCGTCGTTGTTGATGATCGAAGAAGCAATCGAGCCTATCGGTGACGACACAGAGGAACTCTCAATGAAAGCACCAATGTCGGTGTCAAAACCGGCGGGGTAGGGGGTCCCGAACTGTGCATCTAGGCGGATGGTAACATGAGACAAGGGACACGATGTTTTACCCAGGTTCGGGCCCTCTTGATGGAGGTAAAATCCTATGTCCTGCTTGATTGATATTGATGATGTGGGTATTACAAGAGTATATCTACCACGAGATCAAGGAGGCTAAACCCTAGAAGCTAGCCTATGGTATGATTGTTGTTCGTCCTACGGACTAAAGCCATCCGGTTTATATAGACACCGGAGAGGGCTAGGGTTACACAGAGTCGGTTACAATGGTAGGAGATCTACAGATCCGTATCGCCAAGCTTGCCTTCCACGCCAAGGAAAGTCCCATCCGGACACGGGACGAAGTCTTCAATCTTGTATCTTCATAGTCTTGGAGTCCGTCCGATGATGATAGTCCGGCTATCCGGACACCCCCTAGTCCAGGACTCCCTCACCCAATATTGCCTAAAACAGTAGATAAAGTAGCATGGAGTAATAAAAAATTATAGATACGTTGGAGACGTATCAGACGCCACCCAGCCGAAGCAGAGGAAGCCGAGGGCGCCGCCGTCCAAGCCCTCGAGCATGTCAAACGCCGACTGGAGGGCCGAGGTTCAGCACCGGGAGGCTGTCACCACCGACCGGTGGAACAGACTCAACGCCAAGAAGGCTCGGGACAGGTCGGCGGCTGCGGTTGTGGAGCAAGCAGAGGCGTCTCGTGCTGGGATGATAAATCCGCCCGGCGGCCACGGCTCACACGTCCCCTGAGCCAGCAGAGCGTCGGGTCGCCGACCGACTTCTCGTCGTCGACACACCCCTGGGGGTGCGCGCCATCGCCTGGCTAAGCCGAGGGCGACGCGCACGACAGGTTCAACCCGAATGTCACCTTTTCACATGGACACCCCGCCCAATGGATGCCCTCTCCCACGTTTGCCTGCGTCCAGTACCCCCCGTACACCTACTCACCGCCGGCTTACGCATCCTCCTCCTCAACGCCACCTCTAGCTGTGGCGCGCTGCTCTTCCCGCAAGCCTCGTCATTGCATCTCGGCAACACCGACGGCACAGAGCCCGACATGGACAACATCATCACGACCGGCTCGGCCACCGCCGCTTCTCCCGAGTTCTACACCTAAGAAGATATAGTTGACCTCGACGGCGGCATGGACGATGGGCTCGACTACGGCGAGGAGGAGCTAGAAAAGGAGGAGGACGACAAGGAGGAGGAGGAGCCGACGTCTGCTCCAGCGATGAAAGGGAAAAAGCAGAGCAGGTGGGCGGCCATGACCGGCAAGCCGCGTATCAAGTGGGCGGCCAAAGAAGACGAGTGCCTCGCCGAAGCGTGGAAGATCGTCTGCCTCGACCAGATCACCGGCACGAACCAGAACACCGACACATACTGGGAGCGCATTGAAGGAAATATGCCCTAGAGGCAATAATAAAGTTATTATTTATTTCCTTAATTCATGATAAATATTTATTATTCATGCTAGAACTGTATTAACTGGAAACTTAGTACATGTGTGAATACATAGACAAAACATAGTCCCTAGTATGCCTCTACTTGACTAGCTTGTTAATCAAAGATGGTTATGTTTTCTAACCATAGACATGTGTTGTCATTTGATGAACGGGATCACATCATTAGGAGAATGATGTGATGGACACGACCCATCTGTTAGTTTAGCATTATGATCATGTCAGTTTCATTGGTACTGCTTTCTTCATGACTTATACAAGTTCCTCAGACTATGAGATTATGCAACTCCCGAACACCGGAGGAACACTTTGTGTGCTACCAAACAGTCACAATGTAAATGGGTGATTATAAAGGTGCTCTACAGGTGTCTCCGAAGGTGTTTGTTGGGTTGGCATAGATTGAGATTAGGATTTGTCACTCCATGTTTCAGAGAGGTCTCTCTGGGCCCTCTCGGTAATACTCATCACTATAAGCCTTGCAAGCATTGTGACTACTAAGTTAGTTACGGGATGAAGTATTATGGAATGAGTAAAGAGACTTGTCAGTAACAGGATTGAACTAGGTATTGAGATACCGACGATCGAATCTCGGGCAAGTAACATACCGATGACAAAGGGAACAATGAATGTTGTTATGTGACTTGACCGATAAAGATCATCGTAGAATATGTAGGAACCAATATGAACATCTAGGTTCCGCTGTTGGTTATTGACCGGAGACGTGTCTTGGTCATGTCTACATAGTTCTCGAACCCGTAGGGTCCGCACGCTTATCGTTCGATGACGATTGGTATTATGAGTTTATGTGATATGATGTACTGAAGATTGTTTGGAGTACCTGATGTGATCAATGACATGACGAGGAGTCTCAAAATGGTCGAGACATAAAGATTGATATATTGCACGAGTATATTCGGACACCAGAAGTGTTCCGGAGAAGTTTCGGATAAAACCGGAGTGCCAGAGGGTTATCGGAACCCCCGGGGGAACTAATGGGCCTCGATGGGCCTTAGTGGAGAGAGAGGGGTGGCCAGGGCAGGCCACGCGCCCCCTCCCCCTTGAGTCCGAATAGGACAAGGGAAGGGGGGGGGACGCCCCCTTTCCTTCCCCCTCTCCCTATCCTTCCTTCCCCTTCTCTCCCTTTAGGTGGAAACCTACTAGGACTTGGAGTCCTAGTAGGATTCCCCTATTGGGGGTGTGCCCTAGGAGGGCCGGCTGGCCTCCCCCTTGCTCCTTTATATACGGGGGCAGGGGGCACCCTAGAACACACAAGTTGATTGTTTAGCCATGTGCGGTGCCCCTCCACTGATTTCCACCTCGGTCATATCGTCGTAGTGCTTAGGCGAAGCCCTGCACCGGTAACTTCATCATCACCGTCACCACGCCGTCCTGCTGGCGAAACTCTCCCTCGACCTCAGCTGGATCTAGAGTTTGTGGGACGTCACCGAGCTGAACGTGCATATCGCGGAGGTGTAGTACCTTCGGTGCTAGGATCGGTCGGATCATGAAGACGTACGACTACATCAACCGTATTATCATAACGCTTCCGCTTTCGGTCTACGAGGGTACATAGACAACACTCTCCCCTCTCGTTTCTATGCATCACCTAGAGATAGATCTTGCGTGATCATAGGGAAATTTTTGAAATTACTGTGTTCCCCAACAGTGGCATCCGAGCCAGGTCTATGCGTAGATGTTATATGCACGAGTAGAACACAAAGAGTTGTGAGCGATAATAGTCATACTGCTTACCAGCATGTCATACTTTGATTCGGCGGTATTGTTGGATGAAGCGGCTCAGACCAACATTACGCGTACACTTACACGAGACTGGTTCTACCGACGTGCTTCGCACACAGGTGGCTGGTGAATTTCTGTTTCTCCAACTTTAGTTGAATCAAGTGTGGTTACGCCCATTCCTTGTTGAAGGTTAAAACAACACACTTGATGAAAAATCGTTGTGGTTTTGATGCGTAGGTAAGAACGATTCTTGCTAGAAGCCCGTAGCAGCCACGTAAAACTTGCAACAAAAAGTAGAGGACGTCATACTTGTTTTTGCAGGGCTTGCTGTGATGTGGTATGGTCAAGGCATGATGTGATATAAATTGTTGTATGAGATGATCATGTTTTGTAACAAAGTTATCGGCAACTGGCAGGAGCCATATGGTTGTCGCTTTATTGTATGCAATGCAATCACCATGTAATTGTTTTACTTTATCACTAAGCAGTAGCGATAGTCATAGTAACAATAGTGAAGGAAATATGCCCTAGAGGCAATAATAAAGTTATTATTTATTTCCTTATAATCATGATAAATGTTTATTATTCATGCTAGAATTGTATTTTCCGGAAACATAATACATGTGTGAATACATAGACAAACAAAGTGTCACTAGTATGCCTCTACTTGACTAGCTCGTTAATCAAAGATGGTTATGTTTCCTAACCATGAACAATGAGTTGTTATTTGATTAACGAGGTCACATCATTAGTAGAATGATCTGATTGACATGACCCATTCCATTAGCTTAGCACCCGATCGTTTAGTATGTTGCTATTGCTTTCTTCATGACTTATACATGTTCCTATGACTATGAGATTATGCAACTCCCGTTTACCGGAGGAACACTTTGGGTACTACCAAACGTCACAACGTAACTGGGTGATTATAAAGTAGTACTACAGGTGTCTCCAATGGTCGATGTTGGGTTGGCGTATTTCGAGATTAGGATTTGTCACTCTGATTGTCGGAGAGGTATCTCTGGGCCCTCTCGGTAATACACATCACATAAGCCTTGCAAGCATTACAATTAATATGTTAGTTGTGAGATGATGTATTACGGAACGAGTAAAGAGACTTGCCAGTAACGAGATTGAACTAGGTATTGGATACCGACGATCGAATCTCGGGCAAGTAACATACCGATGACAAAGGGAACAACGTATGTTGTTATGCGGTCTGACCGATAAAGATCTTCGTAGAATATGTAGGAGCCAATATGGGCATCCAGATCCCGCTATTGGTTATTGACCGGAGACGTGTCTCGGTCATGTCTACATTGTTCTCGAACCCGTAGGGTCCGCACGCTTAAGGTTACGATGACAGTTATATTATGAGTTTATGCATTTTGATGTACCGAAGGTTGTTCGGAGTCCCGGATGTGATCACGGACATGACGAGGAGTCTCGAAATGGTCGAGACGTAAAGATTGATATATTGGAAGCCTATATTTGGATATCGGAAGTGTTCCGGGTGAAATCGGGATTTTACCGGAATACCGGGAGGGTTACCGGAACCCCCCGGGAGCTATTTGGGCCATAGTGGGCCTTAGTGGAAAAGAGAAGGGGCTGCCCTAGATGGGCTGGGCGCCCCCCTTCCCCTAGTCCTATTAGGACTAGGAGAGGTGGCCGGCCCCCTCCTCCTCTTTTCCCCTTCGAGGAATCCTAGTTGGACTAGGATTGGAGGGGGAATCCTACTCCCAGAGGGAGTAGGACTCTCCTGCGCCTCCCCCCCTTGGCCGGCCAGCCTCCCCTCCTCTCCTCCTTTATATACGGAGGCAGGGGCACCTCTAAACACACAAGTTGACACAAGTTGATCCACGTGATCGATTCCTTAGCCGTGTGCGGTGCCCCCTGCCACCATATTCCTCGATAATACTGTAGCGGAGTTTAGGCGAAGCCCTGCTGCTGTAGTTCATCAAGATCGTCACCACGCCGTCGTGCTGACGAAACTCTTCCCCGACACTTTGCTGGATCGGAGTCCGGGGATCGTCATCGAGCTGAACGTGTGCTCGAACTCGGAGGTGCCGTAGTTTCGGTGCTTGATCGGTTGGATCGTGAAGACGTACGACTACTTCCTCTACGTCGTGTCATTGCTTCCGCAGTCGGTCTGCGTTGGGTACGTAGACAACACTCTCCTCTCGTTGCTATGCATCACATGATCCTGTGTGCGCGTAGGAAATTTTTTGAAATTACTACGAAACCCAACAGTTAGCAATTGCCGCATTTTATGATTATGAAATTTGGCAGATGGATGTCAAAACTGCATTCCTGAATGGATTTCTGGAAGAAGAGTTGTATATGATGCAACCAGAAGGTTTTGTCGATCCAAAGGAAGCTAACAAAGTGTGCAAGCTCCAGCGATCCATTTATGGACTGGTGCAAGCCTCTCGGAGTTGGAATAAACGTTTTGATAGTGTGATCAAAGCATTTGGTTTTATACAGACTTTCGGAGAAGCCTGTATTTACAAGAAAGTGAGTGGGAGCTCTGTAGCATTTCTGATATTATATGTGGATGACATATTACTCATTGGAAATGATATAGAATTTCTGGATAGCATAAAGGGATACTTGAATAAAAGTTTTTCAATGAAAGACCTCGGTGAAGCTGCTTACATATTAGGCATTAAGATCTATAGAGATAGATCAAGACACTTAATTGGACTTTCACAAAGCACATACCTTGACAAGATTTTGAAGAAATTCAAAATGGATCAAGCAAAGAAAGGATTCTTGCCTGTATTACAAGGTGTGAAATTGAGTAAGACTCAATGCCCGACCACTGCAGAAGATAGAGAGAATATGAAAGATGTTCCCTATGCATCAGCCATAGGCTCTATCATGTATGCAATGCTGTGTACCAGACCTGATGTGTGCCTTGCTATAAGTTTAGCAGGGAGGTACCAAAGTAATCCAGGAGTGGATCACTGGACAGCGGTCAAGAACATCCTGAAATACCTGAAAAGGACTAAGGATATGTTTCTCGTATATGGAGGTGACAAAGAGCTCATCGTAAAAGGTTACGTTGATGCAAGCTTTGACACTGATCCGGACGATTCTAAATTGCAAACCGGATACGTGTTTACATTAAACGGTGGAGCTGTCAGTTGGTGCAGTTCTAAACAAAGCGTCGTAGCGGGATCTACATGTGAAGCGGAATACATAGCTGCTTCGGAAGCAGCAAATGAAGGAGTCTGGATGAAGGAGTTCATATCCGATCTAGGTGTCATACCTAGTGCATCGGGACCAATGAAAATCTTTTGTGACAATACTGGTGCAATTGCCTTGGCAAAGGAATCCAGATTTCACAAAAGGACCAAACACATCAAGAGACGCTTCAACTCCATCCGGGATCTAGTCCAGGTGGGAGACATAGAGATTTGCAAGATACATACGGATCTGAATGTTGCAGACCCGTTGACTAAGCCTCTTCCACGAGCAAAACATGATCAGCACCAAAGCTCCATGGATGTTAGAATCATTATAGTGTAATCTAGATTATTGACTCTAGTGCAAGTGGGAGACTGAAGGAAATATGCCCTAGAGGCAATAATAAAGTTATTATTTATTTCCTTATAATCATGATAAATGTTTATTATTCATGCTAGAATTGTATTTACCGGAAACATAATACATGTGTGAATACATAGACAAACAAAGTGTCACTAGTATGCCTCTACTAGACTAGCTCGTTAATCAAAGATGGTTATGTTTCCTAACCATGAACAATGAGTTGTTATTTGATTAACGAGGTCACATCATTAGTAGAATGATCTGATTGACATGACCCATTCCATTAGCTTAGCACCCGATCGTTTAGTATGTTGCTATTGCTTTCTTCATGACTTATACATGTTCCTATGACTATGAGATTATGCAACTCCCGTTTACCGGAGGAACACTTTGGGTACTACCAAACGTCACAACGTAACTGGGTGATTATAAAGGAGTACTACAGGTGTCTCCAATGGTCGATGTTGGGTTGGCGTATTTCGAGATTAGGATTTGTCACTCCGATTGTCGGAGAGGTATCTCTGGGCCCTCTCAGTAATACACATCACATAAGCCTTGCAAGCATTACAACTAATATGTTAGTTGTGAGATGATGTATTACAGAACGAGTAAAGAGACTTGCCAGTAACGAGATTGAACTAGGTATTGGATACCGACGATCGAATCTCGGGCAAGTAACATACCGATGACAAAGGGAACAACGTATGTTGTTATGCGGTCTGACCAATAAAGATCTTCGTAGAATATGTAGGAGCCAATATGGGCATCCAGGTCCCGCTATTGGTTATTGACCGGAGACGTGTCTCGGTCATGTCTACATTGTTCTCGAACCCGTAGGGTCCGCACGCTTAAGGTTACGATGACAGTTATATTATGAGTTTATGCATTTTGATGTACCGAAGGTTGTTCGGAGTCCCGGATGTGACCACGGACATGACGAGGAGTCTCGAAATGGTCGAGACATAAAGATTGATATATTGGAAGCCTATATTTGGATATCGGAAGTGTTCCGGGTGAAATCGGGATTTTACCGGAATACCGGGAGGGTTACCGGAACCCCCCGGGAGCTATTTGGGCCATAGTGGGCCTTAGTGGAAAAGAGAAGGGGCTGCCCTAGATGGGCTGCGCGCCCCCCCTTCCCCTAGTCCTATTAGGACTAGGAGAGGTGGCCGGCCCCCTCCTCCTCTTTTCCCCTCCGAGGAATCCTAGTTGGACTAGGATTGGAGGGGGAATCCTACTCCCAGAGGGAGTAGGACTCTCCTGCGCCTCCCCCCCTTGGCCGGCCAGCCTCCCCTCCTCTCCTCCTTTATATACGGAGGCAGGGGCACCTCTAAACACACAAGTTGACACAAGTTGATCCACGTGATCGATTCCTTAGCCGTGTGCGGTGCCCCCTGCCACCATATTCCTCGATAATACTGTAGCGGAGTTTAGGCGAAGCCCTGCTGCTGTAGTTCATCAAGATCGTCACCACGCCGTCGTGCTGACGAAACTCTTCCCCGACACTTTGCTGGATCGGAGTCCGGGGATCGTCATCGAGCTGAACGTGTGCTCGAACTCGGAGGTGCCGTAGTTTCGGTGCTTGATCGGTTGGATCAAGAAGACGTACGACTACTTCCTCTACGTCGTGTCATCGCTTCCGCAGTCGGTCTGCGTTGGGTACGTAGACAATACTCTCCCCTCGTTGCTATGCATCACATGATCTTGCGTGTGCGTAGGAATTTTTTTTGAAATTACTACGAAACCCAACAGTGGCATCCGAGCCAGGTTATTGATGTTGATGTTATATGCACGAGTAGAACACAAGTGAGTTGTGGACGATACAAGTCATACTGCCTACCAGCATGTCATATTTTGGTTCGGCGGTATTGTTGGACGAGACGACCCAGACCAACCTTACGCGTACGCTTACGCGAGACCGGTTCCCTCGACGTGCTTTGCACAGAGATGGCTTGCGGGCGACTGTCTCTCCAACTTTAGTTGAACCAAGTATGGCTACGCCCGGTCCTTGCGAAGGTTAAAACGGAGTCTATTTGACAAACTATCGTTGTGGTTTTGATGCGTAGGTGAGATTGGTTCTTACTTAAGCCCGTAGCAGCCACGTAAAACAAGCAACAACAAAGTAGAGGACGTCTAACTTGTTTTTGCAGGGCATGTTGTGATGTGATATGGTCAAAGCATGATGCTGAATTTTATTGTATGAGATGATCATGTTTTGTAACCGAGTTATCGGCAACTGGCAGGAGCCATATGGTTGTCGCTTTATTGTATGCAATGCAATCGCGATGTAATGCTTTACTTTCTTACTAAACGGTAGTGATAGTCGTGGAAGCATAAGATTGGCGAGACGACAACGATGCTACGATGGAGATCAAGGTGTCGCGCCGGTGACGATGGTGATCATGACGGTGCTTCGGAGATGGAGATCACAAGCACAAGATGATGATGACCATATCATATCACTTATATTGATTGCATGTGATGTTTATCTTTTTATGCATCTTATCTTGCTTTGATTGACGGTAGCATTATAAGATGATCTCTCACTAAATTATCAAGAAGTGTTCTCCCTGAGTATGCACCGTTGCCAAAGTTCGTCGTGCCCAGACACCACGTGATGATCGGGTGTGATAAGCTCTACGTCCATCTACAACGGGTGCAAGCCAGTTTTGCACACGCAGAATACTCAGGTTAAACTTGACGAGCCTAGCATATGCAGATATGGCCTCAGAACACGGAGACCGAAAGGTCGAGCGTGAATCATATAGTAGATATGATCAACATAACGATGTTCACCATTGAAAACTACTCCATCTCACGTGATGATCGGTCATGGTTTAGTTGATTTGGATCACGTAATCACTTAGAGGATTAGAGGGATGTCTATCTAAGTGGGAGTTCTTAAATAATATGATTAATTGAACTTAAATTTATCATGAACTTAGTACCTGATAGTATCTTGCTTGTTTATGTTGATTGTAGATAGATGGCTCGTGCTGTTGTTCCATTGAATTTTAATGCGTTCCTTGAGAAAGCAAAGTTGAAAGATGATGGTAGCAATTACACGGACTGGGTCCGTAACTTGAGGATTATCCTCATTGCTGCACAAAAAAATTACGTCCTGGAAGCACCGCTGGGTGCCAGGCCTGCTGCTGGAGCAACACCAGATGTTATGAACGTCTGGCAGAGCAAAGCTGATGAATACTCGATAGTTCAGTGTGCCATGCTTTACTGCTTAGAATCGGTACTTCAACGACATTTTGAACGTCATGGAGCATATGAGATGTTCCAGGAGTTGAAGTTAATATTTCAAGCAAATGCCCGAATTGAGAGATATGAAGTCTCCAATAAGTTCTATAGCTGCAAGATGGAGGAGAACAGTTCTGTCAGTGAGCATTTACTCAAAATGTCTGGGTATAATAATCAGTTGATTCAATTGGGAGTTAATCTTCCGGATGATTGCGTCATTGACAGAATTCTCCAATCACTGCCACCAAGCTACAAGAGCTTCGTGATGAACTATAATATGCAAGGGATGAACAAGACTATTCCCGAGCTCTTTGCAATGCTGAAAGCTGCGGAGGTAGAAATCAAGAAGGAGCATCAAGTGTTGATGGTTAACAAGACCACTAGTTTCAAGAAAAAGGGCAAAGGGAAGAAAAAGGGGAACTTCAAGAAGAACGGCAAGCAAGTTGCTGCTCAAGAGAAGAAACCCAAGTCTGGACCTAAGCCTGAAACTGAGTGCTTCTACTGCAAGCAGACTGGTCACTGGAAGCGGAACTGCCCCAAGTATTTGGCGGATAAGAAGGATGGCAAGGTGAACAAAGGTATATGTGATATACATGTTATTGATGTGTACCTTACTAGAGCTCGCAGTAGCACCTGGGTATTTGATACTGGCTCTGTTGCTAATATTTGCAACTCGAAACAGGGACTACGGAATAAGCGGGCACTGGCAAAGGACGAGGTGACGATGCGCGTGGGAAACGGTTCCAAAGTCGATGTGATCGCAGTCGGCACGCTACCTCTACATCTACCTTCGAGATTAATATTAGACCTAAATAATTGTTATTTGGTGCCAGCGTTGAGCATGAACATTATATCTGGATCTTGTTTAATGCGAGACGGTTATTCATTTAAATCAGAGAATAATGGTTGTTCTATTTATATGAGTAATATCTTTTATGGTCATGCACCCTTGAAGAGTGGTGTATTCTTATTGAATCTCGATAGTAATAATACACATATTCATAATATTGAAGCCAAAAGATGCAGAGTTAATAATGAAAGTGCAACTTATTTGTGGCACTGTCGTTTAGGTCATATCGGTATAAAGCGCATGAAGAAACTCCATGCTGATGGACTTTTGGAACCACTTGATTATGAATCACTTGGTACTTGCGAACCGTGCCTCATGGGCAAGATGACTAAAACACCGTTCTCCGGTACTATGGGGAGAGCAACAGATTTGTTGGAAATCATACATACCGATGTATGTGGCCCGATGAATATTGAGGCTCGTGGCGGATATCGTTATTTTCTCACCTTCACAGATGATTTAAGCAGATATGGGTATATCTACTTAATGAAACATAAGTCTGAAACATTTGAAAAGTTCAAAGAATTTCAGAATGAAGTTGAAAATCATCGTAACAAGAAAATAAAGTTTCTACGATCTGATCGTGGAGGAGAATATTTGAGTTACGAGTTTGGTGTACATTTGAAAAACTGTGGAATAGTTTCGCAACTCACGCCACCCGGAACACCACAGCGTAATGGTGTGTCCGAACGTCGTAATCGTACTTTACTAGATATGGTGCGATCTATGATGTCTCTTACTGATTTACCGCTATCTTTTTGGGGATATGCTTTAGAGACGGCCACATTCACGTTAAATAGGGCACCATCAAAATCCGTTGAGACGACGCCTTATGAACTGTGGTTTGGCAAGAAACCAAAGTTGTCGTTTCTTAAAGTTTGGGGCTGCGATGCTTATGTGAAAAAGCTTCAACCTGATAAGCTCGAACCCAAATCGGAGAAATGTGTCTTCATAAGATACCCAAAGGAAACTGTTGGGTACACCTTCTATCACAGATCCGAAGGCAAGACATTCGTTGCTAAGAATGGATCATTTCTAGAGAAGGAGTTTCTCTCGAAAGAAGTGAGTGGGAGGAAAGTAGAACTTGACGAGGTAACTGTACCCGCTCCCTTACTGGAAAGTAGTTCATCACAGAAAACTGTTTCAGTGACACCTACACCAGTTAGTGAGGAAGCCAATGATAATGATCATGAAACTTCAGATCAAGATACTGCTGAACCTCGTAGATCAACCAGAGTAAGATCCGCACCAGAGTGGTACGGTAATCCTGTTTTGGAGGTCATGCTACTAGATCATGATGAACCTACGAACTATGAAGAAGCGATGGAGAGCCCAGATTCCGCAAAGTGGCTTGAAGCCATGAAATCTGAGATGGGATCCATGTATGAGAACAAAGTATGGACTTTGGTTGACTTGCCCGATGATCGGCAAGCAATTGAGAATAAATGGATTTTTAAGAAGAAGACTGACGCTGATGGTAATGTTACTGTCTACAAAGCTCGACTTGTCGCAAAAGGTTTTCGGCAAGTTCAAGGAATTGACTACGATGAGACCTTCTCACCCGTAGCGATGCTTAAGTCCGTCCGAATCATGTTAGCAATTGCCGCATTTTATGATTATGAAATTTGGCAAATGGATGTCAAAACTGCATTCCTGAATGGATTTCTGGAAGAAGAGTTGTATATGATGCAACCAGAAGGTTTTGTCGATCCAAAGGGAGCTAACAAAGTGTGCAAGCTCTAGCGATCCATTTATGGACTGGTGCAAGCCTCTCGGAGTTGGAATAAACGTTTTGATAGTGTGATCAAAGCATTTGGTTTTATACAGACTTTCGGAGAAGCCTGTATTTACAAGAAAGTGAGTGGGAGCTCTGTAGCATTTCTGATATTATATGTGGATGACATATTACTGATTGGAAATGATATAGAATTTCTGGATAGCATAAAGGGATACTTGAATAAAAGTTTTTCAATGAAAGACCTCGGTGAAGCTGCTTACATATTAGGCATAAAGATCTATAGAGATAGATCAAGACGCTTAATTGGACTTTCACAAAGCACATACCTTGACAAGATTTTGAAGAAGTTCAAAATGGATCAAGCAAAGAAAGGGTTCTTGCCTGTGTTACAAGGTGTGAAGTTGAGTCAGACTCAATGCCCGACCACTGTAGAAGATAGAGAGAAAATGAAAGATGTTCCCTATGCTTCAGCCATAGGCTCTATCATGTATGCAATGCTGTGTACCAGACCTGATGTGTGCCTTGCTATAAGTTTAGCAGGGAGGTACCAAAGTAATCCAGGAGTGGATCACTGGACAGCGGTCAAGAACATCCTGAAATACCTGAAAAGGACTAAGGATATGTTTCTCGTATATGGAGGTGACAAAGAGCTCATCGTAAAAGGTTACGTTGATGCAAGCTTTGACACTGATCCGGACGATTCTAAATCGCAAACCGGATACGTGTTTACATTAAACGGTGGAGCTGTCAGTTGGTGCAGTTCTAAACAAAGCGTCGTAGCAGGATCTACATGTGAAGCGGAATACATAGCTGCTTCGGAAGCAGCAAATGAAGGAGTCTGGATGAAGGAGTTCATATCCGATCTAGGTGTCATACCTAGTGCATCGGGTCCACTGAAAATCTTTTGTGACAATACTGGTGCAATTGCCTTGGCAAAGGAATCCAGATTTCACAAAAAGACCAAACACATCAAGAGACGCTTCAACTCCATTCGGGATCTAGTCCAGGTGGGAGACATAGAGATTTGCAAGATACATACGGATCTGAATGTTGCAGACCCGTTGACTAAGCCTCTTCCACGAGCAAAACATGATCAGCACCAAAGCTCCATGGGTGTTAGAATCATTACAGTGTAATCTAGATTATTGACTCTAGTGCAAGTGGGAGACTGAAGGAAATATGCCCTAGAGGCAATAATAAAGTTATTATTTATTTCCTTATAATCATGATAAATGTTTATTATTCATGCTAGAATTGTATTTTCCGGAAACATAATACATGTGTGAATACATAGACAAACAAAGTGTCACTAGTATGCCTCTACTTGACTAGCTCGTTAATCAAAGATGGTTATGTTTCCTAACCATGAACAATGAGTTGTTATTTGATTAACGAGGTCACATCATTAGTAGAATGATCTGATTGACATGACCCATTCCATTAGCTTAGCACCCGATCGTTTAGTATGTTGCTATTGCTTTCTTCATGACTTATACATGTTCCTATGACTATGAGATTATGCAACTCCTGTTTACCGGAGGAACACTTTGGGTACTACCAAACGTCACAACGTAACTGGGTGATTATAAAGGAGTACTACAGGTGTCTCCAATGGTCGATGTTGGGTTGGCGTATTTTGAGATTAGGATTTGTCACTCTGATTGTCGGAGAGGTATCTCTGGGCCCTCTCGATAATACACATCACATAAGCCTTGCAAGCATTACAACTAATATGTTAGTTGTGAGATGATGTATTACGGAACGAGTAAAGAGACTTGCCAGTAACGAGATTGAACTAGGTATTGGATACCGACGATCGAATCTCGGGCAAGTAACATACCGATGACAAAGGGAACAACGTATGTTGTTATGCGGTCTGACCGATAAAGATCTTCGTAGAATATGTAGGAGCCAATATGGGCATCTAGGTCCCGCTATTGGTTATTGACCGGAGACGTGTCTCGGTCATGTCTACATTGTTCTCGAACCCGTAGGGTCCGCACGCTTAAGGTTACGATGACAGTTATATTATGAGTTTATGCATTTTGATGTACCGAAGGTTGTTCGGAGTCCCGGATGTGATCACGGACATGACGAGGAGTCTCGAAATGGTCGAGACATAAAGATTGATATATTGGAAGTCTATGTTTGGACATCGGAAGTGTTCCGGGTGAAATCGGGATTTTACCGGGTTACCGGGAGGTTACCGGAACCCCCCGGGAGCCATATGGGCCATCATGGGCCTTAGTGGAAAGGAGAAAGGGGCAGCCCAAGGGGGCTGCACGCCTCCCCCCTTCCCCTAGTCCTATTAGGACTAGGAGAGGTGGCCGGCCACCCCTCTCCCTCTTTCCCCTTTGGGGATTCCTAGTTGGAATAGGATTGGAGGGGAGTCCTACTCCCGGTAGGAGTAGGACTCCTCCTGCGCCACCTCCCCTTGGCCGGCCAGCCTCCCCTCCTCTCCTCCTTTATATACGGAGGCAGGGGCACCTCTAAACACACAAGTTGACACAAGTTGATCCACGTGATCGATTCCTTAGCCGTGTGCGGTGCCCCCTGCCACCATATTCCTCGATAATACTGTAGCGGAGTTTAGGCGAAGCCCTGCTGCTGTAGTTCATCAAGATCGTCACCACGCCGTCGTGCTGACGAAACTCTTCCCCGACACTTTGCTGGATCGGAGTCCGGGGATCGTCATCGAGCTGAACGTGTGCTCGAACTCGGAGGTGCCGTAGTTTCGGTGCTTGATCGGTTGGATCAAGAAGACGTACGACTACTTCCTCTACGTCGTGTCATCGCTTCCGCAGTCGGTCTGCGTTGGGTACGTAGACAATACTCTCCCCTCGTTGCTATGCATCACATGATCTTGCGTGTGCGTAGGAATTTTTTTTGAAATTACTACGAAACCCAACAAATAGTTGGTGAGACGACACCGATGCTACGATGGAGATCAAGGTGTCGCACCGGTGACGATGGAGATCATGACGATTCTTCGGTGATGGAGATCATGAGCACAAGATGATGATGGCCATATCATGTCACATATTTTGGTTGCATGTGATTTTTATCTTTTATGCATCTTATTTTGCTTAGAACATTGGTAGCATTATAAAATGATCCCTTACTAAATTTAAAGGTACAAGTGTTCTCGCTGAGTATGCACCGTTGCTATAGTTCGTCGTGCAGAGACACCACGTGATGATCGGGTGTGATAAGCTCTACGTTCACATACAACGAGTGCAAGCCAGTTTTGCACACATAGAATACTCGGTTTATACTTGACGATCCTAGCATATGTAGATATGGCCTCGGAATACTGAGACCAAAAGGTCGAGCGTGAACCATATAGTAGATATGATCAACATAGTGATGTCCACCATTGAAAACTACTCCATCTCACGTGATGATCGGACATGGTTTAGTTGATTTGGATCACGTGATCACTTAGATGATTAGAGGGATGTCTATCTAAGTGGGAGTTCTTAAGTAATATGATTAATTGAACTTTAATTTATCATAAACTTAGTACATGATAGTATTTTGCATGTCTATGTTATTGTAGATCAATGTCATGTGCTACCGTTCCTTTGAATTTTAATGCGTTCCTAGAGAAAGCTAAGTTGAAAGATGATGGCAGCAACTACACGGACTGGGTCCGTAACTTGAGGATTATCCTCATTGCTCCACAGAAGAATTACATCCTGGAAGGATCGTTAGGTGTACCACCCGCACCCACAACTGCAGACATTGTGAATGCCTGGCAGACGCGTGTTGATGACTACTCGATAGTTCAGTGTGCCATGCTTTACGACTTAGAATCGGGACTTCAAAGACGTTTTTAACGTCATGGGGCATATGAGATGTTCGAAGAATTGAAGTTAATATTTCAAGCAAATGCCCGAGTTGAGATATATGAAGTCTCCAAGAAGTTCTACAACTGCAAAATGGAGGAGAATAGTTCTGTCAATGAGCACATACTCAGAAGTCTGGGTACCACAACCACTTGACTCAACTGGGAGTTAATCTTCCTGATGATAGTGTCATTGACAGAGTTCTTCAAACACTGCCACCAAGCTATAAAGGCTTCGTGATGAACTATAATATGCAAGGGGTGAACAAGACTATTCCCGAGCTCTTCGTAATGCTAAAGGTCGTGGAGGTAGAAATCAAAAAGGAGCATCAAGTGTTGATGGTCAACAAGACCACTAGTTTCAAGAAAAAAGGGCAAAGGGAAGAAGGGGAACTTCAAGAAGAACAACAAAAAGGTTGCTGCTCAAGACAAGAAACCCAAGTCTGGACCTAAGCCTAAAACTGAGTGCTTCTACTGCAAAGGGACTGGTCACTGGAAGCGGAACTGACCCAAGTATTTGGCAGATAAGAAGGATGGCAAAGTGAAAGGTATACATGTTATTGATGCGTACTTAACTAATGCTCGCAGTAGCACCTAGGTATTTGATACTAGTTTTGTTGCTCATATTTGCAACTCGAAACAGCCTTTCTAGAGAATGGATCCTTTCTAGAGAAGGAGTTTCTCTCAAAGAAGTGAGTGGACGGAAGTAGAACTTGATGAGGTAGTTGTACCTTCTCCCTTATTGGAAAGTAGTTCATCACAGAAATCAGTTCCCATGATTCCTACACCAATTAGTGAGGAAGCTAATGATGATAATCATGAAGCTTCAGATCAAGTTACTACCGAACCTCGTAGGTCTTCCAGAGTAAGATCTGCACCAGAGTGGTATGATAATCCTATTCTGGAAGTCATGTTACTGGACCATGATAAACCTATGAACTATGAGGAAGTGATGATGAGTCCAGATTCCGCGAAATGGCTTGAGGCCATGAAATCTGAGATGGGATCCATGTATGAGAACAAAGTGTGGACTTTGGTGGACTTGCCTGTTGATCGGCAAGCCATAGAAAATAAATGGATCTTCAAGAAGAAGACCGACGCTGACTGTAACGTTAATGCCTACAAAGCTCGAGTTGTTGCGAAAGGTTTTCGATAAGTTCAAGGAGTTGACTACGATGAGACTTTCTCACTTATACGTCTCCAACGTATCTATAATTTATGAAGCATTCATGCTATTTTATTAGGGTTAATTATCCTTTTGCCCTTAGTGGTGTCCATCTGCTCAGTTTTTCCCTCAGATGCAAATTGTGCTCAGTTTTGCCCCTAGTCCGTGCGCACCGACTTGTTCTGTGAACTTTGGCATCTCCGTCAGGTTAACGTTTTGACTCGGCCCTTACAGGTGGGACCAGGCGGCAGAGGCGGCCAATTTTATTCAGACCGTTGCACACATGGCTTGCGGGACCCAGCAGAGAGCCGTTGAGCATATAGCCGTTGCGGGTGTGTGCTATATTAGCGGGCGACAGCGGCGGTGACCACGGCAATAGAGAGCATGACGCTGACCACAGCGAGAGAGCGAGAGCACGACGGCGGTGGGAAGCTAGCTGTGGAGGGCGCGGTAGTGGGAAGCTAGTTGTGGAGGGCGCGACGGCGTTGAGATCCCGTTCGGCTCCGAGCTCCATGTCTTCCGCAAGCTCCCACGCCACCTCGCGGATGCAGAGCCGAACGCGTGTGGAGATGCCTGTCTTCATCTGTCCGCGGTGCCGGGCGAGCATTGATCGGAGGGTTTCTCACACACCGAGGAACCACAATCGTCCGTTCTACGTGTGCAGCGAGAATGGGATAAGAATCGGGGCAATTGCACCATTTTCGTGGTCGGGATCTTTGAGCAATCGGTTGATCTGTTCCGTGTTCATGCAGGTGGCATGCTTCTTTCTTTGGGTCGATGCTCTGGCCAAGACTCTGATAAATGAACTGCAAGAAGAGCATGACGAATGGTTGCGCATGCTGCCCCAAACCGCAGTGCCCGCAGCACGAGCTCCAGAAGAAGAGATGGAGGGCGAAGCACGCAATGACAGAGAGCTAGCTGTTGAGCTTAGGATGTTGAAGAAGAAGGTTAGGAAGATTGAAGATCAAGCACTACCAATACCCATTTGCAAATACTTTTGGGCATTTGTAGGTATGGTAATCGCACTCGTTGTAATGTTGAAAATGTATGGAAAGGCATGAATTACGGAGGAATTTGTAATCTTGAAATTGTATGACAAATTCACCTAGTTTAAATGTTGGTCAAAGTTGTTTAAATTTTGAAAAAAAGAGAAGAATTGACCATGTTGGAAAAAAGGAGAAGAAATGAGGAATTCAGAAACTTTTGATCAATGAAATGCAACTAATGAATTATTCCAGAGCCAAACAATTAAGGTTATAAATTATTTGGAGCTGTTAAATATTTAATAGCAATTTAAGTAATCCAATTCAAATACACCGTCATTTAAATCAAAGACCAAAATGTCACGGAAAATGTGCCTCAGCTCTGGTAGATGTTTACACCTAGTGCCAAAATAAATGAACATTTTTTAAGGGCATTACATTGAGTAGAAACTAATTTGTCTAAAAAATGAAGGGTGGAAAATGCACAAAAAATTGGTGCGGTTGGGGACTCGAACCCAAGACCGCGTGGGTTAGTGGTGTTTGGGGATGCACTGGTAACCGCTAGGACAGATGGCAAGAGTTTGACATGGGTAGGGAAGCAATGTATACATAGTGAGACTGTGAAATTTGTCAAAAAAAAATGAAGGGTGGAAAATGCACAAAAAATTGGTGCGGCTAGGGACTCGAACCCAAGACCGCGTGGGTTAGTGGTGTTTAGGGCTGCGCTGGTAACCGCTAGGACAGATGGCAAGAGTTTGACATGGGTAGGGAAGGAATGTATACATAGTGAGACTGTGAAATTTGTCCAAAAAAAATGTGAGACCGTGAATGTTTGCACACGCGTGAGAGTGGTTTTCCTTTGTTTTGCACTGAAATTTTGGAGGGTTGGAAGGTTGAAAACGTATGTTTGCACTGCCACGTGGTTTTGGTTAGAGTGGCACTTGGTTTAGTGTTAGAGTCTCACTTGGTTTAGGATTTAAATGGAATAAATTTGCATGTTAGTTCATGACTTATTTTTTTGAATAAAACGGAGGGCTTCTCACCCCCTCTTTTGAATGACAACCACAAGTTCTCGAGCTTCATGACTTGGTTTAGGGAAGAAATTATATGCTTGGGCACAGAAATTTTTTAACACACATAATAAACCCTAATAAATAACTTAGATAAGATGCAACAAGTACCATTACAATAATAAGTTCACGGACAGTTCACGGACACATGACGAAACATGACACGACACGACACGACATAGAAAAGCAACAAATAAAAAATGAAATAGCCTTCATCTTGATCTCGTCCTTCCACTTTGGCCGCGCGCGCCCCTTCAACACCGTCTTCATCTTCACACCTCCTCCTCGTCGTCGTAGGGAAGGGAGTGCATCCCGGCTGGAGTGGGAAAGATGTTCTTGTAGTTTGTGTAGATGTTGTAGATGGTGAAGAAGATGGCCTCGCAGCCGCACCAATAGACTTGGCCGAGGAGCTCGCGCGCGTCAAATGGGATGGTGAAGGTGACCGTGAGCAGTAGGAGGATGCCGCCGCGGTCACGAACCTCGTTGACAATGAACATCCTCGGCGAGCCCCGTGGGAGGTGGGCATAGCCGGCTCTGAGGAAGGCGCGGGTGAGTTCGACGAAACCCCTCCACCTTGAAAAAGCCCACACGCGGAGCTCCCTCTCCACGAGCACGCCCGGTGGGTAGGGCCGCTCCGGCACGACAGGCGGACGGCTGAAGGTCGGCCCGTTGAACTGCATGGTCTCGCTTGGGGAGGGCTCGGTCGATTGGGTGTCTCGCTTGAGAATGGATCGGATCTGGCTTATGGGTGGGAGAGGAAGATAGACACCCCATTTATAGGCCTGTGGGTGGGAGAGGAAGAGAGAAAGGGTGAGAATGGTGCGTGTGTGAATCCGAACGCGTGTGTGTATCCGTTACGCTTTGCACTCTTAAATTTTTGCACAAAAATGATGCATGCATGGGGCGCGTGCGTGCATTTGAATCACTGCATGGCTCTTTGACCGGACAATGCATCTGACTCGTTGAACCACCTAGCTGGCCTCGCTAGCCTAGCGCGCCTAGCATGCCTCGCTCGCCTCGCTCGCATGCATGCACGTCGCAGCCTCCCTCGCTCGCATCCTATGCACGTCGCCGCCTCCCATGCATGCATGCAAGGCCTGGAAAGGCTGAGACGGGCTATTTACTGCGGTCACAGCGGTCTCAGGCCCAGACAACGAGACGACCCAACGGTCCATCTAGCGCGCCCGATATTTGTTTAAAAAAACGAATCTCCCAGCCAATCAGATTGCATCTCGCGGATCGCCCCCTCCTCCCCACAGATTCCTTCTAGAAGGGTTAGATCGACGGCCCTTGTTCAGCGCTAGGGTTAGATGAACGGTCCTGGTTCAGCGCTAGGGTTAGCGGGGTTTTGGAGGGGTTTGGAGCAGTCAAAGCTATGTTTGACCAGATTTCAAATGAGCATAATAAATTAAAAAAAAAGCAGAAAAATAAAAAACCTGTGAACATAGTCTTCTTATGTCATATACTAATGATTTAAGTTGATAAACAAGGTTTACATACATTTAAACGATAAGTTCATGTGTATTGTATGATATCTCGAGTATCTCAAACTCTTTTGTATGAAGTGAGGAGAAGTGTTTTGGGGAAATAAACATGAAAATTTCAAAAAACTCACCAGAGCTTCATTTTAGAGTGACTAAGAAGGATCCAGGCTTAGTTTTTCATTTTGATGGTTTACACTTATTTAAATCTTGGTCAAAGTTAAGTTTTACCAGAATTCAAATGAGTAAAACAAATTAAAAAAAATTCAAAAAATGGAAAAACCAACACACATAGTCCGTATATATAGAATATATAGAGTATATGTTTTGGAAAGTTATTTGGCTGATTTAGACAAGGTCGAAAAAACCTTGCTTAGAGATGAGGCCGTTTACCCTACCTTTGGACCCTCATTTTAGCACATTTTTCATGAAAATTTCAAAAACCTCACCACAACTTCATTTTGGATTGACTAAGAAGGATCTAGGCTTAGTTTTTCATTTTGATGTTTTACACTTATTTAAATCTTGGTCAAAGTTAAGTTTGACCAAAATTCAAATGAGCAAAACAAAATTCAAAAAAATCAAAAAAAAAGGAAAAACCATGTGCTCATTCAAACATCATCCAACAGATTTAAACATCATGTCAAACATAGTTCTAACATCATCCAACAGAAATACAACATTATTCGTAACGTTTCATAATTATTCACATATAGCGTTCGGGCTTCTGTCTGTTCCTTGAGCTTCTTGCCATCACTTTGCTCCTCGTGCACCTTGTGCTCATTGCTTCTTCTCTTCTCCTCTTGGTTGTCGGTACCTTGTGCGTCTTCTTCAAACCTATCATAGAGCTGTGCAAAACATAAAGGGTAATGAGATCATGTCAAGTGACCCATAAATGTACAATAGTATTTGACCCTTGCAAAATTTACATACCTAGCAGAACTCACAACAACAGAAGGTTGGTCACCATTTAGAGCCTCACTTGGATCATCATGATCATCATTTGGAGCCTCACTTGGATCACCAAGATCATCATTTGGAGCCTCACTTGGATCACCATGATCATCATTTGGAGCCTCACTTGGATCACCATGATCACTATTCGGAGCCTCACTTGGATCACCATGATCACTATTTGGAGCCTCACTTGGATCATCGTCAAAATCATGCGGCTGTTAACCATCATCATTTCGAACCTCGTCAAAATCCTCATCTGAGGCAACCGGCTGCTGTCCATCATTTTCACCGAAGCCTTCATTGAAACTCTCTCCAAACGCTGGATCTACTGTGTTATCACAATACTTACCGAAATGACCAGACCCACCACATCTTGTGCACTTACGCTTCCTCGCTCCAAGTCCAGCTCCTTCGCTGCGAGGTCTGATTCGACTCTTCCTTGGTCTACCTGCTGCTCTCTTCAGAACTGGAGCGCAAAGCTTGAATCCAGGGTCCACCATGTCCCATTATTGTTTTCCCTCCATTGCAGGCAAGGCATAAGCATATGTGGCTTTGAACCTTGCAACAGAGTAGTAATCATGCACATACTGCTGAATGTTCCCTGCTGGACCAGGGAGAGAAGTGATGAAAAACAAGGCATGAATGCATGGCAACCCAGTTATCTGCCATTGCCTACAACTGCAAGTTCTAGCTTCTAAATCCACTCGATATCTCCATTCCCTCTTCTCTTTATCCAAATATGATATCTCTGCTGTGGTACCCGAGCAAAGAGTCATGTTCATTTCCAAGCCTGTTGTTTTCTGCTTCAGTTCATTCATCACGGCAGGGATGATAATGTGGCCCATGAATTTTGCCTCGGCTATTCTTGCACGATAATGAAATTTCTGCATGTATTCTATCCTTATCCTGTCCAGCAAATCCACCACATAATGAACCTTTAGTTTCCGGATCGTTGAGTTGAAAGACTCTGCTAGATTATTGTGCACATAGTCAACTTTGCTCAGTTCATTGAATTGGCTTCTGGCCCATAACTTGGAGTGGTGTGTTTCCAAGTATTCTTTCACTTTGGCATTCATGTATAACTGCCTCAAGTGGTAGTTGTGCTTCTTCACACTGCAAGTCAAAGATGCTGGCCATAAATTGTCGGTATACACCTTTCCTTTGAATTTCTTCATGAAATTTGCAGCAAGGTGACACATGCATTCCCTATGCTCTACTCCATGGAACACATTGTCCACGACCACTTCTAAACCTTTGCAGGCATCTGTATGAATGACCAACCCATTGGGATGTGCAATAGCCCAGCACAGATTATGCAAAAACCAAGTCCAGCTCTCCTCAGACTCTGTCTCCAGCACACCGTAGGCAACTGGAAATACAAAACTGTGTGCATCAACTGCACAAGCAGCTACTAACTGTCCTTTAAACCTCCCTGCGAGAAAAGTGGCATCAATAGCCAAATAAGGCCTGCAACCTGCCAAAAAACCCCGGCGACAAGCCTCAAAGCAGACAAAAACCCTCCTAAAGCATTCTTTGGTCTTTGTCACTCCCCTAAATGTGTACTCCACGGTGTGGTGATCAATATCTACAATACTACCTGGGCTTGTCCTCTCCACTTCACCTTTGAATGAATACAACAATTGAAAACTTTCCTACCAGTTTCCATAAATAGAATCCATAGCATGTTGTTTACCATTGAACAACCTCATGTATGGTAAATCTATCTTGAATTTATCTTTGATGTTCTTCTGCAATTCCTTCGGACCCACTTGCTGGTTTTCTTTCACCCACTTCTTTACTTCTTCTGCCACCCATCTTGACTTGGCTCTACTGATTGTATCCTTCCTAAGGGTTGATTCCTGGCATGTGTGATTAAAAGGGTTCACTTTGACCTGAACATTAGTGCTATTATGCATTTTAGATGCGAGCAGCCTCCATGGACAACCCTCAGTCGGACAGTGCACTCTGTAACATACTTTATCGCTCTTGTCAACTTTGAAAGTACGTTCTACCTTGATGCAGTATGTCACAACTGCATTTCTACACTCATTCATGGATGCAAAAACTGTACCTTCTTCCAAATTAGGGTTCAAAGGGTCCCATTCAACAGCTGCAAGGTCTTCGTCCGCACCCACCGCGTCATCATCCACACGAACTGCATTGCGAGCCTCATCTTGGTTATCAGCCCGAGGTGCCCGTCGTAAATTCCGAATAACATCAGAATATAGCTTCTCTTCATCAACCCCAGAATTGTAGTCATCATGCTCCACTTCAAGGGGGACCCTACTGCTGTTTCCCACACTTGTCGAGCCACCACGTCGTCATGTACCAACTGAACTGTTCTGGCTAGAGATGCCATTACGACGACTTGGTTCTCCCCGAGATGTTGCACCCGTCATCCTAGGTCCAAATGCCTGCTCAAGCACATCAACTTGCAGCCTGACATGAAAATTATCTTTCTCTTTATGCCTAACAAACATGGTAGCTAGCTCTTCATCATTACTAACTGTCACCCATTTCTTTTCTCCATGATAGTATTTGTATACCACTTCATCAAGCAAACCCCAAGGATATTGGCTACAAATTACCTCCCCAAATTGTCTGAAACTCCAATTACTAGCCATTGTCAACCGATAACCAAAACCTCCTTGGTATTTCTTCTGATCCTTTGCATAGAACGTGTACCGGTCCCTTCTAATGTGCATCAAGAAAGCAAACCGCAACTCCATCCTAACCGGCGAAAAACAGAGACGCAATCAGCACACTAATTGGGAAAACCTACTCGAATCGAGTGTTCAAATGCACAACTAAGCTCAATCTAAACAGGAGGCGAGAATTACCCCTCGGGAACCCAGTCGTGGACGCGGCGGATCTCCAGCCCGATGTCTGCCTCGCCAAATACTCTGGGGTCGCCGCTGCTCTCCATTTCGCCCTAGGGTTCTTCCTCCTAGTTCAAATAGCTCCAGCAGCCCCCCACCTTTGAGCGCTCTGGCCGGGCGCACGGAAGGAGGCCGCACCGCGGGTCGAGCAGGTGGCGGGCACCCCACCCTGGCGTCGCAGGAAGGTGCGGGTGTCGCAGGAAGGTGGCGGGCGTCGCAGGCAGCCGTGGAGCGTAGGCGCAGAAAGGCAGCGGTGGAGTAGGCGTGCAGCTAGTGGCGGGGCAGGTCCTGGCCACGGCGCAAGTGCCGGCGGCAGCGAAGGTCAGCCGGCCGGCGGAGAAGCAAATGGGCAGAGTGAGATACGAATGATTTGAGGATTTAGTTGCATGGGCCTACATGTCAGCTCCAGACCCACGTCCACGCGGTCTCACGTGTAAGCTCCGGACCCACAACTTAACGTTGGCGGACGGAATGGACTCAAATATGGCCGTTTGGCCTCATCATAGTAGCTGTGCATGGACTAGGGGCAAAACTGAGCACAATTTGCATCTGAGGGCAAAAATGAGCACAAAGACACCACTAAGGGCAAAAGGATAATTAACCCATTTTATTATCTATTTTGAATGATTATGGACTTTATTATACACTTTTATATTACTTTTGGGACTAACCTATTAACCGGAGGCCCAGCCCATATTGTTGTTTTATTGTCTGTTTCAGTATTTCGAAGAAAAGGAATATCAAACGGAGTCCAAACGGAATGAAACCTTCGGCAACGTGATTTTTTGGAAGAATATCACCCAGGAGACTTGGAGTTCACGACAAAAGACCCTCGAGGAGGCCAGGAGATAGGAGGGCGTGCCCCTTGTCTCGTGGGCCCCTCGAGCACCTCCCGACCGACTTCTTTCGCCTATATATTCCCTCGTACCCTAAAAACATTGAATATCAAGATAGATCGGGAGTTCCACCGCCGCAAGCCTCTGTAGCCACCAGAAACCTCTCGAGAGCCCTTCCCGGCACCCTGCCGGAGGGGGGATCCTTCATTGGTGGCCATCTTCATCATCCCGGCGCTATCCATGACGAGGAGGGAGTAGTTCACCCTCGGGGCTGAGGGTATGTACCAGTAGCTATGTGTTTGATCTCTCTCTCTCTCTCGTGTTCTCTCTCGTGTTCCCTCTATGGCACAATCTTGATGTATCCCGAGCTTTGCTATTATAGTTGGATCTTATGATGTTTCTCCCCCTCTACTCTCTTGTGATGAATTGAGTTTTTCCTTTGAAGTTATCTTATCAGATTGAGTCTTTTATGAGAACACTTGATGTATGTCTTGCCGTGCTTATCTGTGGTGACAATGGGATATCATGTGCCACTTGATGTATGTTTTGGTGACCAACTTGTGAGTTCCGCCCATGAACCTATGCATAGGGGTTGACACACGTTCTTGACTCTCCGGTAGAAACTTTGGGGCACTCTTTGAAGTACTTTGTGTTGGTTGAATAGATGAATCTGAGATTGTGTGATGCATATCATATAATCATGCCCACGGATACTTGAGGTGACAATGGAGTATCTAGGTGACATTAGGGTTTTGGTTGATTTGTGTCTTAAGGTGTTATTCTAGTATGAACTCTTGAGTAGATTGATCCGAAAGAATAACTTTGAGGTGGTTTCGTACCCTACCACAATCTCTTCATTTGTTCTCCGCTATTAGTGTCTTTGGAGTGACTTTTTGTTGCATGTTGAGGGATTGTTATATGATCTATCTATGTTATTATTGTTGAGAGAACTTGCACTAGTGAAAGTATGAACCCTACGCCTTGTTTCCTATCATTGCAATACCGTTTACGCTCACTTTTACCACTTGTTACCTTGCTGTTTTTATAATTTCAGATTACAAATACCTTTATCTACCATCCATATTGCACCTGTATCACCATCTCTTCGCCGAACTAGTGCACCTATACAAATTACCATTGTATTGGGTGTGTTGGGGACACAAGAGACTCTTTGTTATTTGGTTGCAGGGTTGTTTGAGAGAGACCATCTTCATCCTACGCCTCCCACAGATTGATAAACCCTAGGTCATCCACTTGAGGGAAATTTGCTACTATCCTACAAACATGTGCACTTGCAGGCCCAACAACGTCTACAAGAAGAAGGTTGTGTAGTAGACATCAAGCTCTTTTCTGGCGCCGTTGTCGAGGAGGCTAGGTAAACGGTACTCACACCCCGTCAACTAAGCTCTTTTCTGGGGTGAGTGCTTGAAGGTATATCTTTAGATCTTGCAATTGAATCTTTTTGTTTCTTGTTTTATCACTAGTTTAGTCTATGAAAGAAAACTACAAAAATAGAATTGAGTTTGTCTCATACGCTTCATCTTTTTAATATCTTTCGTGAGAATGATGGTAAGGAAAATTGTGCTCAAGTACTAAAAGAAGAAGTATATAAAATGTTTTGCATGAAATCTTTGAATGATGAGCATGATTGCAATGTTGTTGGTATGAATTCCTTGAATATCCATGATGCTAATGATATGCAAAGCCACAAGGTTGGGGAAGCTATGTTTGATGAATATGATATTTTTTGTCCCCCAAGTTTTGATGAGAATATTTACTATGATGAAAGCATGCCTCCTATTTATGATGATTATATTGATGAAAGTGGATTTTGAAGAGTGTCAACTTTAGGTAGTATTGATCCCACTATTTTGGAGGATGTTGAATCTTATTGTGATGAATATGAAAGTGGATTTGGAAGAGTGTCAACTTTATTTAGTGATGATTCCACTATTTCGGAAGAGGTTCCAATTGATTATGAGAACAAATTTGCTATCTATGATGATTATTGTGATGACTTTTATGCTATTAAGAATAATGATAACCATGAAACTTGTCATCATGATTTTACTTTTCAATTGGATTATGCCTCACATGATAGTTATTTTGTTAAGTTTACTCCCACTATTATTCTTGAGAATAAATTTGCTTATGTGGAGAGTAGTAAAATTTATATGCTTGAAGATCATGAAAATAATGCTTTAGGTGCTCCTTATATTGTTGAATACATTCATGATGCTACTGAAAATTATTATGAGGGAGGAACACATGCTTGTAGGAATTGCAATAATATCAAGTTTCCTCTCTATGTGCTTAAATTTTTGAAGTTATGCTTGTTTTACCTTCCTATGCTAGTTGATTATTGTTCCCATAAGTTATTTGCTCACAAAATCCCTATGCATAGGAAGTGGGTTAGACTTAAATGTGCTAGTCATATTCTTCATGATGCTGTCTTTATGTTTTAATTCTTATCTTTTATGTGAGCATCATTGTCATCATCATGCCTAGCTAGAAAGGCATTAAAGAAAAGCGCTTGTTGGGAGACAACCCAATATTTATCCTTACTATTTTTGTGTGTCCACATGATTATTATACTGTATTAATCATGTTTTATAGCTTTTGTTCCAATAAAGTGCCAAGTAGAGCCTTTAGGAAGACTTGGGTGAAGTCTATATGATCTTGCTGTAAAAAAACAGAAACTTTAGCGCTCACGAGAATAGCTACCATTTTTTTACTGGAGAGTTATTTTAGGTTGATTATTAGATTATTAATAGACAAATTACTCAGGTCCACCAATTTATTTCATAATTTTTGGGGTTCTATAAGTATATGTTTGATACAGATTACTACAGACTGTTCTGTTTTTCACAGATTCTGTTTTCATTGTGTTGTTTGCTTATTTTGATGAATCTATGGCTAGTATGTAAGGGTATGAACCATAGAGAAGTTAGAATACAGTAGATATTATACCAATATGAATTTAGAATGAGTTCATTACAGTACCGAAGCGATGATTTATTTTCTTATACTAACGGAGCTTACGAGTTTTATGTTGAGTTTTGTGTGGTTGAAGTTTTCAAGTTTTGGGTAAGGATTCGATGGACTATGGAATAAGGAGTGGCAGGAGCCTAAGCTTGGGGATGCCCAAGGCACCCCAAGGTAATATTCAAGGACAACCAAGAGCCTAAGCTTGGGGATGCCCCGGAAGGCATCCCCTCTTTCGTCTTCGTTCATCGGTAACTTTACTTGGAGCTATATTTTTATTCACCACATGATATGTGTTTTGCTTGGAGCGTCATTTTATTTTGTTAGTTTTTGCTTGATGTTAGTTATAATAATGTTTTGAATCTTTAGTTTCAATAAAATTGTCAAGGATAGCCTTTACCATGCTTATTTTGCTAGTATACATGTTGCTGTTTGAAAACAGAAAGTTTACCGCTGTTGCAAAAATTCCCTAGAAAAGTCAGAGAATAGTATAATGTTGAATCTTTTTTCATATTGAGCTCTGATAAATTTAATACAGTGGGAATTTTCTCTCATAATTTTTGGAGTCAGGGAAGTATTGATACTCTTGCATTCTTTACAGACTGTACTGTTTTGGCAGATTGCTTTTATGTTTGCATTGTTTGCATATGTTTGCTTGTTTAGTGATTCTATTTGAGGATAGGATTATTAAATATGCAGAGACATTTATTATGCAATGTTGAATAATAATTTTAGTGATTTGTTACAGTAGAAAATGATAAGGTTTTGCATTGGTTTATACTAATCTATCTCACGAGTTCTTGTTGAGTTTGTTGTGGATGAAGCTTTTGATAAAAAGAGAAACCATGATATGAGAGGAATTAAGGAGACACAAAAGCTCAATCTTGGGGATGCCAAAGGCACCCCAAGATAATATTTCAAGAAGTGTCAAGCATCTAAGCTTGGGGATGCCCCGGTAGGCATCCCACCTTTCTTCTTCGACAACTATCGGTTAGTATCGGTTGAGCCTAAGTTTTTGCTTCTTCACATGAGTTGTGCTATCCTTGCAATGTCACTTTATTTTGTTTTTCTTGCTGCTTGAATACAATACCAAGATCTGAAATTCTTAAATGAGAGAGAGTCTTCACATAGTTGCATAATTATTTAGCTACTCATTGATCTTCACTTATATCTTTTTGGAGTAGTTTGTCATTTACTCGTGTGCTTCACTTATATCCTATGAGTAAATTGTTGAATGAGTTGAATGTCATAAATCTGAATTTTTATATGTCTCGTTTGCTTATCCCATGGGGAGTAATGACTTCACATCTAGGAAGTATAGGTTGTAAATTTATTGACGATTAGCAAGCATTGTATTAGTCATTTGAACAATTCATGAAAGAATATTGAAGGAAGAGAGATTTCACATATAAATATATTATCATAGACATCTTTTATAATTGTGAGCACTCATTAAGTATGACATGCTAAAGAGTTGATGTTGGACAAGGAAGACAACATAATGGGTTATGTTTTCTCACATCTCAGTTAAAGTATATTGTCATGGATCATTCAAACATGTTGAGCTTGCCTTTCCCCCTCATGCTAGCCAAAAATTCCTAGCACCAAGTAGAGATACTACTTGTGCTTCCAAATATCCTTAAACCTTGTTTTGCCATGATAGTCCACCATATCTACCTATGGATTGAGTAAGATCCTTCAAGTAAGTTGTCTCTTTAAATATGCATGACTTATTAGTGCGGAGAAAATAAGCTTTGTACGAACTTGTTATGGAAGCAATAAAAGCGACGGACTGCATAATAAAGGTCCATATACAAGGGGCAATATAAAGTGACGTTCTTTCACATTAAGATTTTGTGTATCCAACCCTGAAAGCGCATGAAAACCTCTGCTTCCCTCTGCGAAGGGCCTATCTTTTACTTTATGCAAGAGTCAAGGTGATCTTCACCTTTCCCTTTTTCATTTTATCCTTTGGCAAGCACTTTGTGTTAGGGTGATCCTGATATATATATATATCCAATTGGATGTACGTTAGCATGAACTATTATTATTGACATCACCCAAAGGTGAATACGTTTGGAGGCAACATTATAAGCCCCAATCTTTCTCTGTGTCTGATTAAAACTTCATAACCACAAGTACTGAGTGAGTGTTAGCAATTGTAGAAGACTATATGATAGTTGAGTATGTGAAGTTTGCTAAATCAAAGCTCTGACATAGACTCTTCCTGAAAATAAGATGAATTGCAATTGTCTGATGACTAA
The DNA here is from genome assembly GCF_002162155.2 of Triticum dicoccoides. NCBI lineage: Eukaryota > Viridiplantae > Streptophyta > Magnoliopsida > Poales > Poaceae > Triticum > Triticum dicoccoides. The sequence continues at coordinate 611,799,020 of NC_041383.1, forward strand.
GAATGAAGTTTGCTAGTTTTCAAGAAAGTTTATCTATGCTTTAACATGTGAAAATAGCTTGTTACTAGTTCGTGAAAATTTTTATGAGATGAACTACTGTTATGACATATAATAATGCTAGTAAAGGTGATTGAAATTATCATTGATCAAACTTGTGCACCTCTAGCATTCACACTTCATAAATTCTTTCTTTATCATTTACCTACTCGAGGACGAGTAGGAATTAAGCTTGGGGATGCTGATACATCTCCAACGTATCTATAATTTATGAAGTATTCATGCTATTTTATTATTTGTTTTGAATGATTATGGACTTTATTATACACTTTTATATTACTTTTGGGACTAACCTATTAACCGGAGGCCTAGCCCATATTGTTGTTTTATTGCCTGTTTCAGTATTTCGAAGAAAAGGAATATTAAATGGAGTCCAAACGGAATGAAACCTTCGGCAACGTGATTTTTTGGAAGAATATCACCCAGGAGACTTGGAGTTCACGACAGAAGACCCTCGAGGAGGCCAGGAGATAGGAGGGCGCGCCCCCCTACTAGGCGCGCCCCCTGTCTCGTGGGCCCCTCGAGCACCTCCCGACCGGCTTCTTTCGCCTATATATTCCCTCGTACCCTAAAAACATCGAATATCAAGATAGATCGGGAGTTCCACTGCTGCAAGCCTCTGTAGCCACCATAAACCTCTCGGGAGCCCTTCCCGGCACCCTGCCGGAGGGGGGATCCTTCACCGGTGGCCATCTTCATCATCTCGGTGCTATCCATGACGAGGAGGGAGTAGTTCACCCTCGGGGTTGAGGGTATGTACCAGTAGCTATGTGTTTGATCTCTCTCTCCCTCTCATGTTCTCTCTCGTGTTCCCTCTATGGCACAATCTTGATGTATCCCGAGCTTTGCTATTATAGTTGGATCTTATGATGTTTCTCCCCCTCTACTCTCTTGTGATGAATTGAGTTTTTCCTTTGAAGTTATCTTCTCAGATTGAGTCTTTTATGAGAACACTTGATGTATGTTTTGCCGTTCTTATCTATGGTGACAATGGGATATCATGTGCCACTTGATGTATGTTTTGGTGACCAACTTGTGGGTTCCGCCCATGAACCTATGCATAGGGGTTGGCACACGTTCTTTACTCTCCGGTAGAAACTTTGGGGCACTCTTTGAAGTACTTTGTGTTGGTTGAATAGATGAATCTGAGATTGTGTGATGCATATCATATAATCATGCCCACGGATAGGTGACAATGGAGTATCTAGGTGACATTAGGGTTTTGGTTGATTTGTGTCTTAAGGTGTTATTCTAGTACGAACTCTTGAGTAGATTGATCCGAAAGAATAACTTTGAGGTGGTTTCGTACCCTACCATAATCTCTTCGTTTGTTCTCCGCTATTAGTGTCTTTGGAGTGACTCTTTGTTGCATGTTGAGGGATTGTTATATGATCTATCTATGTTATTATTGTTGAGAGAACTTGCACTAGTGAAAGTATGAACCCTACGCTTTGTTTCCTATCATTGCAATACCGTTTACGCTCACTTTTACCACTTGTTACCTTGCTGTTTTTATAATTTCAGATTACAAATACCTTTATCTACCATCCATATTGCACCTGTATCACCATCTCTTCGCCGAACTAGTGCACCTATACAAATTACCATTGTATTGGGTGTGTTGGGGACACAAGAGACTCTTTGTTATTTGGTTGCAGGGTTGTTTGAGAGAGACCATCTTCATCCTACGCCTCCCACGGATTGATAAACCTTAGGTCATCCACTTGAGGGAAATTTGCTACTGTCCTACAAACATGTGCACTTGCAGGCCCAACAACGTCTACAAGAAGAAGGTTGTGTAGTAGACCTGATGTATGTCTTGCTATAAGCATATCAGGGAGGTACCAAAGTAATCCTGGAGTGGAGCACTGGACAGCGGTCAAGAACGTCCTAAAATACCTGAAAAGGACTAAGGATATGTTTCTCATTTATGGAGGTGAAAAAGAGCTCGTCGTAAATGGTTACGTCGATGCAAACTTTGACACTGGTCCGGATGACTCTAAGTCGCAAACCGGATACGTAGTTTCATTGAATGGAGGAGCTGTCAGTTGGTGCAGTTCCAAGCAGATCGTGGCGAGATCTATGTGTGAAGCAGAGTACATTGCTGCTTCGGAAGCAGCGAATGAAGGCGTTTGGATGAAGGAGTTCATATCCGATCTAGGTGTCATACCTAGTGCATCGGGTCCAATGAAAATCTTTTGTGACAATACTGGTGCAATTGCCTTGGCAAAGGAATCCAGATTTTGCAAGAGAACCAAGAACATCAAGAGACGCTTCAATTCCATCCGTCATCAAGTGTCGGAGGGGGACATAGAGATTTGCAAGATACACACGGATATGAATGTTGCAGACCCGTTGACTAAGCCTCTTCCATGAGCAAAACATGATCAACACCAAAGCTCCATGGGTGTTAGAATCTTTACTATGTAATCTAGATTATTGACTCTAGTGAGAGTGGGAGACTGAAAGAAATATGCCCTAGAGGCAATAATAAAGTTATTATTTATTTCCTTCATTCATGATAAATGTTTATTATTCATGCTAGAATTGTATTAACCGGAAACTTAGTACATGTGTGAATACATAGATAAAACATATAGTCCCTAGTATGCCTCTACTTGACTAGCTCGTTAATCAAAGATGGTTATGTTTCCTAACCATAGACATGTGTTGTCATTTGATGAACGGGAGCACATTATTAGGAGAATGATGTGATGGACGTGACCCATCCGTTAGCTTAGCATTATGATCGTGTCAGTTTCATTGCTACTGCTTTCTTCATGACTTATACAAGTTCCTCAAACTATGAGATTATGCAACTCCCGAATACCGAAGGAACACTTTGTGTGATATCAAACGTCACAACATAAATGGGTGATTATAAAGGTACTCTACAGGTGTCTCCGAAGGTGTTTGTTGGGCTGGCATAGATCGAGATTAGGAGTTGTCACTCCGTGTTTCAGAGAGGTATCTTTGGGCCCTCTCGGTAATACTCATCACTATAAGCCTTGCAAGCATCGTGACTAATGAGTTAGTTACGGGATGAAGTATTATGGAACGAGTAAAGAGACTTGCCGGTAATGATATTGAACTAGGTATTGAGATACTGACGATCGAATCATGGGCAAGTAACATACCGATGACAAAGGGAACAACGTATGTTGTTATGCGGTTTGACCGATAAAGATTTTCGTAGAATATGTAGGAACCAATATGAGCATCTAGGTTCTGCTGTTGGTTCTACATAGTTCTCAAACCCGTGGGGTCCGCACGCTTAACGTTCCATGACGATTGGTATTATGAGTTTATGTGATATGATGTACCGAAGATTGTTCAGAGTCCCGGATGTGATCAAGGACATGACGGGGAGTCTCAAAATGGTCGAGACATAAAGATTGATATATTGGACGACTATATTTGAACACCGGAAGTGTTCCAGAGAAGTTTCAGATAAAACCAGAGTGCCAGAGGGTTATCGGAACCCCCGGGGGAACTAATGGGCCTTGAGGGGTGACCAGGGCAGGCCGCTGATAACCCACAAGTATAGGGGATCGCAACAGTTTTCGAGGGTAGATTATTCAACCCAAATTTATTGATTCGACACAAGGGGAGCCAAAGAATATTCTCAAGTATTAGCAGCTGAGTTGTCAATTCAACCACACCTGGAAACTTAGTATCTGCAGCAAAGTGTTTAGTAGCAAAGTAATATGATAGTGGTGGTAATGGTAACAAAAGTAAAGACAGCAAAAGTAATGTTTTTGGTATTTTGTAGTGATTGTAACAGTAGCAACGGAAAAGTAAATAAGCGAGAACCAGTATATGGAAAACTCGTAGGCACCGGATCAATGATGGATAATTATGCCGGATGTGTTTCATCATGTAACAGTCATAACATAGGGTGACACAGAACTAGCTCCAGTTCATCAATGTAATGTAGGCATGTATTCCGAATATAGTCATACGTGCTTATGGAAAAGAACTTGCATGACATCTTTTGTCCTACCCTCACGTGGCAGCGGGGTCCTATTGGAAACTAAGGGATATTAAGGCCTCCTTCTAATAGAGAACCGGAACAAAGCATTAGCACATAGTGAATACATGAACTCCTCAAACTAAGGTCATCACCGGGAGTGGTTCCGATTATTGTCACTTCGGGGTTGCCGGATCATAACACATAGTAGGTGACTATAGACTTGCAAGATAGGATCAAGAACTCACATATATTCATGAAAACATAATAGGTTCAGATATGAAATCATGTCACTCGGGCCCTAGTGACAAGCATTAAGCATGGCAAAGTCATAGCAACATCAATCTCAGAACATAATGGATACTAGGGATCAAACCCTAACAAAAATAACTCGATTACATGATAAATCTCATCCAACCCATCACTGTCCAGCAAGCCTACGATGGAATTACTCACGCACGGCAGTGAGCATCATGAAATTGGTGAAGGAGGATGGTTGATGATGACGACAGCGACGAATCCCCCTCTCCGGATCCCTGAACGGACTCCAGATCATCCCTCCCGAGAGAGATTAGGGCTTGGCGGCGGCTCCGTATCGTAAAACGCGATGATTTCTTCTCTCTGATTTTTTTTCTCCCTGAAAGCCAATATATGGAGTTGGAGTTGGCGTCAGAGGGCCACCAGGGGGCCCAGCCCCCACCCTCGTGGACAGGGTGTGGGCCCCCTGGTCTTCATCTTTGGCGAGGAGTTTTTATTAATTATCCTAAGATATTCCGTGGAGTTTCAGGTCGTTACGATAACTTTTATTTTCTGCACATAAAACAATACCATGGCAATTCTGCTGAAAACAACGTCAGTCCGGGTTAGTGCCATTAAAATCATACAAGTTAGAGTCCAAAACAAGGGCAAAAGTGTTTGGAAAAGTAGATACGACGGATACGTATCAACTCCCCCAAGCTTAAACCCTTGCTTGTCCTCAAGCAATTCAGTTGGCAAACCGAAAGAGAAAAAGAAAAACTTTTACAAAATCTGTTTGCTCTTGTTGTTGTAAACATGAAAAGCCAGCATTCAAGTTTTAGCAAATATTATGAACTAACCATACTAACAATAACACAAAGGTCTCACAATTACTCATATCAATAGCATAATCAGCTAGCGAGCTATAATAACAAAACTTGGATGACAACACTTTCTCAAAATAATCATAACATGATATAACAAAATGGTATCTCGCTAGCCCTTTCCGAGACCGCAAAACATAAATGCAGAGCACCTTCAAAGATCAAGGACTGACTAAACATTGTAATTCATGGTAAAAGAGATCCAGTCAAGTCATACCCAATATAAACCAATAATAATGAATGCAAACGACAGTGTGCTCTCCAGCGGGTGCTTTTTAATAAGAAGGGTGATGACTCAACATAAAAGTAAATAGATAGGCCCTTCGCAGAGGGAAGCAGTGATTTGTAGAGGTGCCAGAGCTCGGTTTTAAAACAGAGATTGAATAACATTTTGAGCGGCATGCTTTTGCTTTCAACACAACAACTATGAGATGACGATATCTTCCATGCTAAACAAATTATAGGCGGTTCCCAAATAGAATGGTAAAGTTTATACTCCCCCTCCTCCACAAGCATCAATCCATGGCTTGCTCGAAACAACGAGTGCCTCCAACATTCAACGGGTCCCAGGGGGAGTTTTGTTTGCAGTTATTTTGATTTAGTTTGAGCATGGGACTGGGCATCCCGGTGACCAGCCATTTTTCTCGTGAATAAGGAGCGGAGTCCACTCCTCTTGAGAATAACCACCTAACATGAAAGATAAGGGCAGCCCTAGTTGAAACATGAGCTGCTCGAGCATACAAAATAGAATTTCATTTGAAGGTTTGGAGTTTGGCACATACAAATTTACTTGGATCAGCAGGTAAATACCGCATATAGGAAGGTATAGTGGACTCATATGGAACAACTGTGGGGTTTAAAGGAGTTTGGATGCACAAGCAGTATTCCCGCTTAGTACAGGTGAAGGCTAGCAAAAGACTGGGAAGCGACCAACTGAGAGAGCGACAACAGTCGTAAACATGCATTAAAATTAATTTACACTGAATACAAGCATGAGTAGGATATAATCCACCATGAACATAAATATCATGAAGGCTATGTTGATTTGATTCAACTACATGCGTGAACCTGTGCCAAGTCTAGTCACTCAATCTCTACTATCTAAAAGAAACGGAACGTTCTGTTTCCCATCTTACGTCGCAATCTTCATCTGTCGTCGCTCATCCCGCGCAGGCGTGCATGGGCCAAGCCCAGCAAAGCCCACATGGGCCACATCTCTCTCATCAAAACACACACGCATGCACATCCCTCAACCTCGTAATGGCTAGGTGTAGGGTTAGCGTCAGCTTCATCCCCACCCGCTCCTTAGCTCCTCGGCCCTCGCTCGCCATCCTCGGCACCACCTCGCCGCCGCGCTGGTCCACCTGTGGTCCTCCACCGGCCACTGCAGCCCCTGTGCGCCGCCCGACGAACTCCTCCGCTGCCCTCCCTACCCATCTCTAGCAATCACTGGTCGCCGCCCCCACCATCGGCTGTAAGCCCTTGCCTTCCCTATCGCGCTATGGACCCTTGCATCAGCCAGATTCGAGCACCTTCGGGACCGCCTTCGCATGTCTTCGGCACCTCCGCCAGAACCTCTTCGGCCCCATGTAAGTGGTGTGACGTGTTTCTTCATTGATTGGGAATGATATTGTTCGTAGATGAAGCCTCACAAGAAAGTTAGATTCTTCTCCATATGTTGGAATCGATTGTTGATTGGTTAATCAAGGTTGATTTGAGTCGTCTATGTCTGCGAGTGTTCAATTGCAACCTTAAAACCAGTCACAAATTTGATTTGGTTCATGTAAACAACCTACTGTTTAGTTAACTTTTGATGTTTATAGGTAATTAATTACTTCTATGTATGTGTATCTTCATTTCATAACAAAATTATGGTGTCCTAATTGCTAAACGAATAAATTTAAATAGTTATGGTGTATTTAATGATTCAGAAAGGGTACAAGTATGCATACATGGTTATATTCTCTATTTTCAGGTTTAGGTTATTTGGATTGTACATCAGTATGATATTTCTTCTCTCCTCAAGTCTCAGATCTGCTTTTCATCCCCCTTTGGTTTGTTTCATGAGGATATTTTTATTCAGTGCATACATGTTGATTTGTTCATGTGTTTAAAAGTACGAGCAGAATGCTGGATGTACCTGCAGTAGTAGTCCAGCAGAGGATCTTCCTAGCGATTTGGATGTATAGAGTTTATGATGCGGAAACCTAATTTTGTCTTTGTACAGATATCGGATTTTCTCCTTTCTCTTTGTGAACTCTTTTGATATGTTATTTACTCCTAATTTCAACTTTTCACGGTTTGTTCTTCTTCCAAGATTTCAGGGATTATGGACCACTGTATGGACAGATATGATCCTTGACTCTCGTTGTTCTTGGCGTGTTGCTGCCATTTTACTAGGCAGAATCCATGCACGACCGAGACCTCAGTCTATCCACTGTAAGTCATGCCTTTTGATTAATTGTTCGTAGTTGTTGAGATATTTTTCTCCATGCCCGTTTTGTTGCTCAAATTCCTGCTTTCATTTAGGTACGAGTGTTTAATGAATTTACTCTTCTCCATGGCATGTCCATGAGGGCAGAAATTTCATGCTTCAAATCTGTTTGGCGAGAAGTAAGTTATCTGGTGATTGCTTATTATATGCTTGTATTTTTACTACTGAACATAGAAACTTATTATATGCTTGTATTTTTCAGCTTTTTCAGGCCTGGAGATGTCCTAGTGAACTGGTTAATGATTTTCGAAAAGTGGAGCTGCACTCAAGGTTTGAGATATAGTTTATGTCGATAGGATGAGTTGTTTGATCTCTTTGCCCTGTTCTTTGAGATGGGTTGTGATCAAAACTCTTGGCGCCACGAGCAACAATTGAGGCTCCTCTTCATAAGCACAAAATCTGCAGTAAGCAGAAATTGGAGAGGTAAACCAAATAGTGTTCATTATGAGCTAATCTGGACCATGTACAGATTCCACCAGAGTTAAACAAAATTTCTGTACTGAAGGTGGTGTGGCATTGAAGCTGTGATGTCCTCGGCCATGCCCGCCATCGAAATCTCCGTTATTTTCCTCTACTTGTATTCCACCTTCTCGTTGCAATTCAATTTTTAGGATCAACAGTATCTATGCAATTAATTTCAAACTTCGCAGGATTTTCAACATGTCAGTCACACTCTAATAAGTGTTCATCTTTAATTTCCTACCCTATAGTAGGCAACACAATTTGCTATATATGCATGAACACTGATAAATTAATTTGTGTTAGTATGTAGTGGTTCAGGGATGCTATAAATTTGTACTATAATCTGTTTCCAGGTGCTTGAAACTTGCTTTTTGGCCGACCTATATTGCAACTTCTACTGTAATCAGCATAGAATTATATGGCTGCATTACAGCGCTTTCCATTAATAGAACACACGATTTATGTTGATCATGCAATTGTGTTCTTTATTTTTTCTGTTTTGTGCAGTTGAAGAGCTTTGTATAGAACCAGAGATTAGAAGGAATGGAAATATAAGAAACAATTCAGGAAGATTCCCTAGGGAAGCAAAAATTGTTTGCTGGTCCGTGCAGGTCCATTTAGGAAATTAGATGACTGTTGTAATATGAATTTTACATCCGTTCCAAGAAAAAGTGATGTTTCTATTTACATCCATTTTGGTGTGATAAATATTGGTTCCGAACATATGCTTTCTCGATCTTTCTATCTGTTGCAACATATAAATTGTGTGAATTTTTTGGAACAACTGTAAAAAGTCAAAATTTATGTTCCATTTTCATAACTGGATTTATCAAATACCATATAATGTAATATATATTGAGTTTAGTGTTTCCACACACTTGCTAGATGGAAGAATGAATGACATTATGCAACGTGGTTTTTGAAGCTAGTGGAAAGAATGTTCTCACTGTTTTGTGTGCCAATGAAACTACATTAAGTGCCTTGAGGAACTAATCAATTGCCCTCCTGGTGATGCATAAGTTAAGCAATATGGCTGTCAGTAATCAGTATTAGATTTTGCTACAATGTGCTTGGTCTCATAATTGATTACTATTTGTTCTAGCTTTTATGTTGCATGTATATGTCATCAATTTGGGTCTGTCCGATCAGAGCTTTCTCGGATGTGTATGCTTCGATGCTGCTTGATGTGCATGAGAAATTAGAAAGTAGTATTTGTTTCGTAAGATTGTTGTTCACCATATTTTAAAATATTTATGCCCTGTTGCAACGCACGGGCAATGTCCTAGTTCATTTAAAGGAGGATACCATCCCATCATACCACATCATGATCATTCTAATAGCATGTTGGCACGCAAGGTAAACCATTATAACTCATAGCTAATCAAGCATGGCACAAGCAACTATAATCTCTAAATGTCATTGCAAATATGTTTACTTCATAATAGCTGACTCAGGAACGATGAATCATCATATTTACAAAAACAAGAGAGGTTGAGTTCATACCAGCTTTTCTCATCCCAATAAGTCCATCATATATCATCATTATTGCCTTTCACTTGCAAGACCGAACGAAGTGTATAATAATAAGAGTGCACGTGCATTGGACTAAGCTGGAATCTGCAAGCATTCAACTCAAGAGAGAAGACAAGTAATATGGGCTCTAAGTTAAATAAACAATCATGCATATAAGAGCCACTAAGCATTTTCAATATGGTCTTCTCGACCCCCCAAAAAAATAAAAACTATTTACACGGGAAAGCTCCCAACAAGCAAAAGAAGAACGGGAAATATTTTTGGGTTTTCCTTTTTAATTACTACAGCAAAGAAATAAACTACTACTAATTTTTTTGGTTTTTTCTTAAGGTTTATCAAACACACAAGAAGAAAGCAGGAAAAAGAAAATAATCTAGCATGGATATTACAGTGAAAGAGTATGAACACCGACATCTAGCAATGAGTGTGTGTGTGAACATAAATGTAATGTCAGTGGGAAATACGTACTCTCCCAAGCTTAGGCTTTTTCCTAAGTTGGTCTATTGCCAGGGATGGCCTGGCGGATACCCGTAGGTGAAGCTGGGGTCATACTGTGACGAAGAAGGATCCGCCTACCACTGGCTGGCAACCTCCTCTGGATCCCAAGAATAAACAGATAGTCGTGGAGGCTCATCTTGTGGCTCCGATTCCGGGGCGGGTGCAGGATTTCGATAGGCTTGAATGGCCGCCCACGGAACGATGTGAGGACCTGCAGACAAGTTAAACAAAGAGGGAGCAGGCAAAGTAATAGTCTCAGGGTGATGTTTATCAAAGTACAATTTATATTTGAGCTCCCCTTCACGACTCTTAACAAGAAAATCATGCGCTATCATACTCCTATAATCTTAATAAGCACGGGGCAGCGATGTTTCCTCTTTCTCTTCATGCCTAATAGGTATTTCAAAATGTTCAGCTAGGCGTGAGGCATAAATGCCTCCAAAGATGGGGCCTTTAGTACGGTTCAGACTTAACCATCTAGCAACAATTCCACCCATACTAACAGAGTTATTTCGGTATAAACCATGGAACAAAATGATAACATCAGGAATACTAAGGTTTCCACAGTTTCCGCGCCCTATCAAGCAACGACTAGCAAATAAGGCGAAGTAGCATAAAACGGGAAAATGTATGCTAGTGATTCTTGCATCAGAGACCTTCCTGGTTTCTCCCACCGTGATAGTGTTAATAAAAGCTTCTACTTCGTTACGGTGTGGTTCATCCAAAGTGCCCTCAAAAGGTATTTTGCAAACCTCGCAAAATTCAGCTAATGGCATCCTCTTAATAACGTCATATAAATGAAATTCTACCGATGGAGGTGAATTCTTAGGGAAGAAGTAGAAATTTTGCACAAAAGTATTTGTGAGTAAGAGATACTGATGACGTTGGTCGCAGAGGAAGTCGGTGAGGCCAGCATTCTCAATTAATAAATAAAAATCTTCATAAATCCCGGCTCTCCTCAAGAAGTCATCGGAAGGCCATTCACATGGCCGGACCTCCGCGGTGCGAGGCAAATTAAATTTGGGCTTCTGCTCTTCTTCCTTCTGTTTTTCCTTTGAGCTTCGGCTTGATGAGCCCCTCAAAAGTCTCTTCATTATTTCTGAAACAATCTGAAATTTTTAGTAACTTCGAATAAAAGTGAACCAACTTCAATAAAATTGATAGCAACAACTCCTACAAGTGCCTAGAGCCTATATAAAGCATTGGAACTACTTGGAACCATATAAATTTGACATGCAAGCTCAAGAACATGGCCACCTATGCAGCAAAAATTTGCAATGAATAAAGCACTAGAACAAAAACTAATTGGACCAATGGAGGATCACATACCAAGGAACAATCTCCCCAAGCAGTTTTGTGAGAGGTGCTTTGAGCAAGGAGATCAAAAATCACAGCAAGGGGGGCTGGAACTCGTGCTTGAGTTGGTTTTTCGTGTTTGTGTGAGACAGAGGAAGAAGATGGGTGCAAGAATAAGTGGAGGAGGGCCACCGTGGGCCCACGAGGCAGGGGCGCGCCCAGGGGGGTAGGGCGCGCCCTCCACCCTCATGACCAGGTGGCAGCTCCCCCCGCGGTGATTTTTGCACAGTAAATTCTTAAATATTCCTGAAAAAATCATATTAAATTGGCATGGCATTCTGAGGACTTTTATTTTTGGGATATTTTTATATTGCACGGATAAGTCAGGAGACAGATAAAAAAAATACTATTTTACTTTATTTCTACTAAATAACAAAAAATATAAAGAGGGTACAGAAGGTTGTGCTTCTAGTTTCATCCATCTCATGTTCATCAAAAAGAATCCACTAACAAGGTTGATCAAGTCTTGTTAACGAGCTCATTCCGATTAACACGGAACCGGAGAAATTTCGAATAGCACTAAGTTACCTCAACTGGGATATGAAAATCCCCAAGAATAAGAATATCATACTTTTTCTTGACAGTAGGGAGAGGAAATTCAAAACCTCCAAATATAATCGATGGAATTTTTCCAATAGAGTTGATACTATAAACTTGAGGTTGTTTCCTCGAAAAGTGTACCGTGTGCTCATTGCCATTAACATGAAAAGTGACATTGCCTTTGTTGCAATCAATAAAGCCCCTACAGTATGAAGGAAAGGTCTTCCAAAATAATAGACATACTATCATCCTCAGGAATATCAAGAATAACAAAGTCCATTAAAATAGTAACATTTGCAACCACAACAGGCACATCCTCACAAATACCGACAGGTATAGCAGTTGATTTATCAGCCATTTGCAAAGATATTCCAGTAGGTGTCAACTTATTCAAGTCAAGTCTACGATATAAAGAGAGAGGCATAACACTAACACCGGCTCCAAGATCACATAAAGCAGTTTAAACATAATTTCTCTTAATGGAGCATGGTATAGTAGGTACTCCGGGATCTCCATGTTTCTTTGGTATTCCACCCTTAAAAGTATAATTAGCAAGCATGGTGGAAATTTCAGCTTCAGGTATCTTTCTTTTATTAGTAATAATATCCTTCATATACTTAGCATAAGGATTTGTTTTGAGCACATTAGTTAATCGCATACGCAAAAAGATAGGTCTAATCATTTCAGCAAAGCGCTCAACATCCTCATCATCCTTTTTCTTGGATGGTTTCGGAGGAAAAGGCATGGGTTTCTGAACCCATGGTTCCCTTTCTTTACCATGTTTCCTAGCAACGAAGTCTCTTTTATCATAGCGTTGATTCCTTGATTGTGGGTTATCAAGATCAATAGCAGGTTCAACTTCTACATCATTATCATTACTAGGTTGAGCATTATCATGAACATCATCATTAACATTTTCACTAGGTTCATATTCATTACCAGATTGTGTTTCAGCATCAAACATGGAAATATCATTTGGATTCTCAGGTGGCTCAGCAATAGGTTCACTAGAAGTTTGCAAATTCCTATCATTTTTCTTTTTCTTCCTTTTAGAAGAACTAGGTACATCAATATCATTTCTCTGAGAATCTTGCTCGATTCTCTTAGGGTGGCCTTCAGGATACAAAGGTTCCTGAGTCATTCTACCGGTTCTAGTAGCCACTCTAACAGCATAATCATTTTTCTTGCTATTCATTTCATCAAGCGCTTCTTTTTGAGCTTTAAGTACTTGTTCTACTTGAGTGGTAACCATAGAAGCATGTTTGCTAACAAGTTTAAGTTCACCTCTAATATCAGCCATATAATCACCCAAGCGTTTAATCATATAAGCATCTTGTTTTAATTGTCTACCAAAATAAGCATTAAAGTCATCTTGCTTAAACATAAAGTTATCAAACTCATCCAAGCACTGACTAGCAATTTTAGTAGGAGGGACTTCAGCTTTATCATATCTATAGAGAGAATTTACCTTTATTACCTGTGTCGGGATATCGGGAGGTTCTTCAGTAAATAAGTAGTTGAGATCATATACTTCTTCAACAGGCCGTAAATTAAGACCGTGTATTTCTTCAATATGAGGTAAATTCTTAACATCTTCAGCTTTAATACCTTTTTCTTTCATAGATTTCTTTGCCTCTTGCATATCTTCAGGACTGAGAAATAGAACACCTCTCTTCTTTGGAGTTGGTTTAGGAATAGGCTCAATAATTGGCTGAGAAATTGGCTCAGGAGCTGGCTCCGGAGGTGCCCAATTATTTTCATTTGTCAACATATTGTTCAATAGAATTTCCGCTTCATCCGGTGTTCTTTCCCTGAAAAGAGAACCAGCAAAACTATCCAGGTAATCTCTAGAAGCATCAGTTAGTCCATTATAAAAGATATCAAGTATTTCAGATTTCTTAAGAGGATGATCAGGCAAAGCATTAAGTAACTTGACAAGCCTCCCCCAAGCTTGTGGGAGACTCTCTTCTTCAATTTGCACAAAGTTATATATTTCCCTCAAGGCAGCTTGTTTCTTATGAGCAGGGAAATATTTAGCAGAGAAGTAATAAATCATTTCCTGGGGACTTTGCACACAACCAGGATCAAGAGAATTAAACCATATCTTAGCATCACCCTTTAATGAGAACGGAAATATTTTGAGTAAATAAAGGTAGCGCGATCTCTCATTATTAGTAAACAGGGCAACTATATCATTTAACTTAGTAAGATGTGCCACAACAGTTTCAGATTCATAGCCATAGAAAGGATCAGATTCAACCAAAGTAATTATATCTGGATCAACAGAAAAATCATAATAATCCTTATCGGGAACACAAATAGGTGAAGTAGCAAAAGCAGGGTCGGGTCTCATTCTATCTCTAAAAGATTCTTTACTCCATTTAACTAGCAACCTCTTAAGTTCATATCTATCCTGGCAAGCAAAAATAGCTGCAGAAGATTCTGCATCAAAAAGATAACCTTCAGGAATAGGAGGCATATTTTCATCATCACTCTCATCATTGTATTCAGGCGTAATAATTTCTCTTTCTCTAGACCTAGCAATTTGCTCATCAAGAAATTCACCAAGGGGCACAGTAGTATCAAGCATAGAAGTGGTTTCATCATAAGTATCATGCATAACAGAAGTGGCATCATCAATAACATGCGACATATCAGAATTCATAGTAGTAGCAGGTTTAGGTGTCGCAAGCTTACATATAACAGAAGGAGAATCTAGTGCAAGGCTAGATGTTCCTTACCTCCCCTCGTAGTTGAGGGTAAAATCTTGGTCTTAGCGTCTTTCAAATTCTTCATAGTGTCCAGCAGATATAAATCCCAAGTGACTCAAAGAATAGAGCTATGCTCCCCAACAACGGCGTCAGAAAAAGGTCTTGATAACCCACAAGTATAGGGGATCGCAACAGTTTTCGAGAGTAGAGTATTCAACCCAAATTTATTGATTCGACACAAGGGGAGCCAAGACTATTCTCAAGTATTAGCAGCTGAGTTGTCAATTCAACCACACCTGGAAACTTAGTATCTGCAGCAAAGTGTTTAGTAGCAAAGTAATATGATAGTGGTGATAACGGTAACAAAAGTAAAGACAGCAAAAGTAATGTTTTTGGTATTTTATAGTGATCGTAACAGTACCAACGGAAAAGTAAATAAGCGAGAACCAGTATATGGAAAACTCGTAGGCACCGGATCAATGATGGATAATTATGCCGGATGTGGTTCATCATGTAACAATCATAACATAGGGTGACACAGAACTAGCTCTAGTTCATCAATGTATTGTAGGCATGTATTCCGAATATAGTCATACGTGCTTATGGAAAAGAACTTGCATGACATCTTTTGTCCTACCCTCCCGTGGCAGCGGGGTCCTATTGGAAACTAAGGGATATTAAGGCCTCCTTTTAATAGAGAACCGGAACAAAGCATTAGCACATAGTGCATACATGAACTCCTCAAACTAAGGTCATCACCGGGAGTGGTTCCGATTATTGTCACTTCGGGGTTGCCGGATCATAACACATAGTAGGTGACTATAGACTTGCAAGATAGGATCAAGAAATCACATATATTCATGAAAACATAATAGGTTCAGATCTGAAATCATGGCACTCGGGCCCTAGTGACAAGCATTAAGCATGCCAAAGTCATAGCAACATCAATCTCAGAACATAATGGATACTAGGGATCAAACCCTAACAAAACTAACTCGATTACATGATAAATCTCATCCAACCCATCACCATCCAGCAAGCCTACAATGGAATTACTCACGCACGGCGGTGAGCATCATGAAATTGGTGATGGAGGATGGTTGATGATGACGATAGCGACGAATCCCCCTCTCCGGAGCCCCGAACGGACTCCAGATCAGCCCTCCTGAGAGAGATTAGGGCTTGGCGGCGGCTCCGTATCGTAAAACGCGATGATTTCTTCTCTCTGATTTTTTTCTCCCTGAAAGCCAATATACGGAGTTGGAGTTGGCGTCGGAGGGCCACCAGGGGGCCCACGAGGTAGGGGGCGCGCCCAGGGGGGCGTGCCCCCCACCCTCGTGGACAGGGTGTGGGCCCCCTGGTCTTCATCTTTGGCGAGGATTTTTTACTAATTATCCTAAGATATTCCGTGGAGTTTCAGGTCGTTCCGATAACTTTTATTTTCTGCACATAAAACAACACCATGGCAATTCTGCTGAAAACAACGTCAATCCGGGTTAGTCCCATTCAAATCATACAAGTTAGAGTCCAAAACAAGGGCAAAAGTGTTTGGAAAAGTAGATACGACGGAGACGTATCAGCTGCGCGCCCCCTTCCCCTTGAGTCCGAATATGACAAGGAAGGGGGGCGGGGCGGCGCCCCCTTTCCTTCCCCCTCTCCCTCTCCTTCCTTCCCCTTCTCTCCCTTTAGGTGGAAACCTACTAGGACTTTTAGTCCTAGTAGGATTCCCCTATTGGGGGGCGCACCCTAGGAGGGTCGGCCGGCCTCCCCCTTGCTCCTTTATATACAGGGGCAGGGGGCACCCTAGAACACACAAGTTGATTGTTTAGCCGTGTGCGGTGTTCCCTCCACAGATTTCCACCTCGGTCATATCGTCGTAGTGCTTAGGCGAAGCCCTGCGTCGATAACTTCATCATCACCGTCACCACGCCGTCGTGCTGGTGAAAGTCTCCCTCGACCTCAGCTGGATCTAGAGTTCGTGGGACGTCACCGAGCTGAACGTGTGCAGACCGCGGAGGTGCCGTACCTTCGGTGCTAGGATCGGTCGGATAATGAAGATGTACGACTATATCAACCGTGTTGTCATAACGTTTCCGCTTTCGGTCTACAATGGTACATAGATAACACTCTCCCCTCTCGTTGCTATGCATCACCTAGAGATAGATCTTGCGTGATTGTAGGGAAATTTTTGAAATTACAGCGTTCCCCAACACGCATCAAGTCAGAGTTCGATGAGTGCAAGCTAGTCGACTAGTACTTCTCCAGCGTCCACATGGACCGCGGCTCCAAGGCCATGTCCAACCATTGGGCGCTCATCCATACGACGTGCAACAATTTGCATGGGATCCTCGAGGAGGTCGCGGATCGCCCGGAGAGCGGCGCCAGCTATGAGATTCAGGTATGACGCCGGTCTTTCGCGCCACTTTTCGCCGTGTGCATCGCCGGTCTCACCTGTTCCTTATTGCAGATGGTTCGGATGTTCACCATGTTTCGCCAGGACAGCAGTTCCGATCAAGATTTCAAGTACCTCCACGTGTTCTCCCGGATCGAGAAGTGTGAGAAATGGGCGGAAGTCCGGCACACCCTCGCCAAGGCCAAGGAGACGTACAAGCCGGACGCGCCCACGCCGGGCGCGGCAGAAGGGCGCCCAGACGGCAACAAAGGAGCCAAGGCGGCGAAGGCCGTGGCGCCGGCTACCGCACGTCTGCAAGAGTCCATCGAACACTTCATCGCCGACGCCACGACCCGCGCCACCCAGAGGAAAAAGAAAACCGCGGCGTGATGGTCGGCGTTGATGGCAAACAACGCCGTCAAGCTCGACCTGCTCCGGATCAATGTCGCCGCAAAGAAGAGGAACACCGACTTGGCTTTCCTGATGGGGGGGCATGTCAGGGATGGATGAGAAGGTCAAGGTGTGGTTCATGGTGGAGCGTGGCCTCATCCTGAACCAGATCCCGTCGATGGCGGCGCCAACTCCCATGCTGACCCTAACGCCGCCGCCAAGCCCGAGCGACGCCTCCACGACGCCCATCATAGAAGCCGCGCCGACGCCGACCAGCGCCTCCATGATCCCAGCACAGAAGTCGCGCCGACGCCGACCAGCCCGTGCACGCCGACTCCCGCTAGTCCGATGCCGGAGGACGGCGCTGCCGTTTGATGCATTGCCTATGCGTCCTTCTTTTTGAATGCCGAACTTTCAATTATTTGGTCGCCAACCTGTGGCATGGTGATCGCCGGACTTTGTGGCGCTGATCGCCGGACTTGAGGCGTATTTTGGTAGCAGGAAATGTCATGTTTGAATTTAAACTGCTTGGGGCTGGCCCCTGAGGCCGTGACTGGGACCTAGATCGCCCCCAGTGTCTCAAAAGCATCGGGCGATGGCCCGAAATAGTGCCGACCGCTGCGCTTGGGGGCCGAACGAGTGGAGTTGCTCTTATGTCTTTGCTCGGGGCAGTTCGATCGTGTGCTTGGCTTTTGTACAGCTTGTGTTACTCTGTGTACTACCGAAGAAGGGACCAATGATGTGGTACGACCGTACGGACGCAAGACTCATACTTACACGTATACACTCACTCATATGAACGCATACACGCATACCCCATTCTTATGTGCACCTTGGAGAGACTGACTCGGCATATCATCTTGAGATTTACGAAGTTGCCGTAAACGCCTCGTCATCGATGGAAACGTCTCCTCCCACTGAAAGCGTATCGCCGGAAATTCTAAAATAAATTCAGAAATAATGCGAGCAGCATAATTTAAACTCTGATGGGCTGGGGATATCACTATTCCTCTAATCATCCAACCACAAGTTGGTTCGCAACTTGACCTCTGATTGTCTCAGGATATTCGTGATTAGCGGCTGCCTTCGATTGGGATTTTTTTTGAAAAACATTCGAACTATTCATTTTCAATCATAGCGATATAATAAACACCAGAAATAATAAGAATTACATACAAATTTATAGAGTTTCGACCTAAAGATCTAGATGAATTACTGATGCGTCAACGTGGCATCCATCGGGTTCGGATGCGGTTAATGGTCACTCAATATATTTTTTACCTAAACCTGTATCCTTACCCCGCACCTCGCATTCAAACTATTCCCATACCGTACCCAAACAGGCCCACAAGTAAAAATACCATCTTGCCCAATTCACACTTCACTATGCGTCTTTTCATCATTTCCGCACATAGAAACAATATTTCAGCGTGTATACTTCAATAGTTTAGCACATATATACTACTTCCTCCGTTTCAAAACAAGTGTCTAAAGCTTAATACAACTTTGTACAGTGAGTACATTTTAGCATTTCAACACGTATATATCTCGATTTATTGTGCGATGGAATGGAACTCAAGATTTTGGTCCCTCAAGTTATCCAAAAATATATACTTGGTCCCTCAAATTTTTTTGGCTTATATTTGGTCCTTCAAGTCTCAAAACCAGATAAGTTTGGTCCAAAACCAGATTTTGAGACATTGACTAGGGTTTGACCATGTTGACCAGGTTTGGCTGATGAACAGTAAATTAACAAAAAATCTAAAACTTTGTGACAACCAACATGCTTGGGTGCACTTGGTTCCTATAAACTTTTGTGGTCAACTAACATATGAGGAGCTCTAGAAAAAAATATTTTTTGGCTTTTTTTTGAGCCAAAATTAGTTTTTTTTCATGAGCTCCTCGGATATCGAAACACTACACAAATTTTCATGCACCCAAGAATCTTGGTTGCCACAAAATGTCAGAGTTTTTTGCTATTTTTTGAATTTATTATTCATCAGTCAAACTTGGTCAACATGGTCAAACCTAGTCAACGTGCTTTAAAATCTAGTTTTGGACCAAACTTATTCGATTTTGAGACTTGAAGGACCAAATGTATACAAAAAAAATCTTGAGAGACCATGTCTATACTTTTGAAGAACTTGAGGGACAAAAACATTCCTTTTTCTAAAAAATGATGGATACCAATAAGCAATAACTAGATGACACTAAATAATGTCCAATTACATTCGTGGATGAGTATCTTGTAAGTGAAACATTCAGACTTGTTCCTTTTTTCCAATAACAAGACGAACAAGAGGGACACCATTTTCTCTGTCTTTCTTTTTATTGAAGACTAGTAAGCGTGCACGTGTAACACACGTAATCTTAGGAATTTCTTTTTATGTTCTGATTATCTAAATCAATTTTTTGATCACAATAGTTGCCTCAATAACATGTAATGTTTTAATACAATTGGTTTAAACTAAAATTTTACACAACAATATTAACTAAAATTTTGGCAAGCTCCCTTCTCGGTAGCTAGCTAGGTACCTAGATGTATCCACGCCTGTCAACTCGCCATCTTTGTCGCCCTGCAAGTGTCCCTCCCACCACAGTTTGTTTCCCCTATGGTGGTTCTTTTTATGCCCCTTGCACCGCCTTGGATTTTTAGTGTGACAGAGAGATTTTATCCACCTCAATATAAGCACATGCCAGAGAGGCAAGGTTGAATTGGTGCTGGCTTTGGTCGTTTGAACACCACCTTGCCAACCTAGTTAGGTTTGGTCATTTGCAAAAAGGGCATACCAAATCTGCTCCTTTTTATCAATAATGGTTACATGTTCAAACAACGTCATCATAATCAACATGACAAAACATAGCGGAAAATAATGGCATACTATCTTGAACTAAAAAGTTCTACGTGAGGCAATGCTCAACTTCACCATTTGCTTTCCTATCATTCGTATTAAAGATTGAAAACTTCATCGTTCCAAGATATCCTTTACTATTTTATAAAATATTTAGTAAATCATAAGTACAATGACATATGTAAAACGCACCGAGCAGTTTGCACTGCAACCCTCCACTCATTCGTCATCACTTCGGCTACATGAAAAAGGCATAAAACATCAAGAAGGCAATAGTTATGTCTCCACATCATGCAAAATTGCTATTTTCGGTAGTATTCAATGATATCTAAGGGCATCTCCTCCAGGTTCCTCAATTTTGCCGACGAAATCAATGTGACAGGAGAAATATGACCCACACCAGCCTAGCTGCAAAAGTGGAAAGAGTTTTGCTTTTCAAATACCCAGCCATCCTACCACAAACAGTCAAACTAACAACAATATACTCGTACGTTGTTATTCACCTTGCTATTGTTGCTATCCCAATCAAAGAGTTTTGGCATCACAATATGCAACAAGAGCCAGAATATGAACATGCAATTAATCATAAATAAAGAATCGATTTAGGATCACAGTTCAACATTTTCTTGAGGAAATTATCCATGTGCTCTATTTCTGTTGGAACAATCACAAGGCTTAAATTGCAGGAGAGTGAATTGTGGTGCTCAAATTTAAGCAACACTCACATTCGGAAGATGAAATCAGCCTCTGCAGTGATGACTTTCACACAGTAGGACACACATCCCTGGTGGCCCAAACAGGAGAAACGCCGTTCACTACCTACAATTTTTCACCATCTATGAACCACCAAATTATCAACACGTACGAATTCTTTTCAGTTGACACAAAATTAAAACTTCTAGGCTACCTCATCAGCGAAGAACTGTAGCTGCTTAATGGGGAATGACGACCTCCTATGTCACTTGTCTGGCGATGTTGGAAGAGAAAGGTACCATACAACTCCTGTAGCTTGCCTCGGACTGGTGTAGTCAACATGCAGCAACATAAAATGTTGGGTAGGACTGTACGTGATTGAGAAGATCTGATATAATGTTCTTGTAGCGATTGCATGAAAATATAATGTATTGTCAATCCCTCTCACTTGGTCATATGCTGGAACCATATTATACAATACATCACAATACACCAATGTCTCGTCAATTGCATTAACCTTGGTGTCTCTGCAAGTTATTGGCATCTTCACTATGATGATTCAGGCCCTTGATTCCTCAAAACACAAATTGAGAAGATTGTTTTATGTGCATCAAGAGAGTACCATGAGCTCTATCCGAGTGCCCATGGTAGCAAACGGGATACCCAGGATGATCACGATTCGGTAGGGAGCGACGTGGTGGTTTCCTCGGGGATGGTCAGCGGCTGCTGCTGTGATGCGATATATATATATATATATATATATATATATATATATATATATATATATATATATATATATATATATATATATATATATATATATATAATGAAACTGGGTAAAAGTGGTGGCCAGCCTATACATTTTGCAGCACTGTACAAATAGTAAGAAGATATTTGGTTAAGATAACACGTCGATTCACATAACCATGCCCCCAAAACTGAGATCCTTCTGTGCATATTTGCATAGCAACACAATGTAGTCAAACATATGGAAAAATTATTTGCATGCCGGAATATTATTAGAATCCGTTGATCTGAAGAAATATATAAATACTTGTTTTATTTAATTCAATCATAAAAAGGTATATTGGTTCAGGTATAGGAGTTAATCTGATGCATGTATCTTGTTCTAAGCTTCTCCTCTCTGGCTGCTTTCTCCTCCTTCCGATTGCTCTGTTGAGATTCTCTTTCAGAAGAACATTCAGTAGAAGGAAAAATGACTTCGAAGGAGAGACATATTTTGAAATAAAAAACTGCAAAAATCCAGTAATGGTCTAGTAGCTTTAGAAAAATATGCAATTGATACACATCATTTTGGGGTGTGCTTAAGAACAATACCAATTAGGAGTACAACTTAGCCTTGCTTCTTGTGCGACTGAATTTCCCTAAAGCCAAATTGCCAATGGATTTCAGACTGCATGTACATTAGAGAATAGGTTAAAGCGTCTTACATCAAATACATGTGGGTTTTTGGGAGTTGTGAAGGGCTGGAGAGAGCACTCCACGCCCAATAACCAAGAACAAAGACCCAAGAAAACAACATGAAAAATAGATCAAAGCATACATATGACTCAGGATGCGGCAGAATTTCTCAAAGATAAACGCAAACTTCAAGGCACAACAGATCGATAGAAGGACCCGAATCAGCGGCTGCTCCCTCGCATGCGTCCATGTCCCCAGCGGCGGACACCATGCTTCTTCCTTCTGTAGACGTGGGAATTAGTAGTCACTGATCATCGGATGAAGTACAATTTTTTTTGGAAAAGAGACAGCACCTGTGATGAACACAAACACACAGGCGACTTCAGCTTCCCATAGTTCTCGTATTGGCCTCTACCACGCCTCTGCTCGTCTGCAACATGGACAAGCGACAATCAGAGAGCAGCACAAAAGAACTCGACAATTGTGTCCAGTCCGTCGTGTCTGCGGTGTCTAGTTTGACTCCTCTAGAGGATGCAGAGAGGCGACATTGGATGGATTAGTAGCGGCAAGGATGGAGGGGAGCTGCCGGTGCAGCGCATCCCCAGCATCGGTGTGAAGGGATGCGACATTGGAGGCGCGGAAGAGTGGGGCGGCGGTACGAGGTGGGCATCGGGGAAGGGCAGGCCGCGCATGGAGTGGGTCGGCGACGGCGGCTGCAGCCAGGTCGCCGCACCCGCGACGCCGTGTCCTTCGCAATGAACGGCATCGCCGCCATGCTTCCCTTCGATCTATGTCTCGCTTCTATGGACGGCACAACGAACGGGGCCAGTGGCAACCCCCTCGTCTAGATCCAACCACAACAGGCATGGCCGCCGCGCTTCTCTTCGCTCTCTCTGTTTGTTCCATGACCGACGCAAGCAACGTGGGGCGGTTTTGGAAAATGGAACCGTGCCATGGGAAAGAAGGAAATACACGATGGCATTTGTGGGTAAAACGTGGGTGCGTGGTCGCCGGAGGCAGCATGGGTAAAACATGGTTGGTGTTAAACATCGAAGCCACATGAATCGTAGGATTCAACCCTCTCAATGGATCAGATTGTCTGCCCTCTCTTTCTTTTATAGGGGTAGTAGATATTTCTGCAGCCCCTACTTT
This sequence comes from Triticum dicoccoides, assembly GCF_002162155.2. NCBI lineage: Eukaryota > Viridiplantae > Streptophyta > Magnoliopsida > Poales > Poaceae > Triticum > Triticum dicoccoides. The sequence goes on from NC_041383.1 coordinate 611,822,663, forward strand.
GAAATGATCATAAGAAGAACTTTTTAGACAAACATTCAAATTTGTTCTTTTTTTCCTTTTTTCCAATTACAAGACGAACAAGAGGGACATAATTTTCTCTATTTTTTTATTGAAGATACTTCTGTAGCCCCTACTTTGAAATGATCAAATGAGGGAGTATATAATAAGATCAACAAAACCAGAAATAAAATCATGAGCTCACAAAAAAAGAAGATCAACACATTTAAACAAGATCATGCACACATGATAAGTGGATGGAATTTGGGTCTAAGGCTAGCGGCTCTGATAGCCTAGGGGAGAGCGGCTAGGTTTTTGTTTCCTTTAGTGAATAACACATTGGATCTACCTGTTAGATTTTTTTACTATATGGGTATGTGGATATGAGTATTGCCTTCGCGTACATGTACCCGACTTAGGCTATGGGTACAATTTTTCCCATTTACAAAATTATGATTATTTATTTTCCCAAACCCTTAACCTAATAGTGTTTTTACCAGCCGGATCCGCGGGTTGCGGGTCCATTGCCATGTTGATGGATGTGAATTGCGAATGGTCACTGATGATAATATGAAATCCATAATATACTTTTTGTTTGTTTTTGGAGGGAACTTTGGTGAAATTTTTCTTTACGGCTTATCATAGTGAATTGCCTAAACTGCCCTTGATGTCTAAATATACTACCCCTCCTATCCATATTAATTGGTGCTGCTCTGGTACAATTCTAGTACAAAAGCAGCGCCAAATTTGGCCCGTTGGATCACAAAAATAAACAGTTCAAAATAATTTGATGTACTCCCTCAGTTTCTTTTTAGTCTGCATATAAAATTTGGTTAAAGTCAAACTTTATAAAGTTTGACTAACTTTATAAGAAAAAAGATCAACAATCACGATATGAAATCAATGTTATTAGATGCATCGTGGAATGAATTTTTATACCATATAGCTTTAGTATTGTAGATGTTATTTTTTTATATAAATTTAGTCAAACTTTGTGTAGCTTGACTTTGACTACAGACTAAAAAAACCCGGAGAGAGTACTATAAAAAGACTCCTGTATTTGGTTACGTTTATCTTGTTGTCACTGGTTGTCAATACCAGTAGCCTTAATCCCGCAAAACATAAGACATCATTTTTTTCAACTAACAAAAGTACATCCTGGAAACGAAGTTTCAAACGTGTCTTATTCGGTCATTACTTCACCCTTTTTTCAACTTAGTGAGCAATTGCCGTTAGTTGTTGATATTTGTACTCGAGTACAGGTACTGCAGAGGCAGAGGACGCAGTTAGTGGATTAACTAGTATATCATGCCCACTGGATTTGGCCGTTAAGAGCATCTTTTTTTTTTTGAACAGACGTTAAGAGCATCTCTAATAGCCCCTTAAAAATTGACGTTTAAAAACGGGGGCAATGCAAACCGTTTTTAAAGTGCGAAATTGCCCCGGGCAGAGCAGACCTCGTAAATTAAACTGTATCCTTATTTATTTTTCCTTTTTCCCCGTCCCGGCAGAGTCCATCTCCAGCCGTGGCGTGCCTCGCCCTAGCGCCCCAGCTCACCCTGGCGTCGCCCGCCTTGTCCCCGCCTCCCCTGGCGCCGCCCGCCCCGATTGCATGCTCCATGGCGCGCCTGCTGGTCCCCGATTGACCCCTGCACCGCCTGTCGTCGTGTGCGCTCCCTGGCATGGCCGCGCGAGGTCC
>NC_041383.1:611824625-611826997 GCF_002162155.2 Triticum dicoccoides
TGCCCTTCTTCGGCGCCGCCCCGCCCTGATTCGGCCCGTCGGTGGCCTGCTCCACCCTGCCCGTGGATGCCCTCGCCTCGGCGGTGGAGGTCGAGCCGGTCGCAATTCAGATAGGCGGCGGCAAATCCCGGTGTGCGGTGGCTTTCGACAAGCGGCGACGGATTCCGGTGAGTTCCGGATAGATTCCGGCCAGTTCCCGGCAGCACGTCTGCTCCGACGAGATTTGACCGGTTTGCGGGTTGAAGTGTATACTGCCTTCGAAACTGTACATATGAGGTTCTCGCGGATGGATTTTCAGTGCCCTTTAAAAAGTTTAAGGGTCGAACGAGTTTTATGGGATTGAAACAATAAACACCTCTCTTTTTTACGGGTTTGACCACGTTAAGGGGTCTGTTAGAGATGCTCTAACAAATTACTCACTTCGCCCTTCTATGTAAGTATATATCATAACCAATATACACATTGCTTGGTGGGCGGATGCACAAGATACGGCGGCTTAGTTGTAATACATTTTGCATCAATACAAGGTCACCAACAGTAATCGAGGCAAAATTTAATGATGTTTTCTTGTACTAGCAACTTTTTAATACTTACATGCATGTAGTCGTAATGACACTCCATCACTTCCTTCCCATTCATTCGTTGCATGCTTGTGGTGTATTAATGATCTCGGTTAACTAAAAGAAAAGTTGACTTGCAAAGGAGTTATTAAATTTTTTCTTGGTACCTGTAATATGAGTTTGTGGCCTTGTATAAGGGAATGGAGGGAGTAACATTTTACATTATAGGAGGGAGGGGGTAATATTTAAGCTTGATGCTGGCATTGCTGCCTGTATACTGAAAATATGAAAATGGAATGTCCTGTAGTAATTGCTTGCTAGTTTCTACTGGGTAAAAGGCGAAGCAACACCTCCATTTTTGAGAGACAGACACACCATCAGACTCAACGGACTCGGTAAAAATGCTTGAGTTTGACAAGCGATTCGGCCATCAAATTTTGATCCTGAAGTTTCTTTTTAAAGTTGGAAGCGATGTGGAGAGTGGGCAGCTCAAGTCTTTTTCTGCTGCTGTCTTTTTCCGCTGGTTAGTCTGCATCCCGGAATACAACCTAAAAAACTCCTCTCGAAACTTCTGCGACAGTGCAAGAGCCTGTTGCTCTGACCAAGTTATCTCAAAGCAGGAAATGTATGAATTGGTCGAGTAAAGGCTTGAATTCAGGGTGCCATGATCGCCCGTGCAATGGCCCTAAGTGTTTGTTGACCCACATTGCCTGTCCAACGTGTAAACGGACGCGCCCTCTTAAGTCGTAATGCGGACTCGTGTGCTCACTATCATGACATTTTCGTCAGAATAGCAGGAAAAATATCACACCAACACACCACAAGTACAGGTCGTCCTGGATGACCATAATAGGCTGTATATACAGTGAATCGAGAACGCCAGGGCCGGGCCGGCTCAGGTGCGCGCCATCAGTAGTTCCACAGGCTGACCTCGCAGTCGTAGTCCTCCTCGATCCACGTCGACGGCCCAGCCAATGGCGGTGGCTCGATGAGCATGCCGTGCGCCATGTCAAGGTAGCTCTGCATTTCGAATTCCAATCCATCCATGAGGTAGTAAGGAGAGTTTGCGACGAGCTCCGCGTTCCCCGCGTCTACCGGCGAAGCAGCCGGCACCTCGGTAGCTGCATTCCGCTGCCCAGGCGCCGGGCGGAACAGTTCAGCCGCCTCGACCGCGGCCCGGCGTATCTCGTCGTGGCCGCCCCCCTGCGGCGGCACCCGCAGCGTGCGCGGCGAGTCGGCGAAGTTGAGGCACGCGGCGCGGCCGCGGAGCGCGAGGGCGGCGACGTCGTGCGCGCGAGCCGCCATCTCGGCGGTGTCGAAGGTGCCGAGCCATAGCCTCTGCTTCCCGTGCGGCTCGCGCAGCTCGCAGACCCACCGGCCGGGGTTCCTGCTGCGCACCCCCTTGTACACCGGGTGCCTCGTCTCCCTGACCTTGGTCCTCCCCGTCCGCCGCTTGGGCGGCGCCGACGACACCGTCATGTACGTGCCCTCCTCCCGGTCGCCGGCCGCCGGAGACTTCGTTCCCGACGACGAGTAGCCGCTGCCGCAGTACTTCCGCTCCATCAGTGATCAGTCCGTTCGAGGTGGACTTGTGTGCCTCAGTGGCAGTGCCTGGCTTGGTTTGAGTTTGGGTTTGGGAGGGAAATATCCGGCGGCGGTTTATATAGCTACGCATCTGATGGATGGATGGATGGGATGGGAGGGAGTGCGTGCGGTGCGCTGCTGCAAACGCGGGGTGACACGAGGAGCCAGCCGGAGTGAAGTGAAGGTTCGATGTGCCATGGGCGGGAGTAGGCTCTCGCGGGCGCGGCG
>NC_041383.1:611827366-611849264 GCF_002162155.2 Triticum dicoccoides
TTTTTTGGATAGGTGGGGTGTTTCAGTTGGCTCTCAAACCAGCTGGAAGCTGCACGGAAGGCGATGGTGACGCCCGCGACGCGCTGCCATGGGCCATTTTGGGTTGCGACGGCGCGCGATCGAGCGTTGTGGGCTGCTGGGCTCTGCTTTTGTTCGTTTCTGGGTTTGGAGTTACTACCGCGGGGTCTGTTGGATCACATTAACAGTATAATTCGGCTTCTCTCGGCAGTGGATCACCACAGTAATGGGTATGATTTATTCAGTACCCTTTTCTGTCATTTTTAATGGTGAGAAGCTCGAGTCTTTCAGACCTACCAGAGGAATCCGACAGGGAGACCCGATCTTCTCCTACTTATTCTTGATTGCAGCAGAGGGCCTTTCGTGCCTCCTGAAATCCAGTTCACAGTCATCACTTGCAGGTATTAAGGTGGCCCCAACAGCCCCATCTATCAACCACCTTTTGTTTGCAGATGACAGCCTACTGCTTTTTAAGGCTAGTGTAGAGGGTTCGGTTGCAGTGTCAAACCTATTGGATGGTTATTGCAATGCTTCAGGACATCGTATAAATAATGACAAATCATCAATCTTCTTCAGCCCAGGTTGCCCGCTTCCTTTGAGGACAGAGATCAAAAATACTTTACATGTCCAGAATGAGTCCCTGAATGAGCGGTATCTTGGCATGCCAACAGATGTTGGCCAGTCCAAAAACGGTACCTTTAAATATCTGCGAGATCGGGTTTGGGAGAAGATCAAAGGATGGATGGAGAAGTTACTGTCTGCAGCAGGGAAAGAGGTCTTGATCAAATCGGTCGCTCAAGCCATACCCGTATATTCTATGTCTTGTTTCCGGTTGCCACGGGGTTTATGTGAGAATATAACATCAATTATACGGCAGTTTTGGTGGGGCAGTAAAGAAGGAAAAAGAAAACCCAGCTGGGTTGCGTGGGACACTATGATCCAACCGAAGCAGCTGGGGGGCCTTGGTTTTCGAGATATGGATATTTTTAACCTAGCACTCCTTGCCCGCCAAGCATGGAGAGTCTTGACAGAAGAATCCTCTTTGAGTGCGCAAATACTAAAGGTTGTTTACTTTCCTCAATGCAATTTGTTGGATGCAGAGTTGGGCTCACGTTCATCACAGATTTGGCGAGCAATTCTGGATGGGAGAGATACCTTAGCTCAAGGAATAGTTCGAAGGATTGGTGATGGAGACACTACACACATATGGAGGAATAATTGGATCCCTCGAGATAGTTTCAAGAGGCCTTTGGTGTCATTAATTCCTAATCCTCCAGAAAAGGTAGTAGACCTCCTAGACAATACTTCGGCGCAGTGGAAGGAAGGGATGATTCACACTATTTTTACTCCTTTTGACGCCGAGGAGATCCTTAAAATTCCAGTTTGTACGAGGAGGCTACCGGACTTCTGGGCATGGCATGAAGAAAGTACAGGGGTGTTTACTGTCAGTTCGGCTTATCGGATGATCCTCAGAACGAGGACGAACAGGGACAACTGGTGGCATGGCAATGAGGAATCGTCGGCTGGGCAAGAGGAAAAGGTATGGAGCGTCCTGTGGCATATCCAAGTTCCTTCCAAACTTCGAATGTTTCTTTGGCGCCTGGCCAGACACTCTATGCCCAGTGGTGAGGTTTTGCATCATCGTCATATGGCCGAGACGAACTCATGCCCGCTGTGCGGAGCGAAGGATACATGGAGGCATGCGCTCCTTACCTGTGCGCTGGCTAGGAGCATTTGGGCCTTGGCACCCGAAGAATTGGTCGAGAAGCTCATCGTACACCAGCAAGAGAGTGCTAAAGATTGGCTCTTTGCATTGCACGAGAGTCTGGATGGGAAAGAATTTATCCGAGTGGTGGTGACGGCTTGGGCGATATGGGGAGACAGAAGAAAGGCTACTCACGAGGATATTTTTAAGTCTCCGTAATCAACTGATGCATTTATACGGAGCTTTATCTCAGAATTGGATATCATAAACGGGAGAAGTCAAGACAGGAGGGGACCCCAACCGGTTCGTGCATCCTCTTGGCAGCCACCAATATTGGGAAGTGCAAAATTTAATGCTGATGGAGCAGTTTCAAGAAGGGGGAGGCACGGGTCAGCAGCAGCAATTTGCAGGGATCAAAACGGTGTTTTTTTGGGAGCATCGGCGATGGTATTCAATCACATTGATGATCCCCCCACACTAGAAGCGTTGGCGATAAGGGAAGCGTTGGCACTTGCTGATGATCTGTACATTCGACGTGTCCATGTTGCTTCGGATTGCAAGGTGGTGATCGATGATATGAAAGGTGACAGCCGTGCTTCTTATGGAGCGATTTTGAAGGAAGTGTCAGTTAGATCTTCGTCTTATATTTCATGTGTTATAGTTCATGAATTTAGGAGCTCAAATTTTGAAGCTCACAACCTAGCGAAACACTCTCTTACTCTTGGGTTGGGCCGCCATGTTTGGTTAGGCCATCCAGAAGATCTTCCCTTCGTCCATGTAAACATTGTGACGAGTTAATAAAGTTTCGCGTGGTTGTCTAAAAAAATAGTATAATTCGGAAATTTTGGTGGGGAAGCATAAATGGCCAGAGGAAAAGGGAGCTCCTAGTCGGCGCCTTAAGCGCCGGCTAGGAGGACCAGCGCCCACGTGCCCTGCAAGTGAGCCGGCCCACGAAACTACGGGGAAAACCCCAAAAAGGTGGATACTACAGGATTCAAACTCGGGAAGTTCATTCCACGTCCAAAGCTCGCTAACCATTTGAGCTACCGGCCGTGAGCGGTTAGAAATGGCATGAGATAAGAAATAACATTGTCGCGGCTCTACTTGTTGCACATAACAAATGTACTATATCGCATCAATTTTTTGGGAACAAAAAAACAATGATGACTAGAAAAGGTTCATGGATTTTGAAAATAAGTTCATAGGAAATGAAAAAAAGTTCATGGATTTTCAACAAAAATTTACAAATTTGAAAAAGTTCATCTACTTGAAAAAAAGTTCATCGAATTTGAGAAAAGTTCACTGAATTTGGAAAAAAAGTTCATCAAATTTTAAGAAAAAAGTTCATTCAATTAGAAAAAAGCTCATCAAAATTGAAAAAAGTTCATTGAAAATTGAAAAGAGTTCATTGAAATTGAAAAAAGTTCAGTTATTTTGAAAAAAAGTTCAGCGAATTTGAAAAATAGTTCATCGATTTGAAAAAAAACTTCAAGAATTATAAGAAACCATCGAGGCAGGAAGAATAAAAAGAAAAGACCAAAACGAAAACGGAAAACGATAAAGAAAAAAAGGTAAACGGACATATGAGATAAGAAAAGATGTAAAAGGATGTTAATTATCAGATGTGGCAGGGTGGTGTTAACACGAAGGGGAGGTCTGCTGTTCGATACCTGTCGGGGGTACTACTTTTTTTGCCTCTACAAAACGGAAACGAACCAGGGTGAGATGGGCCAGCCCAGTGCGAGGCGCTGCAGCCCGTTTTGCAGACGGGCGCCTGCAGCACCAAATAGGATTCGCCAGAGGAAAACTGCTTAGGTGTCGTGGAAGACCATGTCAAAACCAAAGTTCATGGGCGGTCTGGGCTTTAGAGATGTAGAGTTGTTTAACCTAGCTCTACTCGCACGTCAAGCATGGAGATTGCTGCAGGAACCGGATTCGCTCAGTGCACGTGTGCTTAGAGCCAGGTATTTTCTGGGAGCCAGGTATTTTCTAGATTGTCACTTGTTGGGTGCCACCCTGGGAGTGGCACCATCCCAGGTCTGGCGATCTATCGTCGAGGGAAGGGAAGTGTTGGCACAAGGACTGATAAAGAGAATTGGATCCGGTCTACAGACTAGTGTTGGCAAAACGGAAACGAACCAGGGTGAGATGGGCCAGCCCAGTGCGAGGCGCTGCAGCCCGTTTTGCAGACGGGCGCCTGCAGCACCAAATAGGATTCGCCAGAGGAAAACTGCTTAGGTGTCGTGGAAGACCATGTCAAAACCAAAGTTCATGGGCGGTCTGGGCTTTAGAGATGTAGAGTTGTTTAACCTAGCTCTACTCGCACGTCAAGCATGGAGATTGCTGCAGGAACCGGATTCGCTCAGTGCACGTGTGCTTAGAGCCAGGTATTTTCTGGGAGCCAGGTATTTTCTAGATTGTCACTTGTTGGGTGCCACCCTGGGAGTGGCACCATCCCAGGTCTGGCGATCTATCGTCGAGGGAAGGGAAGTCTTGGCACAAGGACTGATAAAGAGAATTGGATCCGGTCTACAGACTAGTGTTGGCAAAACGGAAACGAACTAGGGTGAGATGGGCCAGCCCAGTGCGGGGCGCTGCAGCCCGTTTTGCAGACGGGCGCCTGCAGCACCAAATAGGATTCGCCAGAGGAAAACTGCTTAGGTGTCGTGGAAGACCATGTCAAAACCAAAGTTCATGGGCGGTCTGGGCTTTAGAGATGTAGAGTTGTTTAACCTAGCTCTACTCGCACGTCAAGCATGGAGATTGCTGCAGGAACCGGATTCGCTCAGTGCACGTGTGCTTAGAGCCAGGTATTTTCTGGGAGCCAGGTATTTTCTAGATTGTCACTTGTTGGGTGCCACCCTGGGAGCGGCACCATCCCAGGTCTGGCGATCTATCGTCGAGGGAAGGGAAGTGTTGGCACAAGGACTGATAAAGAGAATTGGATCCGGTCTACAGACTAGTATATGGAACGAGAACTGGTTGCCAAGGGATTACAAACTCAGACCTATTTGTGCTCGTTCGACTAACCCACCAGCTTTGGTCTCGGACCTCATTGATCCTATCACCAGGGTGTGGAGTAAGCAAATTCTCATGGAACACTTCATTGTTCCTGATGTTGAAGTCATACTGAATATACCTCTCAGCACCCGGACACAAGATGATTTTTGGTCCTGTCATTATGACAAAAGAGGAGTCTTCTCTGTACGTTTTGCATATAGGATGATCTCCGCTATTAAAGCTCAAAGGGAGGACTGGCTAGATCACCGGCCAGGGCACTCCAATTTTGCAGCGGAGAAGAGTTTGTGGTCTCAACTATGGAAAGTGAAGGTCCGTTCCAAAGTCCGAGTGTTCGTGTGGAGGCTAGCGCATACTTCCATTCCAACGGGTGTTGTGCATCATGAGAGAAAGATGGCTGACACCCCAGTGTGTTCTGTATGCGGCGCTGAGGAGGATACATGGCGACACTCTTTACTCAGCTGCCGCATGGCCAGCTGTATGTGGGCTTTGGGTGATGAGGAGCTGCTTGAGCATGTGATATCAAATCAGAATGCTGATGCAAAGCTTTGGTTGTTCTGGCTGTTCGAATCCACAAACCAACAAGACCTTACCCGAGTACTCGTCATGATGTGGGCAATATGGTGGGCTCGTCCGAAAGCCATTCATGAGAACGAGTTCCAGAGTCCGTTGTCAACTATGAGCTTCATCGGGAGATTTTTGGAGGAACTAGATATTCCAGCTGTTCAAACATCACGTGCGCAGCCAGCTCGCTCCACAGCTCCAAAGGTACGCGCATGGTTGCCGCCAACGGGAGAAGCCGCGAAGATAAACTGTGATGATGCAATCTCTACTCTTGGGGAGAAGGGAACAACGACTGTAGTGTGTCGGGACAAGTCAGGAAAGTTTCTAGGGGCATCAGCAGTGGTATTTGATGGCTTGATCGACCCGTTGAGCTTGGAGGCGCAAGAATGTAGCGAGGCTCTTGCCGTTGCACATGACTTGAATTTCCAGGATCTCATGATCGCTTCGGATTGCCTAGAGGCGATTTCAAATATCAATAGAGAAGCTTCGCCAATTTATGCGCCAATATTGTAGGAAATCTTGTTTAGTAGGAACCTTTTTTCTTCAGTTATTTTCTGTTTTGAAAGTAGGGAGAATAATTTCGAGGTCCACGCGGTAGCAAAAGGAGCCGCGTCTCTGCCGGTGGGCCGTCATGTGTGGCTAGGGATGCTACTAGACATTGCTTGTATTCCGGATATGATGATCCTTGAATAAAATCCCTAGTTACCCTAAAAAACAGACATCACAGGTTACTAAAAAAAGACATCGCAGGTTTGGCGCGCTATTGTGGAGGGGAGAGACGTGCTCAGCCAAGGTCTCACAAGGAGGATCAGGAATGGGAATTCCACGCTGATCTGGGAGCATAACTGGCTACCAAATATGGTGATGATGAGACCAATCGCATGTTTATCAGGTAACCCACCAACTACAGTAAGTGAATTGATAGATCATACTAGCGCTACTTGGAGAGACGACCTGTTACAACAAGTTTTTCTGGCACCGGACATTAACACAATCAAGAGTATTCCTTTGTGCACTAGGAACATGGAGGATACTTGGGCTTGGAATTATGAGAAAAATGGCAGGTTTACTGTTCGGTCGGTGTACCGGATGTTGGCAGATACAAAGAGAAGGAGAGAGACTGGCTTGAGAACAATGAAGGGCGATCAAATTACGAAAGAAGAGGCAAAGGTTTGGACTTCGCTGTGGTCAGTTCAAGTTCCGGGTAAAATCTGAAATTTTCTTTGGAGATTAGCCAAATGTTCCATCCCAATGGAGGATGTACGCCACAACAGAAACATGGCAGACGACGACAAGTGTCAACTTTGTGGTGCACATGATTAATGTCGCCACTCCCTTTTGGAGTGCTCAATGTCAAGGTGTGTATGGGCTCTAGCTGATGGAGAGGTGGTTGATCACATTCGGACTACTAGAGAGCCAAAAGTTGGATCCTATCTATGATTGAGACCTTACCAAACAAACAACTTATAGAGATGATTGTCACACTATGGTCGATTTGGACAGCTCGTCGGAAGGCTATCCATGAAGGTACACTACAGAGCCCGCATGCTACTCATTCTTTTGTGACTAGTTTTGTTGCTGAGATGGAAGCTTTGAAACAACCTCCAGGTGCAAGCTTGGTGAAGATCCATGTCGATGGTTTTTTTTCTAGGGCTGGTGATCGAGGAGCTGCAGCTGCGGTTTGCAGAGATAGTAATGGTGTTTTCTTGGGCTCTTTGGCATCAGCTGTGTTAGGCATTGTTGATCCGATTATCCTCGAATCTATGACGTGCTGGGAGGAACTTTCACTAGCACTTGATCTTGGAGTAGACATAATGGTGATTGCTTAGGGCGCCACTCGGTGATTGTGAAGGAGTTTGTCGCCCGGGCAAGGGAGCTTACCACATGCGATATCATTTTTGAAGGCCGAGCCTCAAACTGGGAAGCTGATAGTCTTGCTAAATTTTCTAGTTTTTTAGATTTCGGTCGCCACTTTTGGCTTGGGGTTCCTCATGATCCCCTAATTATTCTTGTAAACCTTGGTACTATCTACTCCCTCCGTACCGGTGTATACGTCATCTTACAAAAACCCAAAAATCTCAAAAACACTTAGACGTGACACATTAACTCCCACCTCGTTTTTTGTCTCTTTACATGAATAAAGGAATCAATTAATAAGAGAGACATGTAGCGTGTATATTTTTAATGACTTGAGATTACCTAGCACCGCATGAAGTGATTAGTTCATTGCATGGAATGATATTAATTAGTAAATAAACATTAAGTTTTCTCGGATTCCCCTTACCGCCTTGATGGCGGTGCACAATGTAAGATGGCTTACGCACCGGTACGGATGGAGTAGTATAGTTGGTTTACCGCTAAAAAAAAGACTACTATTTGAGGAGTTGTGAAGTGGACGTGTCACGTTTGCTGAAAGAAACCTCACGGTGAAGGGCTGCGGTTCTTTCTCAAAACTTGAGCTGGCTTTAAAGTGGGTTGATGCGGACTTGCACAAGTTGGAGAGTGCGCGTGGCCCTCTGTGGAATTTGAGGTTTTCAGTTGACGACGACAACGACGTCAGGACGCCATTTTCAGCTGGTTACAAAAAATCCTGAACAATTGTATGCCCCGCTTTATCGTGACAGAGCAGGTGGTCGTGGACTGGGTCGCACGCGCACGTACCTGCCAAGTGAAAATGGACACTGACCATAGTCCAGGCACGGCTGAGCTTGCACTTCTGCTGCTCGGGGAAATAGACGGTGGCTTTGGGGAGTTTCACGTCGCACCTCGCGACGCATGCTGGTTGTTCGGAGTATTTCGGGGCGGAACGCACATCACACGGGACCGTATTAGTTTAGACAGCCTTTGATTCCAGTACTCCTACGTTTTCAGAGGCCTGAACCTGTCGGCCTCGATTTGGAATTGAGGCCATGCACCTCTTTGGCTTTGGCTTGGAACTGCGCATGTGAGTTTGTACGACGTGTCTGATCCACTCATCACATGTCTCCAGTATGACTACGAGCGCCATCGCCGGCTGCTAGTGCTCTCCTCTCCTTCGACCTCCAAGTACACAGGACCCCGATCCTAAGGCTAACTCGAGAGCGGGACCCATCCATGCGTCCGTCTGGAATAGCGCGGCCCAACGCGCGACCTCAAACAGACAAATGTCCGGATTTCGTCCGTTTTGATCCATTCCCGGCCAAACTTGCGCTGAGTTTGGGGTGAAACAGACATCGCGCAGACGGGCTGGACGCACGCCCTTGTCCTTCCGGTGGCCCGCCTGTCGGGGACACTAGCACTCCTTTCGCCAACGCCTCCACCCGCTCTTCCCCGCCCCACCCCCGCCGTCGGCGCCGCCACTATTCTCCGGCCGCCTCCTCACTGCTCACCTCCCCGGTCGTCCATACCAAACCACGTCTCGACATGGCCGCCACCACGTCGCGCTTTCGTAGGAGTTTTGGTCGTCGCTTGGAGGAGATTTGGCCGTCGCCGTCGTAGCCGGTGGTAGAGGGGATACGATCGCTGGCGACGGACATGGACCACGACAACTTCCGTCAAGTGCTCCAGATCGGCCACTAGCCGACCGCCAACCACCCCTGCTGCATCGAGGTGATCATCACGACCTCTTTGCCCCCATGACTGCAAGGTGTTTGACACTTTGCCCATAAAGGTATGGACAGTGGAGATGATTTTTTCTTCCACCACTTCATTTATTCATCGGACGATTCGTCCTCCAATGACGAAGATCTTGTGGTGGCTGCACTGACGAAGATCTTGTGGTGGCTGCACTGGTCGTTCATGACCACATTGAACGACAGCTTCCTGGGTACAGGGGGTCAGTCCCTGGCCGTGCTCCCAACCTGACCCGCAACAAAGAGAAAGGCCACGCCCTGCTCTATGCCGATTACTTTACAAACACCCCGCTCTTCAAGCCGGATAAATTTCGTCACCGTTTTCGTATGGCAAGGCATGTGTTCAATCGTATCTGAGAGGGAGTGGTTGCTCATGACCCATACTTCGAGTGCAAGATGGATGCCCTTGGCAAGCTTGGATTCTCCTCTTACCAGAAATGCACCGCGGCCATCCGCATGCTTGCATATGGAATTCCAGGCGATCTAGTGGATGAGTATGTGCGTATGAGTGAGTCGACATGTCTGCCGTCACTGTACAAATTCTGCAAGGCCGTGGTGGCAGTGTTTGACCCTGAGTACTTGAGGCAGCCAAATGTTGTCGATACAGAAAGGTTGTTGGCGACCAACGCAACTAGAGGCTTTCCAGGCATGCTTGGCAGCATAGGTTGTGTGCATTGGGAGTGGAAGAGCTGTCCATTTGCTTGGCAGGGCCAGTACAAGGGGCGTGTTAAAGCCTGCACTGTCATATTAGAAGCGGTGACTTCACAAAATCTTTGGATATGGCATTCCTTCTTCGACATGGCAGGTTCTCACAATGATATCAATGTGCTGCAGTGTTCTCCCGTCTTCGCAAGGCTTGCAGAAGGCCACTCCGCACCTGTCAACTTTGAGATCAACGGCCACCAGTACAACAAGGGATACTACCTAGCTGATGGTATATATCCTCAGTGGTCAACTTCTGTGAAGACAATCTCGAAACCCCAAGGTGAGAAGAGAAAGAGATTTTCCCAAATGCAAGAGAGTGCTAGAAAGGATGTGGAACGTGCTTTTGGTGTGCGTCAATCCTGATGGGGTATCGTTCGGAACCCTGCGCTGACATGGGATGAAGGGAAGCTTTGGGAGGTGATGACTGCTTGTGTGATCATGCACAACATGATCGTCGAGGACGAGCATGATAACAAAATCTTCGACCAAGGATTTGATTTTCAAGGTAAGAATGTTGAGCCCCTGCACAAAGAACTGGCCATGTTTGAACAGTTTGCCCAATTTCATCGTGACATACGTGATTGGCACGCTCATTTGGATCTTCAAAATGACTTGGTTGAGCACGGACTCACATTGGCGACGAATAGATGTATTGGTTTTTATGTTCATTCAAGACAATTTTGATTTGGTTGTAAAACTATTTTATTAGAGACAATTTTGATTGGGTTGTAAAACTATTTTTATTTTCAAACAATTAATATTTGAACGTGCAAACTAGCTTCGAACATTGAAATATGAATATATATATATATATATATGGGCATTTTTTGGCTGTGGCGGATAGGATGTGGCCAAAGGATGCGTCTGCGCGTTGGGCGCACGGACACTGCATCCCAGGACATGCCCGGACACGACCTCATTGCCCTACCCAAACGAACAGAATCCGGGCTAAACGGACATCTATTTGGGGTCGTGCAAAATTTGTTCACGATCTTCGTTCTGGGAGGGCGAAGCTGTTATTCTTAAACTTGACTTTGAGAAAGTTTACGATTGTGTTCGATGGTTCTTTCTTTGCAATGTGCTTTTGGCCGAAGGCTTTGATGGTGGGTACGTGCATCGTATCATGTAGTTAGTTTGTGGCGCTTATACTGCGGTGTCTGTCAATGGGGTGGTGGGTCCTTTCTTCCCCAATGGAAGAGATCTCAGGCAAGAAAATCCGATCTCTCCTCTTTTGTTTAATTTTGTTGTCGATTCTCTCTCCTGTATTTGGGTTCACGCTGTCGTGGCTGGTCATATCACTCCTGTCAACTCCAATCTTATATCATATGGCATTTCTCACCTCTAATATGCAGATGATACAATCATCCTTGTCAACAACGATGATTTGTGTATTGTCAATTTGAAGTTCCTACTCCTTTGCTTTGAAGCCTTGTCCGATCTTAAAATTAATTTGTCTAAAAGTGAAGTCCTCATTTTTGGTAGCTCGGTCGTTGAGGCGGAGCGGGTTGCCAATCTCCTGAATTGTCACTTTGGCTCGTTCCCTTTTAAATACTTTGGGATTCTGATTTTCTCTCTCAAGCTGCGTAGTAGAGATTTTGCCGCTATTATCACTACAAAGAAAAGACACATCCGTGACATTTTGGGCTGCACGAATTTTTTTCCTGTCATACTTATGACACTTCTATGACAATAATTGTGACAAAACCCAGTATCATCATAGATGTGGTGAGCTCCTACTTCTATGACAAAAAATCATGACAGAAAATGGCTTTTCTTCCTGGACGGGCTGGAGACGCAGCTGCATGACATTCTTTGGGCCGTCCATGACGGAAAAAACCGTGGTAGAAGCAAGGGCAAGGAAAATTTCAGGGAGTTCCCGGTTACGGTGGGTGGTCGGGGGCCGAGTGATGCACGTTTCTCTCGTACACGTATGCGTGTGGGTGCGAGACGTTGGGCTCTAATTGAACCCGAGCGAGGCGTCGCCTAACTGAACCCGAGTGATTGCACTACAGGCTACGCGTTACTGAACCCGAGCGATTCCTTCGCTACTACTGCTAACTGAAGCCGATCGATGCTGCCTATAGATGAACAGTGAGTGTTGCTGGGGGGTTTGGATGAACAGTTCCTGGTGGGGGTTGGATGAACAGGACCCGTGGTGTTGCCGCTGGATGAACATGACCCCGATTGATCGAGTCGGTTGGGCATGGATGAACAGGACCTCGTGGAGGGCTGGATGAACAGGACCCCGTGGAGGGCTGGATTAACAGGACGACCCCGTGGAGGGCTGGTTGAACATTAGCCGGTGGAGGCTGGATGAACAGTAACCCATGGAGGGGTGGTTGAACAGGACCCCGTGGAGAGGGCTGGTTGAACAGTAGCCGGTATGCCACACCCCTCCCGATCAACATGACTCTGTTTCGACCATAGGAGGTTCAACAGAAGTCTGTTTCCTATGTTTTGCGGTACGCCAGACCCCTCCCATTAACAGGATCCTGTTTCGATCGTGGCCGGTCGAACACAAGGCCGTTTCCTTTGTTCCGCGGTATGCCAAGCCTCGTTTCCATCGGCTGTTCCGTCCAAGCCCTCCCGATGAACACGACGATGCATTCCGTTCCGACCCAGCCAGTTGGCTCCCCATGAACACACCGCCGCCGCAGTTTCTCCGTTCCACCCTAGCCATGTACACGAGCCCTGGCCGTACGTATGTGCGAGTAGGCGTTCGAGACCCCTCCCATATGTACGTACGTGGCCGTATTTTCTTTCTTGCACCCTAGCCGATGTACGTACATGTACATGCTATGTGGGCGCCTCTACTACGACACGTGCGCGCCTCTACATCGACGAGTATGTACGTACACGTTCGCGACTAGAATGACAATGCTACGTACGCTTTGACCAGGTGGGTCCCGACTGTCAGGAACTTGCATGCAAAGATGTAGCTGGTGGGTCCCAGCAGTCTGGGGGGCGAATCATTTTTCCCCGTAATATGGACGCACTTCCTTGCGTGCGAAGATGTAGCCGGTGGGTCCCAGCAGTCAGGGGGAAACATTTTTTTCATGAAATACGGTGGCCCGTCCGGTGGTTCCCTGCTGTCAGGTGGAGGAATCATTATTTTTCGCATAATTAGGAGGCACTTCCTTGCTGCGGCCGTGGACCCAGCTGTCAGCCTCTCCACGTACAGTACTCTTGCGATGGAAGTCATTCCTTGACCATGTTGACCACGCCGCATTCCGTTGCATGCATGCGTCCATGGGCGTGGTGCGTCCCCACTGTCAGCGTCTCACGTACAGTCATCTTCCGATGACTCCCGGCTGTTGACCACGTTGACCACACCGTGCCGAGCGTACCAAGGCCGATGGACGATGGCGAGGCCCTAGACTGGAACGACCCGGAGATGGGGAAGACGCTGTAGTAGAGTCGCAGATGGAGAGGAGTGGGAAACTTGACTGGTTTGGGTGCGCGCCAGCAGTGCCGCGGTGCCGCCCACAGGAGACATGAGTAAGAACAGAGGTTGAAGAAGGAGGACGGCTGTTGGATTAACATCCAGTGGTCCAGCTGCTAGAATCATTTGTTGATCAAGTTGACAAAGCCCTGCGTACACGTCTGCTTAGTAGGCCCACAAGTCAGCCTTCAAATCTGACGAGTCCCAGCTGTCAATGGGAGGAATAATTTTTTCACATAACAAGGAGGCACTTCCTTCCGTGCGAAGATACAGCTGGTGGATCCCAGCTGTCAGGGGGAGGAAACATTTTTTTCCAGCTTAATAAGGAGGAACTTTCCTTGCGTGCGACCATCGACCTCGTGGGTCCCAGCCGTCAGGTTCTCCATGTACAGTCCTTTTCCGATGACTCTCGTTTGTTGACCACGCCGCACCAAGCACAGCGAGGCGGTGGACGACGGCGAGGCCCCGGACGGGAACGACTCGGAGATGAAAAGATGCGGTAGTGGAGTCGCAAATTGAGAGGAGGAGAAGGGTTATAACTGGTATTGGTGCGGCGTGGGGCTGCAGTCGGTGGAGAATAATAGGAGGTGTGGAGGGGTGGAGGTATAGCCCGACCGGCGGTGGGGTAGTGCTTCGCAGCGATGCATGCTAAGCAGAGCCGCTAGCCGCCGGAGGCCGGACCAGGCAGTCCCGGCGGCGCTAGAGGAAGAAGACGAGAGATTGAAGGTGCATGTCGGCTGTTGGATATAATCCAATGGCTGTGGATGTCATAATCATTTGTTGACCAAGTTGACAACGCCCTGCGTAGGCTTCGACCTATTGGCCCACATGTCAGCCTGCAAAAATGTGGCATATATTTAACCAATGTTTTCTAGAATGTACAGTCCATTTGCTGGGCTGGATGAACCAATAATTTCGCGTCAATGCGGCCCATTTATATTTTCTAAGAAATCCCAACCCATTTGCACTTTCTTGAAATACACGAATTAGCTTGGCTCGTTCTATATATAATGTTATGTTAGAAGGAGCAATTAATATCAAAAGATAAACCGGAGAGGCACATTTTTTATATATAAAATTAACAAATTAACGAGTTATTGCTCAAAATAAAAATGAGTGCGTTATTATTACATTGGTCCTTAAAATCTCCGCAAGATTTTGTACGCAATCACCAGGATTTTACTTGCCTGTGAGTCAAAAGCAACCATGTTTTTCCTTGCCAACTTCTGTTAAACATTTACTTTTATAAGTTAATAACATGTGGGATGTTTTTATAATGTATATATAAGTCTCTATAAAATATACAATAATAGTAATAATATAAATATATATAATGTGGTTAGAAGGGAAAACATAAACTGGACATAGCATTATTATTCTTATATATAGATAAATAGAACAGAGACCTGCGTTTTATTTTAAAAAATACATTGGGCTGCCGATCTTTAAGAAAAAACCCATAGGCCGGTATGGACCTCAAAAAATAAGTTGAAACCACTGTCTCCGTATGTCGTGGGCTACGCATGTTAAAAAACAAAACCTAGGCCTAGCTGATACTTGTTCGCCCTCTGAAAAAAAATGATACCAGCTAGATCCTCGAGCGAACTGGATTAAAGAGGGGGCTGGTGGCACGACTGAATAAGCACATCAGTAATGATTTTTTTCTTCAGTGGATGGCTCTCGATGGTGTTTTTTTACTTGCCTCTGCACCATACAACTTGTATTTTTAGCCTCCCAGTCCGTGGTGGACCAGCAAACCATTTGCTGTGCGGGCCAACCTACAGAAACCAGCACTCGATTTTTCATCAAGCCCCCAAAACAACGCAGTACTATGTTTGTTTTGAGGCCGAAAACATTACGGTAGGGGTTGAGCGGGGGAGGGGGGAAGACAGAGCAAGAATATTAAAAAGAGCTGATGCTCCGTTGCTACCCTAACGAAGCAGGTGCAATTCTTCTCGGGAAGAAGGTGTGCCGTTGACACCCACACGTCACATATCCCATAGTAGGCATACTAATAATTCACACACAACTACAATAGAATAGGTAAACATTCATATCAAACTCAGGTTCACAGGACACGTTCATATTCATAGCCAACATTCACAATCAACAGCTCAAAAGATTCATATATACACAAGTTCCGCATGTCTATGCATCCAAATGATTGATAGATCACACGACAATATTCATAGATAATTCAAAAAAAGATTCAGATACACACCTGTTCAGTATGTTTATGCATCCAAATGATTGAGATCACAACCAATATGATCCATGGACGAACTTCAATTACCTAGGGTATAGACTGATAAATGGTGCTCAGTCGGAGGTACTTCTTGCTAAAATTAATGCTTGTACGAGTAAACTTTCGAGTACATAAGAGGCAGCACAGACAATCTGAACTTTGCTTGTAGGTTTATCCTCAAATAGTGGCCTTGTGCCGAGGGAGGTTTGAGCAACTTGGCCACTACTTTCATCCAACTAGTTTACTGTCTCACCTTGGTCCTGTAGCTCGCCAAAACTCTATATTGCAAACAAGAAAGGAGGCGGTTGAGAAAATGAACCACCCAATTTTTTTTGCAGTTCAACTGAAATGGAGCATCCCTGGCGTGTAGACTGATTAAGTGCCAGATGAATATATGCGTCAACCAACTTGTGTGGAATCTTTAGATTCCATGCCATACAGTTCGCTACCATATCTGCCGATAACCAAAAGGCACAAGTTGGGATCAAAGAGTCTAGGCTATGCGCCAAGCAATATTTTTAGCATCCATTCTCCTAATACTTGGAGTTTGACAACTGGTTAACGTCGGTTGATACTCGAATGAATATAGACACTTCTTCTTGTGAACATTGATGCTTGTCTGGGTGAACTTTGGAGTACATAGCAGCTGATGAGGGTACATACCTGAGGTAGGGTCATAGGCCTGACATATACACCCTACCCAAGGTCACTACCCTAGAAGATAAGAAGTCCAAGAGGCAACAAAGAACCCCCAGTCAAAGGTGTTGAGTGCAATCCACTCGACCAATCATATCACTCAGGTACCCCTCCTACCTGTTGTCACTCGACCATATAAGGAATCACTCGACCTACTGAAGACTGGGAGTCACTCAGCACTACAACGGTCGGACATTCACTCCGTAGTCTTTAAGGTCATTAATAGCACTTATGGCTGGCGTTATCAGTAACACCCCTACTTTATGTACATTAAACCCCTTGTAATGGAGGATGGCTGGGGTCCTGGCGCACTCTATATAAGCCACCCCTCCTCTGGGACAAGGGTTCGCACCGCTGTAACACCACACACATATAATCCAGTCTACCGCCTCCGGGCACCGAGACGTAGGGCTATTACTTCCTCCGCGAAGGGCCTGAACTCGTAAATCTTGTGTGTACACCTTCACCATAGCTGAGATCTTGCGTCACCATACCTACCCCCTTTCTACTATCAGTCTTAGGAGCATGACAGTTGGCGCCCACCATGCGGCAGGTGTCTTAGCGACTTGTTGGTGAAGTTGCAATTTTTTCAATCCCCATCGTCATGGTTTCCGGCGATGGATTGGCTGAGGGCTGCGAGATCCGTCTCGACGCGCTCGTTTTCATCGCCGATGACTCCGCCTGGCTTCAGGAAGCTCCCCTTGATGTCGAGGCGCTCCCCATCCGAGGGGCGACGCACTTTCGCGCATGCTTACGCGGCGTCCTTCTCCGACAGCCATCGACCCAGTATTGGTCGACTCCGATGATGTCTTCTTTCCCCGCTGTTCGCCGCCGCAAGCGATCCGGTCGGTCACGACTTCAGCGGTGGGTGAAGCACGCAGTGGCTCGACATTCGGCCACCCATCAAGTCGCGGCAATCGAGCCCGATGAAAGTCTCCACGGCCTGTTCGACCTGTCGACTGGCTCCGTCGAGACCGCATCCGAGTGCGATAGCAGCGACCATGCGGCTGAAGTCTTGATGGTCGACGGACCACATAGTCCGCCTGGTTTCCGCCGTGAAGACGGCGGGGATGGTGGCGGCGATCCATCACGTGTCCACGAGGAGTACCATCCTGAACCCCTATCTTTGCAGCAGAGAGAGGAACTTCGCCGCCACAACATGGATGCACTCCACACGCCCATCGTTGGAGAAACCCCTGAGGCTCGGGCCTTGGAAGAGGCGCGCTTGGCTAATTTGGCTGAGCACACTCGACAGGAGAACCTCCAGCGTGCACTCGACGAGCGTGCTCGGGAGCGGATCCCTGATTCCAGTCGACGACAGCTTTTTTCACCTCCACCTAAGGTATACCACACTCCGATTCAAAATCTCACAGCTGCAGCCCGAATAGCAGAGTCAATTCAACCTTCCCAGTCGGAGGCTGGCAGAGGTTTGATGCAAATCCGGGCCTTAATCCGGGCAGCAAGAGAATAGAACACATCAGTGTCTCAGTCGCGGAATAAGATTCATAGCAGATCCGTGGTAGCGGATACTATTTAGTCGACCCACAGTCCAAGATCGCCCCTGCGGCGTGAAGGCTCTGGGCAGTATGATTACCGACTCGACCGCGACAATCGTCGTCGAGTGCCCACACCTCCTCCGAGGAGTGCATCATATGTGCCTCGGTAGTACGATGATAAACGCCTTCACAGTGGCGAGTGCAGAGCACCAGTCGACCCAAGAGAGCTAGGCTTTGATGGAAGATCTATTCTCGTTCAAGGTCTAGTCGACCAGAACAGAGCGCACAGGGAAGACCTTGACAGGAAAAGTTGATGTTTGAAGTTGTAGATTTCTAGAGTGCTTATCATGCTATTTTGGGTAGGCCTGCCTATGCGCATTTTATGGCTCGACCATGTGACGTGTACCTCAAGCTGAAGATGCCTGGCCCCAAAGGTGTGATCATAGTCACTGGCAATCGGCAGAAAGCAGAGGAATGCTTCCAGAAGGGTTCCAAAATCGCCGATGCACAAATGGCAGCAGTTCAATTGCAGGAGTATCAGAAAAATGCAGATCCGAGTGATTTGTTACGGGCCAAGAAGCCTGCCACAGACTCTGCATTTCAGTTGTCTGGAGAAACGAAGCCGATTCATATTCAACCGACCGATCCCAATGTTGCACCGACCCATATCTCAACAATGCTCGACAACAAATAGGAAGAAGCGCTTATCCAGTTCCTCCATGAGAACTAGGACATCTTTGCATGGAAACCTTCTAACATGCCGGGTGTACCCAGGGGACTGGCTGAGCATCGTTTGCGTGTCGATCCGAAGGCAAAACCCATCAAAGAGCATCTTCGACGGTCCGCTGTGCAGAAGAGAAAAACAATTGGCGAGGAAGTGGCTCGGCTCCTAGCAGTAGAGTTCATCCGAGAGATCTACCACTCCGAGTGGCTTGCCAATGTGGTCATGGTCCCTAAGAAGAAGGATTCACTTCGTATGTGCATCAATTTCAAGCATATCAATCAGGCCTGCCCGAAAGATCATTTCCCTCTCCCCCACATTGATCAGATTATTGACTCGATTGCGGGGTGTGAGCGCTTGTCTTTTCTAGATGCATATTCCGGGTATCATCAGATCCGACTGTATGGTCTCGATGAAATAAAAACAGCTTTCATCACCCCATTCGGGTGCTTTTGCTATGTCACCATGCCATTTGGTCTCATAAAATGCCAATGCCACATTCATGAGGATGATTCAGAAGTGCCTGCTCACTCAAATCAGTCGGAATGTGGAAGCATATATGGATGACATTGTGGTCAAGTCGCATAAAGGTTTCGACCTGCTGACCGACCTAGCAAAAACCTTTGCCAACCTGAGAAGATATGATATCAAGCTTAATCCGTCGAAGTGCACATTCGGAGTACTAGGTGGAAAGTTACTCGATTTCCTTGTTTCTGAACAAGGGATCGACGCGAACCCAGGAAAAGTTGGCGCCATCCTCCGAATGAAACGCCCCGTGCGTGTGCATGACGTTCAGAAGCTTACTGGTTGTTTGGCCGCCTTGAGTCGATTCATTTCTCGTCTCGGTGAAAAGGCTTTACCTCTTTATCGATTGATGAAGAAATCTAATAAGTTTGAGTGGACTGATGAAGCTGACGCAGAGTTTGCAGAGCTCAAGACCCTGGTTTCCACCCAGCCGGTGCTTGCTGCGCCAATCAGCAAAGAGCCTTTACTGCTTTACATTGCAGCCACTGGACAAGTTGTCAGTATAGTACTCACGGTCGAGCGGGAAGAAGAAGGAAAAGCTTACAAAGTTCAACGCCCAGTGTATTATCTCTCTGAAGTTTTGACTCCATCCAAGCAGAGATATCCACATTATCAGAAGCTTGTTTATGGAATCTACATGACCATGAAGAAGGTTGCACATTATTTCTTTGATCACTCCATTACAGTCATCAGTGATGCACCATTATCAGAAATTCTGAATAATAGAGATGCAACTGGTCGAGTGGCAAAATGGGCGATCGAACTCCTCCCATTGGATATCAAGTTTGAGGCAAAGAAAGCTATCAAGTCCCAAGCAATTGCAGACTTCCTCGCCAAGTGGATTGAGCAGCAACTTCCGACTCAAGTTCACTCGGAGCATTGGACCATGTTCTTTGATGGCTCCAAGATGCTGAATGGTTCCGGTGCTGGGGTATTATTGGTATCCCCCCGCAGAGACAAGCTCAGTTACGTTCTCCGGATTCATTTTGATTCCTCCAACAATGAAGCTGAATATGAATCACTTTTATACGGGTTGCGTATGGCCATTTCACTCAGCGTCCGTCGCCTCATGGTTTATGGTGACTCAGATTTGGTGGCTAATCATGTAATGAAAGAGTGGGATGCCAGGAGCCCGGCTATGACTGGTTATTGTAACACAGTGAGAAAGTTGGAAAAGAAGTTTGAAGGGTTGGAGCTTCACCATATACCCCGACTGAAAAATCAAGCTATAGATGAATTGGCAAAGATAGGATCCAAGAGAGAGACCATTCCTAGCAATGTGTTTTTGGAACATATTCACTCGCCTTCAGTCCAGGAAGATCCTTTCACTGAAGAGCACCCACAGCCTAAGAGTGCCATAGATCCGACTGAAGTCGAAGTCCCAACCGTGGTCGACTTGATCATGGAGGTTTTGGTTGTTACTCCAGACTGCACATTGCCAAATGTAGGAAAGAACTTCTAGAGGATGAAGAAGAGGCTCGACAGATCGTCCGTCGATCCAAAGCCTTTACTGTGATAAGAGGGCAGTTGTTCAGAGAAAGTGTAACTGGAGTCAGCCAGAAATGCATCACGCCAGAAGAAGGCCGAATGATCCTCAATGATATTCACTCGGGGACCTGTGGTCACCATGCGTCCTCCCAGACCATCGTGGCCAAAGCATACCGAGCCAGATTTTACTGGCCTCATGCCAACAAGATGGCAAAAGAAATAGTAGACAAATGTGAAGGCCGCCAGTTCTACTCGAACATGTCCCATAAACCTGCGTCAGCTCTGAAGACTATTCCACTCATCTGGCCTTTTGCTGTCTGGGGATTAGATATGGTTGGACCTCTGAGGACTGGCAGAAGTGGCTTTACTCATGTGCTCATAGCAGTCGACAAGTTCACCAAATGGATTGAAGCCAAGCCCATCAAAAACCTTGAAGCAAGTACAACTGTTAGCTTCATCAGAGAATTAACATTTAGATATGGTGTTCTGCACAGCATCATCACTGATAATGGGTCAAACTTCGATTTTGACGAGTTCAAGACCTTTTGTGCTTCCCAAGACACTAGGGTCGACTATGCTTCATTCGCCCACCCTCAGTCGAATAGACAAGCTGAAAGAGAAAATGGATTGATTCTCAAAGGACTGAAACCCTGATTGATGCGTGACCTCAAGCATGCAGCAGGTGCCTGGGTCAATGAACTTCCATCATTACTTTGGGGATTGAGGGCGACTCCAAATCGGTCGACTGGCCGGACTCCATTCTTCCTAGTCTACGGAGTTGACGCTGTACTCCCAAGTGATTTGCTTCACAATGCACCTCGAGTCGAACTTTTCTCATAAGAGGAAGAAGAACAGGCTCGGCAAGATGCAGTTGATCTCCTGGAAGAGGAAAGAGAGATGGCCTTGATCCGGTCGACCATTTATCAGCAAGACCTTCGTCGATTCCATGCCAGAAATGTGAGGGGTCAAGCATTTCAAGAGGGAGATTTGGTTCTTTGGGTGGACCAGCAGAAACCACACAAGCTCCCTCCTTCTTGGGAAGGCCCCTTCATTGTCACCAAAGTGCTCCACAATGGAGCATACCGTCTTTACAATGTCGTGCACAATAAAGACGAGCCACGCGCTTGGAATGCGGAGCTGCTCCGCCCCTTTTACACTTAAGCGTTCAGACTGATAAGATGTAACAAGAGATACCTTCTAGTTTGATTATAAAAGATTTTACAGTCTCCTGAATGATTGTTGTCTCTTTTTTACATCTCCTAAATCCCCAGTGGGTGCCTTAGCTGCGAATCCGCTTCGCCTAAAGATGAAATATTCTTCCGAGTGGTGAGCAAGCCTCCCACTCGGGGGCTTAGCCGCGAACCCGTTTCGCCTAAGTTTAAAAGAAAATCCTTCCGAGTGGTGAGCAAGCCTCCCACTCGGGGGCTTAGCCGCGAATCTGTTTCGCCTAAGTTTAAAAGAAAATCCTACCGAGTGGTGAGCGATCCTCCCACTCGGGGGCTTAGCTGCAGTCCAGTACTCGCCTAAGTTTGAAAAATCCTACCGAGTGGTGAGCAATCCTCCCACTCAGGGGCTTAGCTGCAGTCCAGTACTCGCCTAAATTTGAAAAATCCTACCGAGTGGTGACCGATCCTGCCACTCGGGGGCTTAGCTGCAGTCCAGTA
>NC_041383.1:611849568-611924243 GCF_002162155.2 Triticum dicoccoides
GATCCTCCCACTCTGGGGCTTAGCTGGAGTCCAGTACTCGCCTAAGTTTGAAAAATCCTACCGAGTGGTGAGCGATCCTCCCACTCAGAGGCTTAGCTGCAATCCAGTACTCGCCTAAGTTTGAAAAATCCTACCGAGTGGTGAGCGATCCTCCCACTTGGAGTCTTAGCTGCAGTCTAGTACTTGCGTAAGTTTGAAAAGTCTTACCGAGTGGTGAGCGATCCTCCCACTCGGGGGCTTAGGTGTTGTCCAGTACCCCCCTAAGCTTAAAAAATCCTACCAAGTGGTGCAGGTCGACCACGACCCCCTCCCCGGGGCTGCACCGTCAAGAAGAAGGACGAGGTTGTGCATGCTACAAAAGGCTCATCCAACAGCTGGTGCCGAGGCGAGCTGCTTTCAGGAATGTCAAGACCATTGCTGAGTGCCTCGCTAATGAGCTGATCAATGCTGCCAAAGGCTCATCCAACAACTGATGCCAAGGCGAGATGCCTTTAGGAACGTCAAGACCATTGCTGAGTGCCTCGCTGATGAGCTGATCAATGCTGCTCAGGGCTCGTCCAACATGTCGACTGCGGACTCTTCCTCAGAAGCTGTATCAAAAGTACAAGAACCAATCCGAGTGAAGAACGAGTTCCACTCGAAGAGAAACACAACATATTCAAAGATAAACCAAGTGCAGATAAATCCAAAGGTTCCAAACCGCAGATTAAAGTGCTCGGGCGTCAGGCCCAAAGGAGTTTCAACGATTACAAAATCACTCGGCATTCCGAGGCGAATAAAGGTGAAGCATAATGTTTTTTTGATCACTCGTTAGGAAAAGGGTTGGCTGGATCACAGAAGCTGTCAAGGTCAATGCTGTCTGCAATACGAGTGGCAACCTCAAGGAAGGTGTCCATGAAGGACTAGAAGGTGTGCTTCTTAGTATTCACAACCTTGAGATCCGCCAACTTGTCTTCTCTAGCGTCCTTGCAGTGCACTCGGACCGATGATAGGGCGACATCAGCGCCACAGCGAGCGGGCGACTTCTGCCATTCCTGCACTCAGCCAGGGATCTGATTTAGTCAAGTCATCAGTGACTCGAGATCTTGTGGAAGTCCCGCCTGAGGCCAGAGTTCGGCGTCAACCCGAGTCATCGCCGCCTTTAGTCGAGCCAGATAAGCAACGGCGCCGTCCAAGCATGATTCCAACCGCAACAAGTTCATCGCAACGTCGTCTTTCACAGGACAATTGATGGGGTCGAGACCTGTCTCGACCCGCCCGATCTCAGCCTCAAATCCTGACAAAGTTCTGCACAATCAAGAAAAATAGTGAGTCGACAATATAACAAGATACTTCAGTCGATGACAACTAACCGATCGAGTGGCGGTACCTTCAAGCTTCAGGACTAGTTTTGCGGCAAGTTGTCCCAGATAGGACTAACTTCATTGGTCAGGTTCTCCTTGTGCTTCTTCAGTTGCTCAACTTCCCGATTGGCTTCAGAGATGGCATTCTTCAGCTTCGTGTTCTGTTCTTCCAACTTGCCGACCGAAGCCAGCTTCTTGTCCGCAAGCATTGTCTTCTCTCATGCTTCCTTCTGAGCAGTAACAAGGTCCTGATCCTTCTTCTCCAGAGCTTCCTTCATTCTCTCTAAAGAAACAACACTCTTCAGACGAGCCTGAAGCTGACGGTTTTCACTATGCACATCTGCTTGTGTGAAGTCACTCGGTTGAAAGAGACTGAAAGAAAAAAACACTGAAAGGCGTGAGCTACTGGGTGGACAAGTGTCAATTGGTTACCTCCCATGATGGCTGTTTATTCTTGAGCAGTCTTGAGGTTCTTGTTTGCCAGTTCAAGATCAAGTTCGAGGCTGATGTGCTTCTTGCTTAACTCAGAAAGCCGAGCTCCAAGATCACAAGACCTCTGCAGTCAGCGAGAGAGATATATCAGTCGACAGAAATAAGACAATGACAGTGAAAGTAACTCTAAGACTACTGCCGAATCAAATATTCAACAGTAGTCTCAGGACTACACCCAGTGGGTGCACTTAGCGTGCCCCCACTGATCTAGATCAACACTCAACATGGTCTTCCCAACGTGAGTCAAAAAAGAAGAAGTAAAAAAGTAGATTCTAAGACCTCAGCCGACTGCCAGCAGTCGACCGTGGTCTCGGGGACTACACCCAGTGGGTGCACTCGGTGTGTCCCCACTGCTTCGGGCAGAACACTAAGACTCAGCATGAGTTGAGTGGAGTAGAAGGCTTCCTAAACTCTAAAGACAGGCACACCCCAGTGGGTGATCAGATATAAAACATCATTCAAAAGTTCAGTTGGGAGTTCACTGACCTTAACATTGGTCGGCAGAGCGGTGCTGGCGTTATAGGCCACCTGGCTGGCCTCGTGCATCACCTTCACCTGCTCCATAACAAGGTTCACCTGGCGAAGAGCCTCTCCAGCAGCACTTGGCGAGTCACCTGGGGTCTGATATGCATCAAAAAGTGATGGCTCCAAGGCGGCCGAAGCAGCTACTAGGTCAGATGCATGGAGTTGCACTGGAGCAGTAGGAGCCTGAGCAGTTGACCCTGACAGACGATCAGCCGTCAGTGGGTTGGCGAATGTGACGTTGGTCCGAACCAGATCTCCGGATCGCTCGACCACCACCTCAAGCAAAGGCGTCGACTGAGGGACTTGAAGTTCAAGCCCTCTCCTGCTTGAGCCCCCGCATCTCCTCCTCCTCTCCTGTAGAGGCACTTCTTCTTCATCATCGGGAAGCACGACGATGTCTCGCGGAACTGCAGCGAAAGAAAAATATTGGAAATTCAGCCGACTGATAACTCAATCGACTAAATGAGTTCAGGTCGAACGGACTTACCAGCTTGGGAGGTGGCCGCATCGTCGGTCTCCTCATCTCCTGGAGCTTTGTCAATATCCATGTCAGTCGCAGCAGAGGTTGGACTGGAAAGATACATGATCCATTCGCTTAGAACAAAAGTCTCAGTCGGCCTAGATAAATGCAAGAAATATGCTCACCCTGAAGCAACAGGGACGTCCATCTTGATCCTCGGCAAAGTCTTCCGAGTCTTTGCAGGAGCAACCTTGGGATGCTTGGCGAATTTCTCTGTTGGCTCCGGAGTCGACATCCCAGTGCGCTTCTGCGTTTGGGTACTTGGAGCCACGTTCTTTCCGCGCCCGCCCGCCGGGTCATGGTGTTGCTTGGATCGATGTTGAGAGCGCGGCGGCGAGTCGACCGCCTCCTCATCGTCTGACTCCTCGCTTTCCTCCTCCTCTTCTTCTTCCAAAGATTCCCATTCACCACTCTCCTTCGCACTGGCCTCTCCCTCCTGGCCCTGCTCTAGGACTTGTTCACCGTTGGGCATCGAATACATGTCAGTAAAAACCTACAAGATAAGAAGTCGAGTAAAAGTCAGCCGAGCTCAAGAGCAGTCAGAACGGATATGCAAAGACAGTCGGAATGAAGAACATACCTTGTCGGGCTGATTGTCATCACTGAAGGGGACGACTCTCCTGGCTCCTTTGGGGTTGTCCTTGTTGCCTGTAATGGTCTTCAACCACATGGCCACGGTCTTGGCAGGCACTTCCTCTGGATGAACACGAGCAGTGTCGTCAGCCCCAAAGTACAGCCACATGGGATGGTCACGGGCCTGAAGGGGCTGGATGCGTCGACTGAGGAATACTTCCAGCAGGTCCATGCCAGTGACACCTTCATTGATCAGTTGGACCACTTTCTCAACCAGCATCTTCGTCTCCACGTTCTCAGCAGCAGTCACTTTTAGCGAGGAAGGAGTCTGGACACGGTCAAAACTGAAGTGGGGAAGGCCGGTCGACTGACCTGGGGTTGCTAGGTCCTGGCAGTAGAACCAGGTCGCCCCTAACCAATTCAGGGAGAGTCATGGAAGGGAAAGAACTCCTCTGCCTCTTCTGGATACCCAAACCCCCACACATCTGAATGACATGGGTATTCTCATCGCTCGTGTTCGCTTTCTTCACCAACTGAGAACGGATGGTGAAAGTATGTTTGAAAAGACCCCAGTGCGGTCGACACCCCAGAAAGTTCTCACACATAGACACGAACGCGACAAGGTACGTGATGGTATTGGGAGAAAAATGATGGAGTTGGGCATCGAAGAAGTTCAAGAAGCCCCGGAAGAAGGGGTGCGGAGGAAATGAGAAGCCCCGCTCAACGTGGGTGGCGAGCAATACACACTCACCCGGTCGAGGCTGCGGCTCCGTCTCCCCCTTAGGCAGCCTTGCCGCACCCTTGGTGAGGGAGTCCTGGATTAGGGGGTGTCCAGATGACCGGACTAGAACCTTTGGCCGGACTCCTGGACTATGAAGATACAAGATTGAAGACTTCATCCCATGTCCGGATGGGACTTTCCTTGGCGTGGAAGGTAAGCTTGGCGATACGGATATATAGATCTCCTCCCATTGTAACCGACTCTGTGTAACCCTAGCCCTCTCCAGTGTCTATATAAACCGGAGGGTTTTAGTCCGTAGGACGAACAACAATCATACCGTAGGCTAGCTTCTAGGGTTTAGCCTCTCTGATCTCGTGGTAGATCTACTCTTGTACTACCCATATCATCAATATTAATCAAGCATGAGTAGGGTTTTACCTCCATCGAGAGGGCCCGAACCTGGGTAAAAACATCGTGTCCCTTGTCTCCTGTTACCATCCGCCTAGACGCACAGTTCGGGACCCCCTACCTGAGATCCGCCGGTTTTGACACCGACATTGGTGCTTTCATTGAGAGTTCCTCTGTGTCATCATCTTTAGGCTTGATGGCTCCTCCGATAATCAACAACGATGCGGTCCAGGGTGAGACTTTTCTCCCCGGACAGATCTTCGTATTTGGCGGCTTTACACTATGGGCCAATTCGTTTGGCCATCTGGAGCAGATCGAAAGCTACGCCCCTGGCCATCAGGTCAGATTTGGAAGTTTGAACTACACGGCTGACATCCGCAGAGACTTGATCTTCGACGGGTTCGAGCCACAGCTGAGCGTGCCGCACTGTCACGATGGGCATGATCTAGCTCTGCCGCCGAACAGTGCCCAGGAGGCCGCCCCAGTGTCTGCTCCGACCCTTAGCTCGGAGCCGACTGTGGCAATCGAGGACGGGTGGCTGGACACCGCCTCGGGGGCTGCAATCTCTACGGCGATCGAGCCAAACACCAGCCTTGTCCTTTGTGAAGCTCGTGACTCCAAGGTGCCGGACTCCTTTCCGGACTCCGAACCTTCCACACCCCTGCCGATCGAACCCGATTGGGCGCCGATCATGGAGTTCGCCACCGCGGACATCTTTCAGCACTCGCCCTTCGGCGACATTCTGAATTCACTAAAGTCTCTCTCTTTATCAGGAGAGCCCTGGCCGGACTATGGTCAACAAGGTTGGGATGCGGACGACGAAGAAATTCAAAGCCCACCCACCACCCACTTTGTAGCCACTGTCGATGATTTAACCAACATGCTCGACTTCGACTCCGAAGACATCGATGGTATGGACGACGATGTAGGAGACGAACAGGAACGAGCGCCTATAGGGCACTGGACAACCACCTCATCTCACGATGTATACATGGTGGACACACCTAAAAGAAACGACGACGAGGAACAAAGGGACGCAACGAGGGATCGTTCCCTCGAAAAGCAGCCAAAGCGGCGGCGTAAGCGCCGCTCCAAACCCCACCTCGACAGAGACCCCGCCATAGAGCAGGGCAAACTGCCGGACGATGAACATGCCACCGAGCAACCGTCCGAATAGGGCAACTTGGGTAAACAAACCGAACAACCCGTCTCCGGCGAAGATAATAGTCCGGACGACCTCACGCCGGACAAGTTGCTAGAGTAGAAGAACCTCCACAAAAGGCTCGTCGCCACTGCACGTAGCCTGAAAAAGCAGAAGCGGAAGCTCAAAACAGTGGAAGATGCACTCAGAATTAGATGGGGCAAAGTACTCAACACCGCAGACAAATACGGCGACAGTCGCCACACAAAGAGCTATCAGAAGCGAAAATTACTGCCGGAATTTTATGAGGAGGCCTTAGAGCGCCCGCAATCAAAAAATAAGGAAGCCACCAGGTCAGATAAACAACCCCATGGCCAACATAGATCGGCAAATGGCGCCGCACACAAGCCGGCACGCGATCCGCGCAAGGATTCGCATCAAAAAGACGGCCCAGCCAGATCTATCTACGGGCCAAGAAAGCAAGCTCTAGTAAGCAATGCAACACAACAAGTATCCGAACATCACGGCACACCCAAATATAGGGGTGCCGCTCACCCCCTATGTTTCACCGATGAGGTGCTGGACCATGAATTTCCAGTGGGATTCAAGCCCGTAAACATAGAGGCATACGACGGAACAACAGACCCTGGAGTCTGGATTGAGGATTATATCCTCCACATACACATGGCTAGAGGAGATGACCTCCACGCCATAAAATACTTACCCCTCAAGCTCAAAGGGCCAGCCCGACATTGGCTTAAAAGCCTTCCCAAAAACACCATCGAAAGTTGGGAAGAGCTCGAGGATGCTTTTCGGGCAAATTATCAAGGGACCTATGTCCGACCTCCGGATGCAGACGATCTAAGTCATATAACTCAACAACCCAGAGAGTCAGCCCGGAAACTCTGGAACATATTTTTTACTAAAAAGAACCAGATAGTCGACTGTCCGGACGCCGAAGCCTTAGCAGCTTTCAAACACAGCATTCGAGACGAATGGCTCGCCAGACACCTCGGCCAAGAAAAGCCAAGAACAATGGCCGCATTAACAAGCCTCATGACCCGCTTTTGCGCAGGAGAGGATAGCTGGTTGGCAAGAAGCAGTACCAGTGACCCAAGTACATCTGAAGTTAAGGATGGAAACGGGAAACCGCGACGTAGCAAGGATCAGCGCCGGACCAAGGGAAACATCCTGAAGAGCATGGAAGTCAACGCCGGATTCAGAAGCTCTCGGTAGAATCAGAAAAAGCTGCCTCTCAAGGATAACAGGGACGAGCTATCTAACCTAAACAAAATCCTGGACAAAATATGCCAAATCCACAGTACTCCCGGGAAGCCTGCAAACCATACCCACAGAGATTGTTGGGTCTTCAAGCAAGCCGGCAAACTCAATGCCAAACACAAGGGGCTCGACATACCAAGCGAGGACGATGATGAACCCCACAAGCAGAGCACCGGAGAACAAAAGAAGTTCCCACAAGGAGTCAAAACAGTAAACTCACTTCACGTGACAAAAAGGAAAAACAGAGTGGCGCCTATAGAGATACGCGCCATACGACCTGTCCCAGAGGAGTCCCGCCACTGGTTGTTAAAACCAATCACCTTCGACCATCAGGATTACTCTAGAAGTATCCGGAACGCAGGCTGGACTGCCTTGATATTAGATCCGATAATTGACGGACTCCACTTTACACAAGTCCTAATGGACGGCGGCAGTGGTCTAAACCTGCTATATCAGGACACAATCCGCAAAATGGGGATAAACCCAACAAAAATTCGCCATGGCAACACTTCCTTTCAAGGGGTAACGCCAGGCCCAGATACCCATTGTACGGGTTCTCTCCTGTTAGAAGTCATGTTCCGCTCCCCCGACAACTTCCGCCACGAAAAGCTAACCTTCCACATCGCCCCATTTACAAGTAGCTATCAAGCACTACTGGGACGCGAAGCTTTTGCCCGCTTTAATGCAATACTGCATTATGCATCCCTTACGCTTAAAATGCCCGGTCTATGAGGCATCATCTCATTAAAGGGAAATATCGAGTGTCCCTCGAGCGCGGAAGACTATGCGGCTACCTTGACAACCACACACTAAACCAGCTTCACTAATCAAAGCACCTAAACATGTCGTTCAGACCCCGGACATGGCTAGACGAGTCCGGCATAAACATACAAGGGCTTACTAGCCGCATACCCCCGTACAAGGGGCTCCGCGCGTGTACAACAAGAGACAATAAAGCTCAATTCTACCCATTTTCTGAATTATACTTTGTTTATTTAATATAATATAGATTTTCGCATGATCTTTTTCAACTAAGTTCCTCTCTTTTACAGATGAACACCGTGCTACACCCGTCCAGGATACGGCACAACGGAGACACAGGCGCAGACGTGCAGTAGGGACCCGTTCCAAGGATTCTTTTCAGATTAAGACACTGCGTAAACCTTTTTCACTATCTCTTGTTGATACACATCCCCCGGTTTCTTGTTATAACCGAGGAGGAGGCTGGCGTCTTGGCATGTGGCCACGTCAGAATTTTGCGCATACCTGGACACCAGGGGCTTCTTACCAAGGGCGTTGTTCAGCCCGTTTTCATAAAGACCGAATACCTTAGGGAGTGTTCGGCATCGCGAGTTTGGCCTTATATGCATCAGCTCCGAGTCATGTCTTTGGTCAAATGTTGGGTTTGCCCGGCTCCTGTGTTTTGCTGCCTTACGTTTCGCTCTATCGGCTAAGGTGGCACAAGGAGAACTACTACGATTGTGCCCCGGTTCGGCCAGGTGAGCACCTCAGTAGAGAAAGCCGAAAACTGACTATCATGATATAGCGTGAGACTGGTCAACCACTCGATGACCCGCCAGAATCATTAGGATTCCTCCGCATTAATGAAGGGTGGTTTCCTGGCCAGACACACACGCGCCCCGAATTCGGGTGAGCGCGGTGCCCCTAGGGGCTATATAGTAGCCCCATTGTCAAATTCCTATGGCTAAGTGAAAGTGATAAAGCATTATTGTCCGGTTGCCTAGTTTGCTGCGCTATCACCTCCTTAATAGGACCAAGACGTTGGATCAAGTGTGAAAATGCGCCTTCTGCGAACACCCCCGCATTATATGCGTGGGGGCTGAAGCCGAAGACTGCCATCTTTCATGTTATATACACATATACATTAACGGCCGCACAGGAGGTATTCTAATTCTTGAAGGCACAAGTATAAAAAGCTTTTATATTCCATCGAAACATTGTTTTACAATAATACATGTTATTCAAACATAACATCCTTCGAGCACTGCGCCTCTATTAAACGAGCGCCCTGCAGAATTTCCTGAAAATAGTGCTCGGCAGGTACTCGCCCCTCGTCCAAATCTTGGGATGCAACAACAATGGACTTCATCTCCGCCCAGTATGTCTCGACACGGGCAAGAGCCATCTGCGCACCCTCTATGCACAATGACCTCTTCATTGCATTAATATGCGGCACCGCACCGAGGAACTGTTGCACCAAGCTAAAATAACTCTTCGGCTCGGGTCTTTTCGGCCACAGATGACTTACGACATACTTCATGGCGAGTCCGGATAACCTATTCAGCTCCACCCATGTGACCAAATGATCGGTTAATGGAAGTGGGCGCTCTGGATTGTGGAACCGCGACCAAAAAAGCTTTTCCACATCGTGGTCATTTTGATCGCGGAAGTGTTCGGCCGCGTCCGCGGCAATCGCCGCCAAGTCCAGATAAGTGTTCGCCGCACTCCACTGCCAGTCCAACGGAGCATATTTAGGATCCCCAAACTTCATCCGCAGCATAAAGGGCTTTCCAGCCGTGATATCTCCGGCCTGACGTAGCTCCTCCTTCATACCTCTCATCGCAAAGCGGGTATCCTTGGCCTCGGTAGTGACCTTCTCTAGGTCCTTCTGTGCCACCCGATCTTCTTTTTCAAGAAGCTTGCAGCGGTCGGCAAGATTCTTCAACTTTACAGCCATCTCGGCCATTTCCTTCTTGCTTTGGTAGTGAGCAGCCTGTCCGGCTTTCAACTCTTCAGCAGCCTTTAAGGCAGCTATATCGCTTTTCCTGGCCTGCTCCTTGGCTTGGGCAAGTTCCGCCTGAAGGTTCTCCATGGCAGCGGCACCATCTGCATCAAGCACACATGTTGTAAGGTACGGGCATCAAGCTCCTCTTATCAGGTGTCTTCAAAGAAATTACATACCTTGTGCCTCGTAGCCGCTTGTTGACAAGCGCGATGTCGGCATCTGCCACGTCAAGTTGCCGCTTTAGCTCAGCAAATTCATCAGTCCGGCTAGCCACCGGACACTTCGCCACCTACATAGTAAAGGTGACATATTATACCTGGGATTATGATCCTCGGCGCGCCGTCATTTTGACAATGCACAAAGTCTCAGGGGCTACTATCTATACAGGGCACATCTTATATATGCAGATCTGTCAAAAGGTACATCATTTTGCATACCTCAAAACCTGTCAGTAAAGTCCCGACGGCCTCGTACAACCCGCTCTTCGCGGATGAAAGCCTTCCAATCACCGTATCCATCAACGCATGGTGTTCTTCTGAGATAGACGCTCGCCCGAGCACATCCTTCAACTCCTCCGACTATGCACGGGACGGTGCCAGACTCGTTCGATGGCCTTTTTCGAAGGCCCGACACGGAGGGCCTTGGGAGGCCATACGACTGCCTTCCAGCCCTGCCGGATTCAGAGAAACCCTCCGTGACGACACCTCAGGGTCGCCCGCCTCGCAAGGCAGTACGGCAGGGGGAGGCGTTCCGCTCTCCATCATCTCTGGACGAAGATCCCCTGAAGATGAGCTCTGCTGAGAAGGGCTGTGATCCGAACTACAAGGTAAAATTTCGGTTATCTTCCTCAGAAATAGAACATGGATGTCTTTCATTTTAAAACCCCCCTCTTTACTTACGGCTCGGTGTAGAGCTGATCCCCTTGGGGGAGCAATGCGACCGAGGCACCCCCAGGCGCCGGACCCTCTGACAAAGATTTCTTCCCCCACTTTGAGACCATGGCCTTCGGGTCTTCAGAGGCGGTCCTCTTCTTCCCCTGGTTAGAGGAATTCTCGATTCCTCCTTTCCTGACAGCCTCCACCGGGGAGGCGGTAGCTTCCTTGCTCCCCTCTTCGCCTTCTTCCAAAGGCGCAACCTCCAGCATCCTGGTTAACACGGGATCCACCGTAGTCTCAGGGAGGGGGGCCGGACACCTGATTAGCTTTGCTTTCGCTATCCACTCCTGTTTAAGGGACAACTCTTTTAAGGGAAATTTTATGATAAATATACGGATAGCGTGTCCGGGTACAGGGCTACTTACTTGAGTATCCGGGCGATTGCAGCTCAGACCTGCATCCTCGGACGAGTCCGGACACATTGCTTGTGATCCGAAAAACAATTTGTACATCTCCATGGGCGTCGCGCCCACAAAATGTTGGAGGGCTCGTGGTCCTTCCCGACTAAACTCCCACAGGCGGAGGGGGCGACATTTGCAGGGCAGGATGCGGCGAATCAACATAACCTGCGTCACTACAGCCAGATTGATATCTCTTTCTAGGAGATCTCGAACGTGGCCCTGCAACAAGGGAACGTCCTTGGACGACCCCCAGTTAAGCCCTTTATTGACCCATGACGCTAGCTGTGGTGGGGGACCCGAGCGAAAGGCAGGTGGCGCCACCCATTTGGTGCCCCTGGGAGCTGTGATATAAAACCACTCTCGTTGCCATAAGCTGAACTCCTCTTGAAAAGAGCCCTTGGGCCATGGAGCATCGGCATTCTTGCTTATAACAGCACCTCCGCACTCTGCGTACTGCCCCTCTATCATCTTCGGCTCTACTTTGAAGGTCTTAAGCCACAATCCTAAGTGAGGAGTAATACGGAGGAAGGCCTCGCACACGACAATGAACGATGAGATATGGAGGATGGACTCCAGAGCTAAGTCGTGAAATTCTAGCCTGTAATAAAACATGAGCCCCCTCATGAAGGGGTCCGTTGGGAAGCCTAGCCCCTGAAGGAAGTGAGACGCAAACACCACGCTCTCACCAGGCTTGGGAGTGGGAATAACCTGCCCTTGAGCAGGCAGCCTATGCGAGATTTCGCCGGTTAGATACCTGGCATCTCTTAGCTTTAGCACGTCTTCTTCCGTAACAGAGGAAGGCATCCACCGACCTTGAAGGTCGGAGCCGGACATCATCGGAGGTCCGAAGCGCCTGAATCTGGAGCTTTGGGTGTTGGAACTCAAGGTGAGAGGCGGATTTGATTGAGATTGAAAGAAAGGAGTCGAGCCTTGGTCTCTTTATAAAGAGGTTGAGTACCGAGAGCCCTCCCCGTGACCGTTTGGGACTCGCCTTCGATTGAGGAGACACACCAACAGGCACGATTGGGTTACCCATGCCCGTATTGGTGAGAATCCCGGAATAAGGGGACACGATCTCTGCTTCGACAAGACGTGCCGAGGAAACCGCCTCGCTAAATGTGCTGAGGTGGGATAGTAAAACGATTCGAATAAAGGCTTGGCCGTGGCGTGATGTCACGCTGCAGAATACGTCAGCAGATTAGATTTGTGCAAATATTATTCTCTCCATGGTGGTATGTGGAACTTATTTTGAAGAGCTGGACACTATCCTTGTGTTCAAAATCTTCTATGAAGTATTCGGAGGAGGAACCTGCCTTGCAATGCCGAAGACAATCTGCGCGCCGGACTCGTCGTCATTGAAGCCTGGTTCAGGGGCTACTGAGGGAGTCCTGGATTAGGGGGTGTCCGGATGACCGGACTATAACCTTTGGCCGGACTCCTGGACTATGAAGATACAAGATTGAAGACTCCGTCCCGTGTTCGGATGGGACTTTCCTTGGCGTGGAAGGCAAGCTTGGCGATATGGATATGTAGATCTCCTCCCATTGTAACCGACTCTGTGTAACCCTAGCCCTCTCTAGTGTCTATATAAAGCGGAGGGTTTTAGTCTGTAGGAAGAACAACAATCATACCATAGTTAGCTTCTAGGGTTTAGCCTCTCTGATCTCGTGGTAGATCTACTCTTGTACTACCCATATCATCAATATTAATCAAGCATGAGTAGGGTTTTACCTCCATCGAGAGGGCCCGAACCTAGGTAAAAACATCGTGTCCCTTGTCTCCTGCTACCATCCGCCTAGACACACAGTTCGGGACCCCCTACCCGAGATCCGCCGGTTTTGACACCGACACTTGGCGATCAGCCCGGACTCCACCAACTCATCCAGATCTTCCTGCCAGAGCAAAGACCGGATCGAATCACCCTGGATCCAACCTGGCGGCAGCCCTGAGCGCGATGACGACCCACGATTCTGCTTCTTGCCCTTCGCCGCCCCCGTCACCTTCTTCGCGCATTCCAGCGCCGCTGCCTTGTCCTTCACCATGGTGGCGGAGCGGCAGCGTCGAGAGCGGAGGAGCCGGATGCAGTGGAGAAGTAGAGGAAGAAGAAAGAAAAACAGATGCACGCTATGCAGACGCCTCGGCTCCGTCGCCTTATAAAGGGCCACTTCCGAGTGGCTGACGTGTGGGACCGGGCGATCCTGTCAAATCCCGCAATAGTCGCACACGACATATGTGGAGAAAAAGGTGGCGCGAAGATCGAGGCACTATTGTTTATCCGCCCCGCTTACTTCGGCACGCCCCGTCTCCCGCGCTTTCCCAAAATTTCAAATCCCATGAAATCCGGGATACACTACAATCAATCGCGCCGAAGATTCTGCGCCCCAAGACAACACTCAGCGGATGATGCTACAAGTTTATTCGACAACCCTCTGAATGGATCAAGGCGACTGAATCGAAGCTGAAGTACAACGTAAGCCTTCCGTCCTGCATAAAACACTCGTGAGACACAAAGCTCGGAACAAGTTCAACTTCAACCTACTTTCCACTCGAGCCTTAATCCATTCGGGGGCTACTGATGAGGGTACAGACCTGAGGTAGGATCACAGGCCTGACCTATACGCCCTACCCAAGGTCACTATCCTAGAAGATAAGAAGTCCAAGAGGCAACAAAGAACCCCTAGTCAAAGGTGTCGAGTGCAATCCACTCGACCAATCATATCACTCGGGTACCCCTCCTACCTGTTTTTACTCGACCATATAAGGAATCACTCGATCTAATGAAGACCGGGAGTCACTCAACACTGCAATGGCCGGACATTCACTCCTTAGTCTTTAAGGTCATTAATAGCACTTATGGCGGGCGTTATCAGTAACACCCCTACTTTATGTACATTAAACCCCTTGTAATGGAGGATGGCTGGGGTCCTGGCCCACTCTATATAAGCCACCCCCTCCTCTGGGACAAGGGTTCGCACCCCTGTAACACCACACACATATAATCCAGTTGACCGCCTCCGGGCACCGAGACGTAGGTCTATTACTTCCTCCGCGAAGGGCCTGAACTCGTAAATCTTGTGTGTACACCTTCACCATAGCTGAAATCTTGCCTCACCATACCTACCCCCCTTTCTACTATCAGTCTTAGGACCACGACAACAACAACACAAGTATCTGTCCATCTGATCTTTTTGTGCAGTTCTACTGAAATCACCCAATGCATTGATTTGCCTGCAAGTTTAGGCTCCAAGCTACTCCTTTATAAAATCGGCAAACAATAGTACAATACCAAATTACCAATACATGACAAGCACAATAATCAGGATAAAGACCAGTACCAACCTATGTGAGGTAGCATATCAATTACTATTTCCTTTGACTGGAAGCCGAGATAAGCGAAGCGACTGACAACAAAGGAAGGAAGCAAGCCCAGATTAGCGACTGACAGGAAAGGACGGAAGCTGTCGAGGCAATGAAGCATCCAAAGTTTTTGTGCAGTTCCACCAAAATCGAGCATCCCTGTTGGCACATATATTGAGAGAGTGAGATTACTATAATAGTGGGACTAGTTGATGAAACATACACTAACAAATAGAAGCACCCTCATTATCTTAATGGGTAAAGTTAGCAACATAGTAGTCTTGCTTAAAGAGAGGTGTTAGTTTATTTAATCAGTGCCAATTAGCTCAACACTCAAAGCATTGCCATGTATCATAGGTTGTAAAACTTTAACGTGCAAAGATAAAGGAGTTTCTTGTGACAGTATCACGATACAAATAGAGATGACAACAAACTAATATGGATGAAGGCCTTAGGCCCGTACCAACCTGAGGAAAAAAGCTTGTTCATGTAGTCCCATAACAGATGATAAAGCACTCACTAGAATCACTCAATAGTATATATTTTTGTGCACTTCAAATGTATGGTTGAAATCACTGTTGTTTACCAGTGCTGAGATTATATCGAAAGATTATCAAGAACTTCCAGCAGAGTTAAAGCAATGGCTGGGATACAGTTCATTGTTTTGTCTTGTGTGGTTCCACTAAAATGTATGATTGGCACAACAAGGTCCCTGTTTGCACAAGAAGGAACAAGGTGAAACCTTCATTAGCTTAGTGAGAAAGGATAGAAAGACATTAGCATATTACTCTAACAGCAGCATCAAATTCATGATGGACAATACGCAAAACATTGCCTCATTGAACCAATGGCAATAAATTGACATGCAAAACAATAGCACTATTATGTCATGACACTAATAATATTCCCTCCCTGCTCCACCACATGATTCACCTCCATAGACAAACATACACATGTAAATGATTCAGCATAGGGTGCTACTAAAGGTTTGTTTAACTTCGACAGGAAAATTAGGCAGCAATAAATTAGTTGTACTCAAGTACTCCTAATTAATTAAGTGAGACATCAGAAGTGGAAGGGCTCCCTGGAGGATCGTCTCACATGTAAGGTAGTCGTTGCCGGAGCCCTTGAATGGCCTCGACTGAGGCCTCTGGCTTCAGCAAGATCACCTTGGCTCTGTTTATTCTTCTTCTTCTTCCTCTTCATGCTCTGTTTCTCTTTCTCCTCACCAGTTGGTGAAACCAAGTACATGATTGGCCTTCTATTTTAGAATTGGTTTTGTTTGTGAGGGAGTACAAGTGTACTAGTAAAAATAGCATTATTTTCTCATGGCAGTCGTAAAATAGAGATGAACACATGCATTAAATATCATTCTTACCTAAAGGAAGGTTATGGTGCCAAAATGGATGATGAGGATTGGAACATAGATCTCCCTTTGTGCAGTTCCACCGAAATGAACCAACTGCTCCATTCTGACATTCCAGTTAAACAACACAGAAGCCACTTCTTTTAAGAAGTGTTTTGTGCAGTGCACCAAAAGGTCACAACAGCAACCGGGTGAAATGGATATCCCTGTTTGCACAAAAAGCTACAGAGGAAACAGTTAGAGTCTCAAACAATTACAGGCAAAAACATTTGGCTAAACTTGTCATGGCTTATAACAGTGGCATGGCTTCATTTTACCAGGGGCATTAGATTAAGAACAACTAAATACTTGGTATAAGGGCATGGGACAGTGGGTGCACCAGCAGTCCACCACCATGTACCTAAACATGGGCATAAAGTGGCGATTCATAGTTTGTTGCCCCGAGAAACAAACATCCAAGAAACATATCTGGGTTGGTCCCATTTTTGTTCACTCTTGCCACCTACTCCTATGTGTGGATAGCAAATCTAGTCCTGGCCATACCACTGTGTACATCGTTACCCCTATATTTCCCTTTTCGACCAAGAGACTGGTTGGATGACCAGTCTGTAATACTTTCACCCCCTTTCCTTCTTGTTTGTACCAAGTCTGATGTACATACTAAATTCCCCCACCCCACTTTATTTCTTGTTTGAACCAAGTACAAGATTCGACTCCATGAAGTAGCTTGACCTCTAACAATAGAAAAAAAAGAGGTGACGTTGGACCATCCGATCGAGAGGGGCTGAGAGGTAGAAAATGATGCACATGCAGCAACGTAGCGAGCTGGGGAAATAGAGCTAAGGCGGTTTCGAAGGAAGATATACCTGAAGGTCGTCAGGATGTGGATAGGTGGGCGGCGGGAGGCTAGATCCAACCACACTAGGGCAACGATGAAGGGATCGGAGGACCTCCCGCGCCAGCGATCGGCCAGAGATAACAATGCGGCCGGCAGTGGGTCTCCTCCCTCGCTGTCGACGATGGCCTAAACACTGCCCTCCTCCCCTTCACCGGTTGAGGGGGATACATCCGGATCTGTAACCAGCGGTGAGGATAGAAAGACAGTGTTTTTTGAAGGGAGAAAGACAGTGTTACCACCGCTATCTTGTTTAGATCTGGAGAGGATGAGAGTGTTTGAATAGAGCAACCCTAGCAAGCAAGCGCGGAGGCTCCGGCCTATATATACGTAGTGGGGTAGTTTTCCTTTTTCACTCCATCAAAACAATCGTTTAAAATTGTGTACGTGCCAGGTCACTGTTTTTTTAGTTGTTGATTGTTTTTTGAGATAGCAACCCGCTTATTCCAAGTGGTGTTATGGTGTGCCAGGTCGCACTTTGTATCGTTCAAGTCTGGTACAAGTCCCTCCATTAAATGAACAACCACCGCCTCGTAAAAATTGTGAACAAGCCCACGGCTAAAATTATCGGAAACGTGGGCTGCCCCAACATGCATTATTATTTTTATTTTCTACTCCCTCTGTTCCTAAATAGAAGTCCTTTTTATTAGCCACACCTAAGACAAGATTTTTTTTATTAGCAGTGAACCCCACATGTCATAGACACAAAAAGTGTGGCAAGATTCCCTTAGGCAAGCCAAAGTGTGTCTAACAATTTGAGCAACTCAAGTTAGGCAAGTGTGGCAAGTGTGGGAAAAATAATGTGGCAATATAAGACAAACATAGTCACAATCCAAACAGCCCCGTAATTTTTTGTGACATGCATGAACATTTGGTTAGTTAAATTTATAGTCAAAATTTGGCAAGGTGCATCAAATCAACACATGCAAGTATTAAAAGGAAAGTCACGGCATGCATGCATGCGTTGTACTCCCTCTGTTTCCAAATATAAGTATTTTTAGAGATTGCAACAAGTGACTACATACGAAGCAAAATGAGTGAATCTACACTCTAAAATATGTCTACATGCATCTGTATGTTGTAGTCCATTTGAAATGTCTAAAAAGACTTATATTTAGGAATGGAGGAGGGAGTAATTAATGCATCGGTAATCGCAAATTATTGAAATATATCGAGTGTAGTGCTTTGATGTGTCGCGTCAACTCGTACAAGACCAAGAAGTTTGATTACTACAACGCCCTATCCCTCGCGGACTGAGCTCCGGTGCCTTAACTGCACCTGCCTTTGGCTACATGACAGGTGGGCCACCCACCTGTTGGGCCCACCTATCATAGACGCAAAGGCAGGAGCAGTAAATCAATGAAGCTGTGTCCCTCCCTCGCACATGAGCGTGGTGGCTGGCAGCACCAGGAGAAGCTTTCACTACACGCTATCCCTGCCACACG
The DNA here is from genome assembly GCF_002162155.2 of Triticum dicoccoides. Classification (NCBI taxonomy): domain Eukaryota; kingdom Viridiplantae; phylum Streptophyta; class Magnoliopsida; order Poales; family Poaceae; genus Triticum; species Triticum dicoccoides. The sequence continues at coordinate 611,867,718 of NC_041383.1, forward strand.
CAGTAGACGGGCATACAGCAGTGGATTTGATACTGTAGAAGTAGTAGTAACATCATTGTTCGTCTTCTCAAAGAGGCGAAGAGCCAAGCGCAAACCGAACGTGGCAGTTGCGAACGCTCGCGTGGCAGTCTTTGTGTAGGGGTAGGGCGTGGTGTGGTGCCTTGGAGCACGCATATAGCCAGGCTCTTGCATGAGACAAAATTGCTATTTGAGCCCACTATTGTAGTATTGGTACTTGCTAGTATAGCCCTGTAAACCGAAAAGGAGTATTTGCCTTTCTAGAGATTTCAACAAGTGACTAGACTACACCGTGTGCTGTACTCCCTCCCTTCCGGTTTATAGGGCTCAAATCTCAAATCTCATCAACCAAGGCATTTTGTGATTGGAGGAATGTATGTCGTACTTTACAAAACTACCCTAATTAAACTCATGCATTAATTGTGTAGTTCTATTGTTTTCCTCTCCGCCTTGGTCGCGGTGCACAATATTGAGCACTCCTATATGACTAGCCGCTCTATCTACATGCGAGACATCAAAGCATCCGGGACCGCGTGCCATCCACCAAATCACAGCGAGGTGCTACAGTCGAGACTCACTGGTCACCCCGGTGTGGCCGTCATGACCCGTCATATCACAAAACCCACACCTTTACTAGCTGTGGTAAAGTGGCCTCGAAGTTGGACTAGATGAAGCAACCATCATTTCACTGGAACACTTGTTGAAGCCCTTTCTCCCCTTTCTTGAAGAAAACCTCACTCTAGGCTACTCACTTCTGCCATTTTTCTTTTGTACCGACGAAGGAAAGGTGGGCGAAACAATGATGCTGCTCTATTTTCATTCCAAGAATCTTCTTTTGGCGAAGCACCGACCGATTCTCACAGCCTATCCTTTTCCCGTTTTCATTGCAATTGTGGTTTCCTTTCGATTGTTTTTTGTTTGTTAGTTCATTGATGGATCCTGGAGCACTAGGCAAAGAGTTGTCGGCGGACAACCCATTAGAGACAGCGATCTCCAGGAAGCAAGCACCGACCAACGAGTTCACCATGTTGGTGGGCCAACCCATGGAAACGAAGAACTCCAAGAAATAAGCACTGGCCAAAGAGTTGACGACGTTGGCGGATGAACTCCTCAAAGAAAGTTGGAAGAACAACAAGGGGCCCACCGTGCCTACCCCAGAAACTCTAATGGCCACCTATGCGAGGCTCAAGGCCGAGTTTGAGGAGATAGTCGCTGTGGAGAAGCAGTATTCCCCTGGCAAGGTGATGGCCCCCATCGAGGACGAGGAGATGCCCCCCAGAGGCATGGGATCCCCCGGCGAGCTGCACAAGGTAAAAAATAATGGCTTACCATAGTTGTGGTTTTTGATTATTTGCAATGTGCTTGCTAATATGTTAGGGTTGTGTAGGTGCCGGTGGACGTCCTTGATGATTCCGATGTCGCGGCCCGTCCTATGGACAACGCACTAGAGATCGTTTTCGATGTCGCGGTCCGTCCTGTTGGCATCGCCCCGGAGATCGATTCCGATGCCGCTGTCCATCCTGTGGACATCGCCCCAGAGATCGATTCTGATGTCATGGTCAGTCCTATGGACATCGCCCCAGAGATCGATTCCCATGCCGCTGTCCCTGCTGTGGTCATTGCCCGAGAGATCGATGACAAGAAATAGTTGGTCATGTTAATCCTTCAGGGTAGTTTGCATTCCCTGTGTTTAATTACCTGAATGATGCGTGTTATCAAACCATCTTAGGGCTAGTGCACTGTCTTGTGTGGGCGGTACTTGCTACTTCTGTTTGATAGTGAATCATGCAAACCCTCTCCGAGTTATGGAAACAGATGTATCCTCACCAGCTTTTTATGTAATATATGGCATGCTTAGATGTAAGTTTGAACTGTTTATCATATTAGCATGGCTTGTTTGATGATTCTTGGTGTTAGTAGGATAGCTACTGTGCGAGCTATAGTACTTGCAAAACACTCACCGAAGAGAAACATTGGGGTTGATGAGCTCGTGGTACACTTATACTGATCCGTCATCGATCGACCAATAGCCCAAGCTCCTAAAATTGTAGGCCTAGCGATCGATCAGACAATAGTCGACACAGATACATTCAGGCCTCATTTGGTTCATTGGGTAGGAAAATCATAGCAAAAGTACAGAGACGTACAACACAAAATCATAGAAGTACAGAGACGTACTCCCTCCGTTCCAAAATAGATGACCTAGGTGGGCTAGTTTGGCCTAGTGGGTTTCAGTGATATGACGTGGTACAATGCCGTCCAGTCTTCGCGTGTGGTAACATTATTGCGGGTACAGTAAGTTTTCTTGAAGAAGCGGAATTCAAAGAAGTCATGATGGTTCTTTCGTCCGACCAACTTACAGTGGGAAAGGTTGGCCTGCGCTACGACCGGGGTGGACCAGGATAATTTTGTGCATGGCAGGTAGACCAGGATGGTCGACGTCCCACATGTCGGCGAAAGAAAGTATTCTTTCCGATATAGAGGATGGGCAACAAGTATTCATTGTTTATTTTTGATGAAAGCTATTGTCTCCACTGTTACGATGGAGGAGTGCGAAACACGACAACCCAGTGAACTTGGCATGTGCACCACTCCCTCCTTCCTCATGTAATACTACCATAGTGTTGACTATAAGGTTGGCTATAAGGTTACAACTTTTTCTCACTTTCTCTCTATCTATTTCCTCTCAAATGTTTTTTACCTTTCTTTTTTTAGACACAATTGTTTTTTATGCCTCTTTTTTTAGAATTAGTTTTTTTATACCTAGGAGCACGTTTAGAGATGGGCTCTTGCAGGCGCCCTCCTTGACTTTGTCAATGCCTCTCTCTCCACATAAGCGGGCTTATAGCCTAGTATTTTATTGGTACTACTTGCTATGAATGCGGTAGTTGGCGTCTGAGGGGGGAGCACGCGCGGGGAGGTGGGGGCGGTTTCTGGTGGGCCAGGGCGGTCAGAAGCGGGCTTGGAAGCAGTCCAGACTCCTGCATGGCCCACCTCACATTATCACCATATATTTCTTAGAGTCCGTGCACGGCGGGCATGCGATCTCTTTTCCCTCCCCCGTCTCTTCTCAGCTGACGCCCACCGAGCGATTAGATTTTGGCTATCGACGGTTTATTCAATTGCAGTTCCACACGTCGGTGAAATTGCAAGACAACGCGTGTTCCCCCTAGTGAGCGGTGTGCGAGCCGGACTATCGGGGGTGCGACGCGTACGAGTCGTAAGTGTGCCTCCTTTTTCTTTTGAACTTGCAAAGCGTAACATTTTCGTGCGATCGATCGATAGAAATCCAGAACAAAATGACGAGGGCGGTGCTTTCCCGCGTGTTAGGCGGGCTAGTTTGAGTGATATGACGTGCTACAGTGCCGTCCACTTGCTCCATTTTTATGTAAGCAAGAGTTTACACTCTTACATGAGAGGAGTGCGAAACACGGCGGATCTGATTTTGATCGAGGGATAAATGTTCAATGCCAAATAATGGAGCATTTTAGCGATTATAACATGATAGTTAGGTAATCTCTAGCGTTGGCCCACAAATTTACTCCGTCATCTGTCCGAGGACACTGATGCATGCCATCCGATGCTGCCCGCATACATTTCGACAACTATATGAACTAACCGAACAAAATTTGTGGAAACAAAGCAAATTTCAAATTAACCAAACGAAATTCATTACATTTCGAAAACTTTTCCTACAAACTGGACGAAATTCATTACATATTTTGCACAAACCATACTAAAACCTACTGTAAACCTAATCTAAACGATCACCGGCGCCCGACCACCATGTCCGGCCATGAACCTTCTCCTCGTCATTGCCTTTGCCTCCTCCTCATCCGCCTCGATAACCTCCTCCTCCGGAGCACAAGGTTCTGAAGATTTCCGCCTCCACGTCGCCGTCAAGCGGCTAATCGGTTGCCGATGTTTACCCCACCAAGCTTGGCGTCGACTGAGTGGAGAAGCGGTGGCCTTCCTAAGACCAGAGCGGCAGTGACCTACCATGTACTACTCTTCCTTGCTACCGGCTGCACCCGCGCATGTGCTCCAGCTTCGTGGTCGTGGCGGCGGAGGGCGGTCGGGGGGTGCCGGTGATCTCCTTCGTCTGCTCCTGCGACAGTACGTCAAAGAGAGCTTTGGAGCACGCTCGGAGCGGAGCCGCCGATGTCCGTCGTCCGCTCCTGCGACAATACGTCCAAGAGAGCTTTGGAGCGCCAGGAGGCCATGGTTGGAGTGGTGCCGATAGAAGGAAGGGGCCGGAGGAGAATGAATGTGGGTCTTTGGCTATGGCTGGAAGCTGGGTCTCAAGTTAATATAGCGGGCGAATGGCAATGAGCCCTGGCAGGCAGATGGACGGCTGGCACCGGAGTAGGTTCATCGGGCGTGAATGCGGATGCTGCTTCGGTGACTTAACTGCAGGTGCATTGGGTTACTGACATGTGGGCCCAACGGGCATCTGGCCCGCATGTCAGTGACACACCAACTGCACCTACAGTTAACTCAGGTGAATGCGACATTGACTTTCTGGAGAGATGGTGATAGTTTCATGCGGGAAGCGCGTGCTAGCGATGGAAGGGGTTTCGGTAGGCCAGGGCGGGCAGATGCTGATACGTCTCCAACATATCTATAATTTTTGATTTTTCCATGCTATTATATTACCCGTTTTGGATGTTTATGGGCTTTACTTTACACTTTTATATCATTTTTGGGACTAACCTACTAACCGGAGGCCCAGCCCGTATTGCTGTTTTATTGCCTGTTTCAGTATTTCGAAGAAAAGGAATATCAAACGGAGTCCAAACGGAATGAAACCTTCGGGAGCGTGATTTTTGGAACGAACATGATCCGGGAGACTTGGAGTACAAGCCAGGGAAGCTTCGAGGAGGCCAGGAGATAGGAGGGTGCACCCACCCCCTGGGCGCGCCCCCTGTCTCGTGGGCCCCTCATGGCTCCACCGACCGACTTCTTTCGCATATATATTCCCATATACCCTAAAACCATCAAATACGAAGATAGATCGGGAGCTCCGCCGCCGCAAGCCTCTGTAGCCACCAAAAACCTCTCGAGAGCCCGTTCCGGCACCCTGTCGGAGGGGGGATCCCTCACCGGTGGCCATCTTCATCATCCCAGCGCTCTCCATGACGAGGAGGGAGTAGTTCACCCTCGGGGCTGAGGGTATGTACCAGTAGCTATGTGTTTGATCTCTCTCTCTCTCTCTCTCTCTCTCTCTCGTGTTCTCTCTATGGCATGATCTTGATGTATCGCGAGCTTTGCTATTATAGTTGGATCTTATGATGTTTCTCCCCCTCTACTCTCTTGTGATGAATTGAGTTTTCCTCTTGAAGTTATCTTGTCGGATTGAGTCTTTAAGGATTTGAGAACACTTGATGTATGTCTTGCCATGCTTATCTGTGGTGAAAATGGGATATCACGTGATCCACTTGATGTATGTTTTGGTGATCAACTTGCGGGTTCCGCCCATGAACCTATGCATAAGGGTTGGCACACGTTTTCGTCTTGACTCTTTGGTAGAAACTTTGGGGCACTCTTTGAAGTACTTTGTGTTGGTTAAATAGATGAATCTGAGATTGTGTGATGCATATCGTGTAATCATTCCTACAGATACTTGAGGTGACAATGGAGTATCTAGGTGACATTAGGGTTTTGGTTGATTTGTGTCTTAAGGTGTTATTCTAGTACGAACTCTTGAATAGATCTATCCGAAAGAATAACTTTGAGGTGGTTTCGTACCCTACCATAATCTCTTCGTTTGTTCTCCGCTATTAGTGGCTTTGGAGTGACTCTTTGTTGCATGTTGAGGGATTGTTATATGATCTATCTGTTGGGGAACGTAGCAGAAATTCAAAATTTTCCTACGTGTCACCAAGATCTATCTATGGAGAGACCAGCAACGAGTAGAAAGAGAGAGGGGAGTGCATCTACATACCCTTGTAGATCGCTAAGCGGAAGCGTTCAAGTGAACGGGGTTGATGGAGTCGTACTCGTCGTGATTCAAATCACCGATGATCCTAGTGCCGAACGGACGGCACCTCCGTGTTCAACACACGTACAGCCCGGTGACGTCTCCCACGCCTTGATCCAGCAAGGAGAGAGGGAGAGGTTGAGGAAGACTCCATCCAGCAGCAGCACAACGGCGTGGTGGTGGTGGAGGAGCGTGGCAATCCTGCAGGGCTTCGCCAAGCACCGCGAGAGAGGAGGAGCACTTGGGAGAGGGAGGGCTCCGCCAGGGGCAAGGGTGAAGCTCCCATGCGCCTCCCCACTATATATAGGGGTGGAGGGGGCTGGTTTCTTGCCCTCCAAGTCCATTGGGGCGTTGGCAAAGGTGGGAGGAAAGAAATCCCATCATTTCCTTCCCCACCGATTGCTATCCCCCCTTTTAGGGATCTTGATCTTATCCCTTTGGGATATGATCTTATTCCTTCTAAGGGGGGATCTTGGTGCGCCTTGACCAGGGGTGTGGGGCCTTTCCCCCACTACCCACGTTCATGTGGGTCCCCCCATGCAGGTGGACCCCACTCCGGAACCTTCTAGAACCTTCCCGGTACAATACCGAAAAATCCCGAACATTTTCCGGTGGCCAAAATAGGACTTCCCATATATAAATCTTTACCTCCGGACCATTCCGGAACTCCTCGTGACGTCCGGGATCTCATTCGGGACTCTGAACAACATTCGGTAACCACATACAAACTTCCTTTATAACCCTAGCGTCATTGAACCTTAAGTGTGTAGACCCTACGGGTTTGGGAGACATGCAGACATGACCGAGATGTTCTCTGGTCAATAACCAACAGCGGGATCTGGATACCCATGATGGCTCCCACATGCTCCACGATGATCTCATCGGATGAACCACGATGTCAAGGACTTAATCAATCCCGTATTCAATTCCCTTTGTCTATCGGTATGTTACTTGCCCGAGACTCGATCGTCGGTATCCAATACCTTGTTCAATCTCGTTGCCGGCAAGTCACTTTACTCGTTCCTTAACACATCATCCCGTGATCAACTCCTTGGTCACATTGCGCATATGATGATGTCCTACCGAGTGGGCCCAGAGATACCTCTCCGTTTACACGGAGTGACAAATCCCAGTCTCGATCTGCAATAGATACTTTCGGAGATACCTGTAGTGCACCTTTATAGTCACCCAGTTACGTTGTGACGTTTGATACACCCAAAGCACTCCTACGGTATCCAGGAGTTACACGCTCTCATGGTCAAAGGAAGAGATACTTGACATTGGCAAAGCTCTAGCAAACGAACTACACGATCTTTGTGCTAGGCTTAGGATTGGGTCTTGTCCATCACATCATTCTCCTAATGATGTGATCCCGTTATCAACGACATCCAATGTCCATAGCCAGGAAACCATGACTATCTGTTGATCACAACGAGCTAGTCAACTAGAGGCTCACCAGGGACATATTGTGGTCTATGTATTCACACGTGTATTACGATTTCCGGATAATACAGTTATAGCATGAATAAAGGACAATTATCATGAACAAGGAAATATAATAATAACACTTTTATTATTGCCTCTAGGGCATATTTCCAACAGTCTCCCACTTGCACTAGAGTCAATAATCTAGTTCACATCGCCATGTGATTAACACTTACAGGTCACATCGCCATGTGACTAATACCCAAGAGTTTACTAGAGTCAGTAGTCTAGTTCACATCACTATGTGATTAACACTCAATGAGTTTTATGTTTGATCATGTTGCTTGTGAGAGAGGTTTTAGTCAACGGGTCTGAACCTTTCAGATCCGTGTGTGCTTTACAAATATCTATGTCATCTCCTAGATGCAGCTACCACGCTCTATTTGGAGCTATTCCAAATAACTGTTCTACTTGGAGCTATTCTAAATTGTTGCTCCATTATATGTATCCGGTCTCTCTACTTAGAGCTATCCGGATAGGTGTTAAGCTTGCATCGATGTAACGTTTACGACGAACTCTTTTACCACCTCCATAATCGAGAAAATTCCTTAGTCCACTAGTTACCAAGGATAACTTTGACCGCTGTCTGTGATCCATTCATGGATCACTCTTGTACCCCTTGACTGACTCATGGCAAGGCACACTTCAGGTGCGTTACTCAGCATGGCATACTGTAGAGCCTATGTCTTAAGCATAGGGGACGACCTTCGTCCTTTCTCTCTATTCTGCCGAGGTCGAGCTTTAAGTCTTAACTTCGTACCTTACAACTCAGGCAAGAACTCCTTCTTTGACTGGTCCATCTTGAACACCTTCAAGATCATGTCAAGGTATGTGCTCATTTGAAAGTATTATTAAGCATTTTGATCTATCCTTATAGATCTTGATGCTCAATGTTCAAGTAGCTTAATCCAGGCTTTCCATTGAAAAACACTTTCAAAATAACCCTATATGCTTTCCAGAAATTCTACGTCATTTCTGATCAACAATATGTCAACAACATATACTCATCAGAAATTCTATGGTGCTCCCACTCACTTCTTTGGAAATACAAGTTTCTCATAAATTTTGTACAAACCCAAAATCTTTGATCATCATCAAAGCATACATTCCAACTCCGAGATGCTCACTCCAGTCCTTAGAAGGATTGCTGGAGCTTTGCATACTTATTAGCATCTTTCGGGATTGACAAAACCTTCCTGGTTGTATCACATACAACATTTCCTCAAGAAAATCGTCGAGGAAACAATGTTTTTGACATCCTATCTGCAAGATTTCATAAATAATGCAGTAATCGCTAATATAATTCCAACAGACTCTTAGCATCGCTACGAGTGAGAAAATCTCATCGTAGTCAACTCCTTGAACTTGTCGGAAAACATCTTAACGACAAGTCGAGCTTTCTTAATGGTAATTCTTACCATCATTGTCTGTCTTCCTTTTAAAATCCATCCGTACTCATTTGCCTTACGACCATCGAGCCGTTCTGCCAAAGTCTTCACTTTGTTTTCATACATGGATCCTCTCTCGGATTTTAGGCCTCAAGCCATTTATCGGAATCCGGGCCCACCATCGCTTCTCCATAGCTCGTAGGCTCATTGTTGTCTAGCAACATGACTTCTAAGACAGGATTACGTACCACTCTCAAGTAGTACGCATCCTTGTCATCCTACGAGGTTTGGGAGTGACTTGATCTGAAGTTTCATGATCACTATCATAAGCTTCCACTTCAATTGGTGTAGGTGCCACAGGAACAACTTCCTGTGCCCTGCTACACACTGGTTGAAGTGATGGTTCAATAACCTCATCAAGTCTCCACCATCCTCCTACTCAATTCTTTCGAGAGAAACCTTTCCTCGAGAAAGGACCTGATTCAAGAAACAATCCTTTATTGCTTTTGGATCTGAGACAGGAGGTATACCCAACTGTTTTGGGTGTCCTATGAAGATGCATTTATCCGCTTTGGGTTCTAGCTTATCAACCTGAAACTTTTTCACATAAGCGTCGTAGCCCCAAACTTTTAAGAAACGACAACTTAGGTTTCTCTAAGCCATAATTCATACGGTGTCATCTCAACGGAATTACGCGGTGCCCTATTTAAAGTGAATGTGGTTGTCTCTAATGCCTAACCCATGAACGATAGTGGTAATTCGATAAGAGACATCATGGTATGCATCATATCCAATAGGGTGCAACTATGATGTTCGGACACACCATCACACTATGGTGTTCCAGGCGGTATTAATTGCGAAACAATTTCCACAATGTCTTAATTGTGTGCCAAAACTCGTAACTCAGATATTCATCTCTATGATCATATCATAGACATTCTATCATCTTGTCACGAAGATCTTAAACTTCACTCTGAAATTACTTGAACCATTCAATAATTCAGACTTGTGTTTCATCAAGTAAATATTCTCAACATCTACTCGAATCATCTGTGAAGTAAGATCATAACGATATTCACTGCATGCCTCAGCACTCATTGGATTGCACACATCAAAATGTGTTACTTCCAACAAATTGCTATATTGTTCCATTTTACTGAAACGAGGCTTTCGGTCATCTCGCCCATGTGGTATGATTTGCATGTCTCAAGTGATTCAAAATCAAGTGAGTTCAAACGGTCCATTTGCATGGAGTTTCTTCATGCATATACACCAATAGACATGGTTCGCATGTCTCAAACTTTTCTAAACGAGTGAGTCCAAAGATCCATCAACATGGAGCTTCTTCATGCGTTTTATACCATTATGACTTACATGGCAGTGCCACAAGTAAGTGGTACTATCATTACTATCTTATATCTTTTGGCATGAAAATATGTATCACTACGATGGAGATTCAATAAACCATTCCTTTAGGTGCAAGACCATTGAAGGTTTTATTCAAATAAATAGAGTAACCATTATTCTCCTTAAATGAATAACCGTATTGCGATAGACATAATCCAATCATGTCTATGCTCAACGCAAGCACCAAATGACAATTATTCAGGTTTAATACTAATCTTGATGGTAGAGGGAGCGTGCGATGTTTGATCACATCAAACTTGGAAATGCTTCCAACACATATCGTCGGCTCACCTTTAGCTAGTCTCGTAGCTTTTTTATTTCGAGTTACTAACACTTAGCAACTGAACCGGTATCTTAATACCCTGGTGCTACTAGGAGTACTAGTAAAGTACACATTAACATAATGTATATCCAATATACTTCTATCGACCTTGCCAGCCTTCTCATCTACCAAGTATCTAGGGTAATGCTGCTCCAGTGGCTGTTCCCTTTATTACAGAAGCACTTAGTCTCGGGTTTGGGTTCAACCTCGGGTTTCTTCACTGGAGTAGCAGCTGATTTGCCATTTCATGAAGTATCCCTTCTTGCCCTTGCCCTTCTTGAAACTAGTGGTTTCACCAACCATCAACAATTGATGCTCCTTTTGATTTCTACTTTCGCGGTGTCAAACATCGTGAATACCTCAAGGATCATCATATCTATCCCTGATATGTTATAGTTCATCACGAAGCTCTAGCAGCTTGGTGGCAATGACTTTGGAGAACCATCACTATCTCATCTGGAAGATCAACTCCCACTCGATTCAAGTGATTGTTGTACTCAGACAATCTGAGCACAAGCTCATCGATTGAGCTTTCTCCCTTAGTTTGCAGGCTAAGAAAATCGTCGAAGGTCTCATACCTCTTGACGTGGGCACGAGCCTGAAATCCCAATTTCAGCCCTCGAAACATCTCATATGTTCCGCGACGTTTCGAAAACGTCTTTGGTGCCTCTACTTAAACCATTTAACTGAACTATCACGTAGTTATCAAAACGTGTATGTTCGATGTTCGAAACATCCACAAACGACGTTTGGGGTTCAGCACACTGAGCAGTGCATTAAGGACATAAGCTTTCTACTGTCCGCATAATTGCTACTATCAACTTTCAACTATATTTTCTCTAGGAACATATCTAAAACAGTAGAACTAAAGCGTGAGCTACGACATAATTTGCAAAAGGTCTTTTGACTATGTTCAGGATAATTAAGTTCATCTTATGAACTCCCACTCAGATAGACATCCCTCTGGTCATCTAAGTGATTACATGATCCGAGTCAACTAGGCCGTGTCCGATCATCACGTGAGACGGACTAGTCATCATCGGTGAACATCTTCATGTTGATCGTATCTACTATACGACTCATGCTCGACCTTTCGGTCTCCATGTTCCGAGGCCATGTCTGTACATGCTAGGCTCGTCAAGTTAACCCTAAGTGTTTTCGCTGTGTAAAACTATCTTACACCCGTTGTATGTGAACGTAAGAATCCATCACACCCGATCATCATGTGGTGCTTAGAAGCGACGAACTGTAGCAACGGTGCACAGTTAGGGGAGAACACTTCTTGAAATTTTTGTAAGGGATCATCTTATTTACTACCGTCGTCCTAAGTAAACAAGATGCATAAACATGATAAACATCACATGCAATCAAATAGTGACATGATATGGCCAATATCATTTTGCTCCTTTTGATCTCCATCTTCGGGGCTCCATGATCATCATCGTCACCGGCATGACACCATGATCTCCATCATCATGATCTCCATCATCGTGTCTTCATGAAGTTGTCTCGCCAACTATTACTTCTACTACTATGGCTAACGGTTAGCAATAAAGTAAAGTAATTACATGGCGTTGTTCAATGACACGCAGGTCATACAATAAATAAAGACAACTCCTATGGCTCCTGCCGGTTGTCATACTCATCGACATGCAAGTCGTGAATCCTATTACAAGAACATGATCAATCTCATACATCACATATCATTCATCACATTCTTCTTGGCCATATCACATCACATAGCATACCCTGCAAAAACAAGTTAGACGTCCTCTAATTGTTGTTTGCATGTTTTACGTGGCTGCTATGGGTTTCTAGCAAGAACGTTTCTTACCTACGCAAAACCACAACGTGATATGCCAATTGCTATTTACCCTTCATAAGGACCCTTTTCATCGAATCCGTTCCGACTAAAGTGGGAGAGACTGGCACCCGCTAGCCACCTTATGCACCAAGTGCATGTCAATCGGTGGAACCTGTCTCACGTAAGAGTACGTGTAAGGTCGGTCTGGGCCGCTTCATCCCACAATACCGTCGAAACAAGATTGGACTAGTAACGGTAAGCATATTGTACAACATCAACGCCCACAACTACTTTGTGTTCTACTCGTGCAAAGAGTCTACGCAATAGACCTAGCTCATGATGCCACTGTTGGGGAACGTAGCAGAAATTCAAAATTTTCCTACGTGTCACCAAGATCTATCTATGGAGAGACCAGCAACGAGTAGAAAGAGAGAGGGGAGTGCATCTACATACCCTTGTAGATCGCTAAGCGGAAGCGTTCAAGTGAACGGGGTTGATGGAGTCGTACTCGTCGTGATTCAAATCACCGATGATCCTAGTGCCAAACGGACGGCACCTCCGTGTTCAACACACGTACAGCCCGGTGACGTCTCCCACGCCTTGATCCAGCAAGGAGAGAGGGAGAGGTTGAGTAAGACTCCATCCAGCAGCAGCACAACGGCGTGGTGGTGGTGGAGGAGCGTGGCAATCCTGCAGGGCTTCGCCAAGCACCGCGAGAGAGGAGGAGCACTTGGGAGAGGGAGGGCTGCGCCAGGGGCAAGGGTGAAGCTCCCATGTGCCTCCCCACTATATATAGGGGTGTAGGGGGCTGGTTTCTTGCCCTCCAAGTCCATTGGGGCGTTGGCAAAGGTCGGAGGAAAGAAATCCCATCATTTCCTTCCCCACCGATTGCTATCCCCCCTTTTAGGGATCTTGATCTTATCCCTTTGGGATATGATCTTATTCCTTCTAAGGGGGGATCTTGGTGCGCCTTGACCAGGGGTGTGGGGCCTTTCCCCCACTACCCACGTTCATGTGGGTCCCCCCATGCAGGTGGGCCCCACTCCGGAACCTTCTAGAACCTTCCCGGTACAATACCGAAAAATCCCGAACATTTTCCGGTGGCCAAAATAGGACTTCCCATATATAAATCTTTACCTCCGGACCATTCCGGAACTCCTCGTGACGTCCGGGATCTCATTCGGGACTCTGAACAACATTCGGTAACCACATACAAACTTCCTTTATAACCCTAGCGTCATCGAACCTTAAGTGTGTAGACCCTACGGGTTCGGGAGACATGCAGACATGACCGAGATGTTCTCTGGTCAATAACCAACAGCGGGATCTGGATACCCATGATGGCTCCCACATGCTCCACGATGATCTCATCGGATGAACCACGATGTCAAGGACTTAATCAATCCCGTATTCAATTCCCTTTGTCTATCGGTATGTTACTTGCCCGAGACTCGATCGTCGGTATCCAATACCTTGTTCAATCTCGTTGCCGGCAAGTCACTTTACTCGTTCCGTAACACATCATCCCGTGATCAACTCCTTTGTCACATTGCGCATATGATGATGTCCTACCGAGTGGGCCCAGAGATACCTCTCCGTTTACACGGAGTGACAAATCCCAGTCTCGATCCGCAATAGATACTTTCGGAGATACCTGTAGTGCACCTTTATAGTCACCCAGTTACGTTGTGACGTTTGATACACCCAAAGCACTCCTACGGTATCCAGGAGTTACACGCTCTCATGGTCAAAGGAAGAGATACTTGACATTGGCAAAGCTCTAGCAAACGAACTACACGATCTTTGTGCTAGGCTTAGGATTGGGTCTTGTCCATCACATCATTCTCCTAATGATGTGATCCCGTTATCAACGACATCCAATGTCCATAGCCAGGAAACCATGACTATCTGTTGATCACAACGAGCTAGTCAACTAGAGGCTCACCAGGGACATATTGTGGTCTATGTATTCACACGTGTATTACGATTTCCGGATAATACAGTTATAGCATGAATAAAGGACAATTATCATGATCAAGGAAATATAATAATAACACTTTTATTATTGCCTCTAGGGCATATTTCCAACACTATCTATGTTATTATTGTTGAGAGAACTTGCACTAGTGAACTGTAGACCTTGTTTCCTATCACTGCAATACCATTTATGCTCACTTTTATCATTAGTTACCTTGCTGTTTTTATATTTTAAGATTACAAATACCTATATCTACCATCCATATTGCACTTGTATCACCATCTTTTCATCAAACTAGTGCGCCTATACAATTTGCCATTGTATTGGGTGTGTTGGGGACACAAGATACTCTTTGTTATTTGGTTGCAGGGTTGCTTGAGAGACCATCTTCATCCTACGCCTCCCACGGATTGATAAACCTTAGGTCATCCACTTGAGGGAAATTTGCTACTGTCCTACAAACCTCTGCACTTGGAGGCCCAACAACGTCTACAAGAAGAAGGTTGTGTAGTAGACATCAGACGCCGGGGTGGTGGTAAAATGTGAACTCATGGATGATGAGCCTTTGAAGCGTATGCAACACGTATTGACAACCAGGTGTCCATGCAACCGCTCTTGTCGCCTGCTAGCCTGCGACAACCACTATTAGACACCACACAACCATGCATAACTTATGAATAATGGACGAATCGATCAGACACACACTCGTGTGCAGTGGCACTATGATCGGTTACTCACGATAGTACATACTCCGTACCATAGTACCTTCTCTAGCTAGGCTGTTTTATAGATTGTCGTTGTGATGGACGATATACATGAGCAAGGCGCTCCCGAGTATGACCGTTGGTGTTGAACCAGGTGAATACATGCTCGACATTCGCGTTGGCCTCCATCAAATGTCTAAACAGTAATGTCAGGCACCGCCCGGGCACACAGGTGATGGTCTCGTCGTTTGTGTTGTGCCATGAGCAGGACTTTGATCGGGAGGGTAACGTGCATGCATTAGCATGGTTTGATAGCATGAGCGTGAGTGTCTGACGCAAAGTATTTCATTTTCATTTGGCTGACGAGTGTGCATTGCAGCGATGAGTCCATGATTTGATTCCCCACATATGCATAATTTTGGTTTTTATTTCTTTCTCTACTGGCAGGTAGGCCCACATAGATAGATAAAGAACACGAGCTGATGAAGTGCATGCGGACTGTTTGACTGGTCAACCAGACAAATACGGAGCTATACGCTGAGCCAGTGATAGTATAATCACCATATCTCATATACAATGATCAAAGTGAGCTATCAAGACAAGTTCGATGACCGCCAGTGCATTTGACTCGGTAATAAATGACCAGGATTGAAGGGGAATCCAAATTTCCTTCTTCTTCTGTCCTTGAGCTCTTGACAAACCAATGCACTATACGGTTGTCCGGTCACTCCACCCGAGAGATCTAACCAAGCGTCGTTCATGCCACCGCCCCACACACTAACCGGTAAGGAAGTGATGGCACCTCGCCGCGCCGAGTTCCTCGCCGCCCACTTTTGGGGTCTATGGTAGGGTGCGTTGACTACAAATTAAAATTTCCTACGCGCAGAACAACAGGAACATGCTACTGGAGATGGATCACAGTTTGTTACCACTAGACGAGTAGTGCCGTGCAACAGAAGAAGAGTTGGGGCAGCGCGTCCGCGTGGATCGTCTCCTCCTCGTCCGATCTCCCTCGAACATCCGGTCGTCCGATCCCACGTACGAGTTCGCCGGAGCGGCGCAGGTGCACCGCCTCTAACGATATCCGCGCATGCAGGAGGAACACTGTGTGGAGTACTGCTAGGTCCGATCACATAGTCGGCGGCGAGTGGAGGTGGCTATTTGCAACACATGCAAACCCTAGTCGCAACGCCGAAGCGATCAACCAAATAAGTGTGTCGCACCTCCACCTTATATAGGCGTCCGTCGCGGGCTCAACACTTAGGCCTCGCACGGACCCTAAAGAATAAGTCTACTTGGCCACAATCCGAATACAGCTCGGATCACATCCGACCAGTGTCTTCGGATCCGACCTCGTAGGTTCCTTCCCTTAAGCGCGCGACCCCTTAGGTTCAAGTCAGCTTGGTCACAATTCGGATCACCTCAGACCTCTACAGTTGGTAGCGGCCTCTAGCAAGGCGTGCCAACCACAAAGCAGACTGAAGCTGGTTAGGCGAACCTGTACAACATGTCACACTTCTGTTCCCTTTGCCTCACGATATATGTTGTCGGGCTCAAGGCGAGACTGTCATCCTTGTGCTAGCCCGACCTCTTTCTCGTTCCAGTGATACTGACCACTACCCGGATTATCTCGTAATCCTTGTCACATGGCCATGCTTCTCTTGGTCGGATCACACGAGGGGCCCAGAGTATATCTCTCCTTATCGGAGGGGCAAATCCCATCTTGCTCGACCATGTCTCGCAGCATGGGACTGGACAAACCCGAAACCTACCTTTGTAACTACCTAGTCACGGAGTAGCGTTTGGTCGGCCCAAAGCAAGTCTGTCACCATCCCGAGTACATGCATCAGCTCAAGTCTTAGGACATAAAATGTATGTTGTACTAGAGACTCATAGATGACATATCGCTGTGTCTCATTGTTGGGTCTGTCCGACTCAGACCTTATCTCGACTCGGATCCGACTACGTCGAATCCGAACAGACCTTTCCAAGTCCATATTATCCGGTTAGCATCCAATGCTCCATGGCTAGTGAGACTAAGCCATCGACCGTGTCATATGCTAGTCTAGTCGGCTACGCGTCCACACAACCCTTTCGACTAGGGACCTTTTAGGAAAGTCATCATACAATGCATAGTCCCACAAACAAGTCACGTACTTGCTGATACACATCATTGATAATGTCCAAGGACTATCTTTATTCATAAACACATAGTAAATATCATCATACATGATTGCCTCTAGGGCATATCTCCAACAGTCTCCCACTTGCACTAGAGTCAATCAAATAGACATCAAATGCCCATAGCTCTAACGTGCCCCTCATGCTTGGGTTGTGGAAGTGGCTTAGTCAATGGATCTCTAACATTTGCATCCGTGTGAATCTTGCATAACTCTACATCACCATTCTTTACGATCTTTCATATCAGGTGATATTTCCGGTCTATGTGTCTGACCTTGTGGTGATTCCTCGGCTCCTTGGCTTGTGCGATGGCACCAGAATTATCACAATAAAGGTCCAACGGCTTCACGGAGGCTGGGAAAATACCAAGATCATCCAGAAAATGCCGGATCCAAACACCTTCCTTTGCAGCTTCACAAGTCACAATGTATTCGGCTTCTGTGTTAGAATCAGCCACCGTATCCTGCTTGGAACTCATCCAGTGCACTGATCCTCCGTTCAGGACATACACGAATCCGGACTGTGATCGACAATCATCTCTGTCGGTTTGGAAACTAGCATCGGTGTAACCCCTTACGACGAGCTCTTCCTCACCTCCATAAACTAGGAACATCTCTTTAGTCCTTTTCAAGTACTTCAAAATAGTCTTTACCGCTGCCAAGTGACTCTCACCTGGGTTGGCTTGGTATCTACTTGTTAGGCTTATTGCAAAAGCAACATCAGGCCTTGTACATATCATGGCATACATGATGGATCCGATTGCTGAGGCATACGGAATCCTACTCATCGTGCTTCGCTCATCAGATGTTGAAGGACTCTGAGTCTCGCTTAGCTTTATACCATGTGAGAGCGGCAAGAACCCTTTCTTCACCTCACTCATGTTGAACCGCTTCAACACTTTATCTATGTACATGCTCTGGCTTAAGCCGAGTAGCCTCCTCAATCTATCTCTATAGATCTTGATGCCTAAAATATACACTGCCTCACCAAGGTCTTTCATCGAAAACTTACCATTCAATGATCCCTTGATTGAGTTCAACATTGAAACATCATTTCCGATCAGTAGTATGTCATCCACATACAAGATCAAAAACACTATTGAGCTCCCACTTAACTTCTTGTATAAACAAGAGTCCTCTTTGCTTTTGATGAAACCGAGACCAGTGACGACCTCATCAAAACGAATGTTCCAACTCCAAGATGCTTGCTTCAACCCATAAATGTATCTCTTGAGCTTGCATACCTTATTAGTGCTAGTCGGATCGACAAAACCCTTGGGTTGTATCATATACACGTGCTCGGTTAAATTTCCATGAAGAAAAGCCGTTTTGACATCCATATGCCATATCTCGTAATCGAAATATGCAGCTATAGCTAGTATGATCCTCACCAATTTCAACATCGCTACCGGCGAGTAAGTCTCGTCGTAGTCAATTCCTTGAACTTGTCCATAACCTTTAGCGACAAGCCGAGCTTTGTGGATCTGAACATTTCCATCCACATCGGTTTTCTTCTTAAAGACCCATTTGCAACCAATGGTAGTTACACCAGGTGGCGGATCAACCAAGTCCCAGACTTGATTCTCATCCATGGACTTTAACTTGTATCTCATGGCCTCCAGCCATGCCTCGGAATCTGGGCTCACCATCGCTTCCGCATACGTGGCCGGCTCGTCGCTTTCTAGCAACAATACATCACACACTCTGCGCAATCTTTCCGACCTCCATGGTTCCGGTGCCGCTTCCACTACAGGTTCCCTGACTGACTCCGGTATGATCTCATCACCAGCCGAGCCATCCCCGAGTGGTCCTCGAATTTCTTCGAGTCGAACCATCCTCCCACTGGCCTCCCGACTGAGAAACTCTTTCTCAAGGAAAACCCCGTTCCGAGCAACAAACACTTTGTTCTCTTCCCGGTTGTAGAAGCTATATCCCAAGGTTTCCCTCGGATATCCCACAAATATGCATTTATCCGATTTAGGTGTAAGCTTGTCTGACATAAGTCGCCTGACAAATGCTTCACAACCCCAAATCTTTAGAAACGACAAACTGGGACTCTTCCCGGTCCACGTCTCATGTGGTGTCTTGTCTACGGATTTTGATGGTACACTGTTAAGTGTGAAAACTGCAGTTTCTAAAGCGTATCCCCAGAATGACAAGGGTAAATCCGATTTGCTCTTCGTTGACCGGACCATGTCCAACAAGGTCCTATTCCTCTGTTCCGACACGCCGTTTCTCTGTGGCGTACCCGGAGGTGTGAGCTGAGGTACTATACCTCGACTTTTCAGATGATCATCAAACTCCTGGCTCATGTACTCACCTCCACGATCAGATCGCAGAAGCTTTATAGTCTTGCTGAGCCGATTCTCAACCTCGTTCTGAAACTCTTTGAACTTTTCAAAATTTTCCGACTTGTGCCTCATCATATAGATATATCCATATCTATTCAAGTCGTCGGTAAAAGTCACGAGTACTGATAGCCACCTCTGGCAGTTGTGCTCATTGGACCACACACATCACTGTGTATAAGCTCCAACAGCTCGGACGCCCTCTCGCAACTCTTTGCGAAAGGAGACTTAGTCATCTGGCCGAGCAATCATGATTCACATGTCTCGAATGAACCGAAGTCGGACGAAGTTAGGAGCCCATCATCATGGAGCTTCTTCATGCGTTTCAGAGTAATGTGTCCAAGCCGGCAATGCTAGAAGTATGTCGGATTTATCTCATTAGGCTTATGCCTCTTGACATTCACGTTATAGACCGGTTCCTGTTCTAGATTCATTATAAATAGCCCATCTATAATGGGTGCATAGCCGTGGAACATACCATTCAAAAATATCGAACAACCATTGTCCTTTGAATTGAATTCATAACCTTGACTCATCAAACATGAGGCAGAAATAATGTTCCGACTAAGTGCAGTAATGTAATAACCATTATTCAATTCCATAATGAATCCGGAAGGAAGCTGGAGCTGCATCGTGCCGACCTCCAACGCAGCATCTCTGGCTTTGTTGCCGACCCTGATGTCAATCTCCCCTTGTGCCATACGCCTAGTTCTTACCAGCCCCTGCATCGAGTTGCAAATATGAACAACCGATCCGGTATCAAATACCCAAGAGCTACTAGGTATGTCAGCAAGGTAAATGTCTATAACATATGCAACAAGTGTACCTTTGCCTCAAGCAGCATTCCCGACCTTCTTGCCATGCTCTGCAAGCCACTTGCTACAGTTCCTCTTCCAGTGACCGGTCTCCTTGCAGTGAAAGCAAACGGTCTTCGAGTCCGGTCCAAACTTCGGCGCAGCAGCAGAGGTTACCGTCTCCGTGCCCTTTGCCTTAGCCTTTTTCTTGGACCAACTCTTCTTGAACTTAGCCGATTTCTGCACCATCAACACTTGATGTGTGCCTTTCTTAATATCCTGCTCTGCCACTTTGAGCATCCCATGCAATTCAGTGAGCTTCTTACCCATGCTGTGCATATGATAGTTCGAGATGAACGTCCCATAGCTGGTGGAAGAGAACCCTGAACTGCATCTGTAGCCAACTCATCCAAGAGCGGGAAGCCCAAACGATCCAAAGCTTGCACATATCCGATCATCTTGATCACATGTGGGCTTAGTGGATCACCTTCCTTCAGCTTGCAATCCATCAAGGATCACCAGACGTTGAACCTTTCGGTCCTAGCCTATGTCTGAAACATGCTCTTGAGACTCTCGATCATATCGTAAGCCTCAACATTTTCGAAATGCTGTTGCAAATCGGGCTCCATACAAGCCAGCATCAGACAGCTGATCTCCGTTGATTCATCAACGAGTTTCTGGTAGGCATTCTTAGTTGTGGCATTAGCATTATCGGCAGGTTCCTCTGGAAGTGGATCCTCTAGAACATGTTCCTTTTTATCGTGTTTGAGAACAATTCTCAGATTTCTATACCAAGTGGTAAAGTTTGTTCCAATCAGTTTATCCTTTTCCAGAATTGATTTCAATGCAAAGTTGGGTTGATCAGGTGGTGCCATTGATCTACAACAGAAAATATGCAATCACTAAGCATTGTGTTTATGTAGAGTAATTCTAGCCTAAACAGAAATACTCCCACTAAAGTCAGCATCCCTCCGCAAACTCTCAGTGATTCAGGATCCGACTAGCGCATGCGACTAGTGAGCATTAGCATCATTGCTAGCCAACATACCTATCTGGTAAGCAACTCCTTGCTAATCGCATCTCTATACGACTCCTGTCAGTCGGGAAGGTATCTCATACCCCGGCTCCCAACCTTCTTTGCCACAAGGCCCAAAACCGTTTTGATAGCCTTGTCAAGTTAATCTGACGCAGTGCATGTCCGTGTCTGACACGAACCCTTCAGTTCAAGGACACCCAGCAGCACCTCAATTTTAAGAGCCCACTACTAGACATACTTGATGTGCGAAGGTGCAACATCGGGGATGGCAATTCGCTTGATATTCATGAGGGATCATTCTACCATTCTAACATGCATAGAATCAAAGAAGCATAACAATCACATATAAACATATATTGTGAAATAGTATGGCTCCTTCATGGATGTTCTTCCAGGTCGGCTCCGACTCTGATGACCATCTACGAACTCCATCTTGTTTGTCACGCCGGGACGCCAAGCCACCAACCTGATGTCTATTATCCAACTACTACAACTAGTAATGAATTTTACATAGAGTCACAAGTCGACACACAGGTCGTTATACAATATAATGACAACACTTTGGCTCATGCCGGCTGACAAACATGACACGCATGCCATGTATAAATTACACACATGCGTCACATACACATGATCCATACTATTCACATCAAACCTGCAAAACAAAGTTGTGCATAGAATTGCATTCTACCGGTTTGTGTGTCGGGTACGAAATACACGGTGCTATGCACACGTTTTCAGAAATCACAGATCACATCTAAACTCCGATAACGTCAAATTTTCTGATCTGACCGATCTTATCGATCATCGCGAGCCTGATTCGGGTTTATGTTTCACTGTTAACCCCAATGGTGGATACCGACCGGTAGGTGTAGGTTGCGTCACGACCTCATCGACCCCGATCATCACAAAACATAGCCGATCTTATCAATGACAACATATCTCATCTGCTGCCTCCACATATCTAATATGCATACGATCTGAATCCAAATCCTATAGCAGAGGCTCTGATACCACTGTTGGGGTCTACGGCAGGGTGCGTCGACTGCAAATTAAAATTTCCTATGCGCAGAACAACAAGAACATGCTACGGGAGATGGATCACAGTTCGTTACCACTAGACGCGCAGTGCCGTGCAGTGGAAGAAGAGTTGGGGCAGCGCGTCCTCGTCTCCTCCTCGTCCAATCTCCCTCGAACAGTCGGTCGTCCGATTCCACGTACAAGTTCGCCGGAGCAGCACAGGTGCACCACCTCTAACGATATCCGGGCGTGCAGGAGGAACACCGTGTGGCGGACTGCTAGGTCCGATCACACAGTCGGCGGCGAGTGGAGGTGGCTATTCACAACGCATGTAAACCCTAGTCCCAACGCCGAAGCGATCAACCTAATAAGTGCGTCGCTCCTCCACCTTATATAGGCGTCCGTCACGGGCTCAACACTTGGGCCTCGCACGGACCCTAAAGAACAAGTCTACTCGGCCACAATCCGAATACAGCTCGGATCACATCCGACCAGTGTCTTCGGATCCGACCTCGTAGGTTCCTTCCCTTAAGCGTGCGACCCCTTAGGTTCAAGTCAGCTTGGTCACAGTTCGTATCACCTCCGACCTGCATGGTTGGTAGCGGCCTCTAGCAAGGCGTGCCAACCACCAAGCAGACTATGAAGCTGGTTAGGCGAACCTGTACAACATGTCACATTTCTGTTCCCTTTGCCTCACGATATATGTTGTCGGGCTCAAGGCGAGACTGTCATCCTTGTGCTAGCCCGACCTCTTTCTCGTTCCAGTGATACCGACCACTACCCGGATTATCTAATAATCCTTGTCGCATGGCCATGCTTCTCTTGGTCGGATCACATGAGGGGCCCAGAGTATATCTCTCCTTATCGGAGGGGCAAATTCCATCTTGCTCGACCATGTCTCACAACATGGGACTGGACAAACCCGAAACCTACCTTTGTAACTACCCAGTCATGGAGTAGTGTTTGGTCGGCCCAAAGCAAGTCCTTCACCATCCCGAGTACACGCGTCAGCTCAGGTCTTAGGACATAGAACGTATGTTGTACTAGAGACTCAGAGATGACATATTGCTGCGTCTCATTGTTGGGTCTGTCCGACTCAGACCTTATCTCGACTCGGATCCGACTACGTCGAATCCGAACAGACCTTTCCAAGTCCATATTATCCGGTTAGCATCCAATGCTCCATGGCTAGTGAGACCAAGCCATTGACCGTGTCATATGCTAGTCTAGTCGGCTGCGCGTCCACACAGCCCTTTCGACTAGGGACCTTTTAGGACAGTCATCATACAATGCATAGTCCCACAAACAAGTCACGTACTTGCTGATACACATCATTGATAATGTCCAAGGACTATCTTTATTCATAAACACATAGGAAATATCATCATACATGATTGCCTCTAGGGCATATCTCCAACACCCACAACCACACACAAAATGGTAGGGAAGAGATGGCATCCCACCGTGCCGAGTTCATCACCGCCCGCGACCTCACACCTATGTGGGCGGAATTTGAAGCTGCCAAGGCCAAATGGGCGGTAGAGCAAGAGGAGGACAAAGCCGCACAAAGGGAGCGGAAAAGTTAGAAAGCACTCAAGAAAAGAGAGGCTCGCCGCCGCAAGAAAGAAGAGGACGCACGCGCTGCTGCGAAGAGGTCGGTGGAGATCAAAGGATGGTGGGGTGTCGTCGACAAAGCCAGAGGAGAACGACGGCGTCTGGCCAGCATGTGAGAAGTAGTAGTACTAGTAGTTAGTGTGTGTGTCTGTGTCTGCGTACGAGCATGTACCAGTACTACTAGTTACTACTGTAATTTTAGAGCAAATTACCAGAACATTAGCCTAGACTCAATGGAAAAAAATTCTTATCCTATGCATCAAATGGCATCTCTTTCTCTATAGGAATTGAGATGCATGTCATCTGACTTCTTATGATTTTCATATTCCTATAAAATTCCTATCCTATGAACGAAAGGAGGCCTCTGCTGGAGTAACTACTATAGCTAACAGTACTGCTAGTACAGTAGTTTTCTTCAAGAAGCGGAATTCAACGAAGTCATGATGGTTCCTTCGTCCGAGCAACTTCACAGTGGGAAAGGTCGGGCCTGTGATTTGACGGCTCATTAGTCATTATTACTGCGGTGTGACGACCGGGGTGACTCTCCCTTGGAGTTCTGCATGCATGGCAAGTGGACCAGGATGGTCGACGTCCCACATGTTGGCGAATGGAAGTATTCTTTCTGATATCGAGGAGCAAGGAAACCGCGTGGTATAGTATCACTGCTGATTTATATTTATTTTTTATTTCATATGAATGCTAGTGTTTCAACTCTTACGACGAAGGAGTGCCAAACACGACACGTGCTGGATGTCCCACACGTCAGCGAAAGGAGTGGGACATGAACATCGTGATAGAGCATCTCCAATTCTTCCACTTCTGGGTGGGAGACCACACGTAGTAGTACTAGTGGTATGAACGATACAAAGTGCGACCCGGAGAGAAAGACACGTCTAGTTGGAAGGTCTCAGCGCATACACGTAAACAAATATAAAAGCTAATATGTGCCTCCAATTAATATAGTAGCAGTAGAGTACTTAGGCAAGTACTCCATAACATCACCATGTATTGCACGTACAACATTTAGTGGTACGTAGTAAGAGAAAAATGCCTATATGCCACACATGTTCATACTATTTGTGCCTTTCTACTTCACTTACTGCGCTACATTACTCAGGTTCGTACGTCCACGCCTGGGTACATGTCCGTCTCGTAGTTCCAGTCCCATGTGTTCTTCCTATAGATGGAACGATCCATATCCATTGCAGTTAGTGTGGCTCCCCATGATGGAGACTCATCCAAACTATGGCCCTGTTTGGATCCATGGATTAGAGTTAGTTTGAGCTATTTGGGGCTCAAATAGCCCTAAAGTATCCAAACATGAGGGTTAAATTGGAGCAAGTTAGACTTGTTCAGTTCAACCGCCTCCCTAGGTGTTTGGAGAGGAATTGGCCAGCGCGAGGCGGTTCTATAGGTGGGCAGGTGACTTGTAAGCAAAAAGTTTCTCCTCGTGCTGCAACCCACCACGCACGCGTTGGCGAGGGAGAAGGCGTAGTAAGCAAGCTTCTCGCCGTTCTGTGATTTGACGGGACACATCAAAGTTATTTAGTACGTACTCTCTCCAAAATAGGGCTGACCATGTCATGGCTACCTTCCCGTGCTCTGTCGTTGAGTACGTGCACTATTCACGTTCCATCGAGGAGAAAAAAATATAGCATAGTACTAGGTGTCATCGAGGTGCACCACTCACTTACGCACTGCTTATCGGATTATCTCCATTTTCTTGCATGACACGTGCACCTTGATGCTAGAAGTCTCGCGTGTTGGCAAAAGGATGAACAAAGCTCACGTAAAAAAAAGAGTGGAAGAACATAGATTCCTGACGACCGAGAAGGAGCAAGGAACCTCGTGGTGGAGCGTCTGCACTCATTATATTTTATATTATACAGCGATATAAAATCAACCAATCATCTCCATAGTGGACTGGAAGAGTAGGAAACACGGCAGCCCAGTGTAGTTACATCACACTAGTACATGGCTAACCCACACTATCACCATATTTCTTGGCTTCCGTGCGACACCTAGCTCTTGTAATCCAGCATCCCATATCGCTTCTCGCTCCTCATCTCTCTCAAAGTGTGGCAGGCTGGCGTTTTTGCCGTCTATTGAGGTCGGTTAACTCATTACATGTTAGCGACATGCCAAGAGCATTCTAAAAAATAGTACTGTACTCTATTGTTATGCCAAGAAGAGGAAGCGCTTTGACCGACGAACCAAACGAGATAGGCGTGCCGTGCCGTGAGTGGGTCCAGTTTCTTGTTTTGAACTTGTTTTGAACACTTGGTTTTGACTATTGATAAGATTTTATATAGGGCCTAATGTATTCTTCGAGGATGCCTTTGACTATTTATAAGATTTTATATAATTTGAAAATTATATCATTTGAAGATACTTTCACAATCCGTTTAAAAAAGATCCTTTCACATACGAATTTGACTGTATGCTTTGAGCAACTTGCATGTCCTATACTACTCCTGTTTGGATACTCTAACTAGCTAGAGGTTAGACTAACTCATGACTAACCCTGAACTAACTGTAGCCAAAGAGGTGTTTGGGTGACAGGGTTAGATTGTGAAAGGAACGAGAAGAGGTGTCTAGAGGGGGGTGAATAGACACTAAGCAAGAAAAGTTGCAATTTTTTAATTTCTTTAAGTTGAAGTGGAGTTTTGGCACAAGTTTAACATTCACAATACATATCAAGCAAGCATGCAAAGAGTATATGAGCAGCGGAAAGTAAAGCATGCAAATTGCAAGAATGTAAAGGGATGGGATTGGAGTTTGCAAACGCAATTTGGAGACACGGAGATTTTTGAGGCGTGGTTCCGATAGGTGGTGCTGTCGTACATCCACGTTGATGGAGACTTCAACCCACGAAGGGTAACGGCTGCACGAGTCCACGGAGGGCTCCACCCACGAAGGGTCCACGAAGAAGCAACCTTGTCTATCCCACCATGGTCGTTGCCCACGAAGGACTTGCCTCACTAGGGTAGATCTTCACGATGTAGGCGATCTCCTTGCCCTTACAAACTCCTTCGTTCAATTCCACAATCTTGATGGAGGCTCCCAAGTGACACCTAGCCAATCTAGGAGACACCACTCTCCAAGAAGTAACAGATGGTGTGTTGATGATGAACTCCTTGCTCTTGTGCTTCAAATGATAGTCTGCCCAAAACTCAACTCTCTCTCACAGGATTTGGATTTGGTGGAAAGAAGATTTGAGTGGAAAGCAACTTGGGGAAGTCTAGAGATCAAGATTTATGTGGTAGGAATGGTATATCTTGATCTCAACACAAGTGTAGGTGGTTCTCTCTCAGAAAATGTATGTTGGAAGTGTAGGCATGTTCTGATGGCTCTCTCTTTGAATGAAGAGTGGGTGGAGGGGTATATATAGCCTACACACAAAATCTAACCGTTACACACAATTTACCAAACTCAGTGGGATCGAACCGTGAAACTCGGTCGGACCGATTTAGTTCATAATGTGACAATTAGGATTTTCGGTGGGACCGACATGTCATCTCGGTGGGACCGATATGGTTAGGGTTAGGGCATAACGTAATCTCAGTGAGGCCGATTACACAAACTCGGTGAGACCGATTTTGGTAATAGACACGCAGAGAGTTGGTCAGGCAAACTCGGTTGAACTGATTTGCTCATCTCGGTTAGACCGAAACGTTATGAAGGGGAACAGAGAGTTTGCATTGTAATCTCGGTAGGACCGATTACACAAACTCGGTGAGACCGATTTTGGTAATGGGCATACACATAGAGATTACAATCCCATCTCGGTGAGACTGAGATCCCTATCGGTGGGACCGAAAAGACTAGGGTTTCTGGCAGTGGCTATGACATGAGAACTCGGTGGCGCCGGATAGAAAGTTTCGGTGGGGCCGAGCTGGACATATGTGGATGTGAGAAAGTGGTTGAGGGTTTTGGAGCATATCACTAAGCACTTCAAGCAAGAGGCTCAATGAGCAACACCTCATCCCCTCTTGATAGTATTGGCTTTTCCTATGGACTCAATGTGATCTTGGATCACTAAAATGGAAAATGTATAGTCTTGTGCTTTGAGCTTGAGCCAATCCTTTGTCCTTAGCAACTTGAAGGGGTTCCACATCCTCTAGTCCATGCCACTCCATTGTTGAACTTATCTGAAACATACTAGGTAAAGTATTAGTCCAACAAGAGATATGTTGACATTAATTACCAAAATCACCCAGGGAGCACTTGTGCTTTCAATCTACCCCTTTTTGGTAATTGATGACAACATACATCAAAGCTTTAGATAAAGATATAAATAATAACAAGTAAAGCTTTGGACATACATGTAACATGCATAGGCTCCCCCTACATGTATGCAATCATGTAAATATGGAATATAGGAGCATGTGAATGCATAAGTATGACAGAGTAAGCAATGTGTTACATGTATCTTGGCTACATGCATCAAAGCAAATGATGTGAATATTGGAAATGTACCTTCATGCTCATGAGTCCTTCTTGCAAACAGTATGTACGTTAGCAAGAAGTCCTCATACACATGACTGTGATGCATATACTTACCTTGTGGTCTTGAGTTGGCTTAGGAAGGAATGAACCTGCGTAAACAAGGTTAGATAACACAGATACACCTACTAGCTAGAGCAAACAAAAGAAACCACAAGAGAACCAAGACTAGGATGACATGTAGAGTGAGTACTAAGTACCACATTGGATATAGACATGTCCCCAAAGGTAAAGATGTGCAATGAATTCAAGGATTTCCTTCCCTTAGATGTCTTGCTCCCCCTGAATCTAGCTATTGGGAGAAGATAGGGACAAGAAAATCAGAGCAAAGAAAAGAAACTGAGCTAATGCAAAAAATCAAATATGAACATGTATTTCCCCTGTTAAAGACATGTGACTTCTATCCTCTTGAACACCAAGCATCTGGGGTCTCTCTCTCTTCCTGAGTATTCCTCCCCCTATAAAAATGATTTAGCTTTGATGTGATCTCTCTCTCCCCCTTTGACATCAATTTCCAAGAAGGGTTCTTCTGGATATTTGTTACAAATGGGTTTGGTCCTTGAGTCACAGAGCAAAACAACAAGCCAAATGTGATGCTGGTAGAGGACAAGAATCATTGAGTGGAGCTGGATCAAAAGAATGCAGGAACAAGTGGCAAGCTGTCTTTCCTGTAGTGAAATCGGTGGCACCGAGTTGTGTGCTTCGGTTGCACCGAAAGAATTTGGTTGGACCGAAGGCAACAGACCGGTGTAACCGAGTTCATCACATAGAAAACACTTGTCACCACATCTCACTAGACAAGTAAGATCTCACAAGGATTTGCAAGGAATTAGATGCAGGGAATGCTGAACAGAAAAGAAATAGAAATGAAATCTAGATGATTTATTTAGAACAAATATGCATGAGACAAATGCAAAAGCACAGAAAAGAACACAAGAAAACTTCATCAAGAATTGGTCGGTGACAAAGTCACCTATGTTAGAGTATATTGACTTAGGAGTCAAGTGAGATCACTTGATGATAGGTCATACTCATCGTTTAAGCTCAAAAATGGGGTTACCATTTTTTGTTTAAGCATCTTGATGTATTCACATCTTGTTGTGTTGCTTTGACTCATGACTTGGAGTAAAGCTTCTCTAAGATGGAACTGAATCTAACCGTTACACATAACTTACACATCTCAATGGTTTGAGGGTGTTGCAGCACCTCCGCAAGATAGGGGTTGATGACCCTCTCGAAAAACTTGTCCTTGGGAGCGCTTGGAGACGTCATGATGCTCTAGATCTGAAACAGAAATAGCTCGAAACGAAAACAGAGGATATTTGCGTGATACGGTGGTCAAAACCTTCGGGAGTTTATACAATCAATTTTTACCGAGCAAAATACGTAACATGCAAGAAAACGGAGTCCGGGTGGCACACGAGGTGGCCACGAGACAGGGGGGCGCGCCTAGGAAGGGTGGGCGCGCCCTCCACCCTCGTGGAGGCCTCGTGTCCTCCCCGGACTACTTCTTTCTTGCTAAAATTCTTAAATATTCCAAAACTGATAAAAATTGCCATTAGAATTGTTTTGGAGTCGGTTTACTTACCGTACCACATACCTATTCCTTTTCGGAGTCCAGAACATTCTGGAAACTGTCCCTTATGTATTCCTCCGGGGTTACGGTTTCAATAATATTAGTTTCAACATTGATAGGATTACCTGAGATATAATGTTTCATTCTTTGACCGTTCACAACCCTCGGACTTGTGCCTTCGAAATTGTTGATTTTTATGGCAACAGAATGATAGACCTCCTCGATAACGTAAGGACCTTCCCATTTAGAGAGAAGTTTTCCTGCAAAAAATCTTAAACGAGAGTTGAATAATAACACATAATCACCTACATTAAACTCACACTTTTGTATCCTTTTGTCATGCCAGCGTTTGACTTTTTTTGAATAACTTGGCATTCTCATAGGCTTGGGTTCTCCATTCATCAAGTGAGCTAATATCAAACAACCTCTTCTCACCGGCAAGTTTGAAGTCATAGTTGAGCTCTTTAATAGCCCAATATGCTTTATGTTCAAGTTCTAGAGGTAAATGGCATGCTTTTCCATAAACCATCTTATATGGAGACATACCCATAGGATTTTTGTATGCAGTTCTATAGGCCCATAGTGCATCATCAAGTTTTTTGGACCAATTCTTTCTAGATCTATTCACAGTCTTTTGCAAAATCAATCTGATCTCTCTATTGCTCAATTCTACTTGACCACTAGACTGCGGATGATAAGGAGATGCGATTCTATGATTAACATCATACTTAGCAAGCATCTTACGAAAAGCACCATGAATAAAATGTGAGCCACCATCAGTCATAAGATATCTAGGGACTCCAAACCTCGGAAAAATAACTTCTTTAAGCATTTTAATAGAAGTGTTATGATCAGCACTACTAGTTGGAATAGCTTCTACCCACTTAGTAACGTAATCAACAACAACTAAAATATGTGTATAACCATTAGAGGCAGGAAAGGGTCCCATATAATCAAAGCCCCAAACATCAAACAGTTTAATAACAAGAGAATAATTCATAGGAATTTCTTGACATCTACTAATATTACCAATTCTTTGACATTCATCACAAGATAAGACAAACTTACGAGCATCTTTGAAGAGAGTAGGCCAATAAAAACCGGATTGCAATACCTTGTGTGCAGTAATATCTCCAGCGTGGTGTCCTCCATAAGCTTCGGAGTGACACTTGCGTAGGATCTATTCCTGTTCATGCTCAGGTACACAACGTCTAATGACACCATCTACTCCTTCTTTATAAAGATGTGGGTCATCCCAAAAGTAATGTCGCAAGTCATAGAAAAACTGTTTCTTTTGTTGGTATGTGAAGCTAGGTGGTATAAATTTAGCAACAATATAATTAGCATAATCAGCATACCATGGAGTGCTACGAGAAGTGCTTATGACATCTAATTGTTCATCAGGAAAGCTATCATCAATAGGTCGTGGGTCATCAAGAACATTCTACAACCTAGATAAGTTATCTGCAACGGGGTTCTCAGCTCCTTTTCTATCAACAATATGCAAATCAAATTCTTGAAGCAGGAGAACCCATCTAATGAGTCTAGGTTTTGCATCCTTCTTTTCCATAAGATATTTAATAGCAGCATGATCAATGTGAATAGTTACTTTAGAATCAACAATATAAGGTCTAAACTTATCACATGCAAACACAACTGCTAAGAACTCTTTTTCAGTAGTAGCATAATTTCTCTGGGCAATATGAAGAGTCTTACTAGCATACTGGATAACATTCAATTTCTTATCAACTCTTTGCCCTAGAACAACACCTACATCATAATCACTAGCATCACACATAATTTCAAAAGGTAAATTCCAATCAGGTGGCTGAACAATAGGTGCAGTGATCAAAGCTTTCTTAATTATTTCAAATGCTTCTACACAATCATCATCAAAGACAAAAGGAATATCTTTTTGCAATAAATTAGTCTAAGGCCTAGAGATTTTAGAAAAGTCCTTAATGAACCTCCTATAAAAAACCGGCATGACCAAGGAAACTTCTTATACCTTTTATGTCCTTGGGACATGGCATCTTTTCAGTAGCATCAACTTTAGCTTTATCAACTTCAATACCTCTCTCGGAAATCTTGTGCCCCAAGACAATGCCTTCATTAACCATAAAGTGGCACTTTTCCCAATTCAAGATGAGACTAGTGTCTTCGCATCTCTGCAAAACTCGATCAAGGTTGCTCAAGTAATCATCAAAGGAGGATCTGTAAACGGAGAAATCATACATGAATACCTCACAAATCTTTTCACAAAAGTCAGAGAATATAGCCATCATGCATCTTTGAAAGGTAGCAGGTGCATTACATAAACCAAAAGGCATACGTCTATAAGCAAAAGTACTGAAAGGGCAAGTAAAAGTAGTTTTTGATTGATCCCCTGCTGACACAGGTATTTGAGAGAAACTAGAATAACCATCTAGAAAGCAGAAATGTGTGTGTTTGGATAGTCTTTCTAGCATTTGATCAATAAAAGGCAAAGGGTAATGACCTTTCTTAGTAGCTTTATTTAATTTACGGAAATCAATTACCATCCTATAACCTGTAATAATTCTTTGCGGGATCAATTCATCTTTATCATTAGGAACAACGGTAATACCTCCCTTTTTAGGAACACAATGGACAAGGCTTACCCAATCACTATCAGCAACAAGATAGATTATACCTGCCTCAAGGAGCTTTAGTATCTCCTTTCTTACCACTTCTTTCATCTTGGGACTCAGTCGCCGTTGAGGATCTCTAACTGGTTTGGCACCGTCCTCGAAATTAATTTTGTGTTGGCATAACGTGGGACTAATGCCCTTAAGATCATCTAGAGTATATCCAATAGCAGCGCGGTGCTTCTTCAGAGTTTTCAATAATATTTCTTCTCCTTGCTCTGAAAGGTTAGCACTAATAATAACAGGATATATTTTCTTTTCATCAAGATAAGCATACTTAAGATTATTAGGTAATGGTTTGAGTTCAAACACGGGATCACCCTTGGGTGGAGGGGGATCCCCTAGAATTTCAATGGGAAGGTTATGTTTCAGAATAGGTTCATGTTTAAGGAACACTTCATATATTTCCCTTGTTTCCTTCATAAACATATCATTTTCATGGTCTAGCAAATATTGTTCTAAACGATCAGTAGGAGGCACGACAATAGAAGCAAGAGCAATAATTTCATCCTTACTAGGCAATTGTTTATCAAGGGGTTGTCTACGAAATTTAGCAAAATTAAACTCATGTTTCATATCCCCCAAGCCAATTTCAACAATATCCTTTTCACAGTCAATCTTAGCATTAACAGTGTTCAAGAAGGGTCTACCAAATATAATGGGACAAAAGTCATCTTGTGGGGAACCAAGAACAATAAAATCAGCAGGATATTTAACTTTCCCACACAAGACTTCAACATCTCTAACAATCCCAAATGGTGTAATATATCTCTATTGGCAAGCTTAATAGTGACATCAATATCTTCTAACTCAGCTGGTGCAATTTCATGCATAATTTCATTGTATAAGGAAATAGGTATTGCACTAGCACTAGCACCCATATCACATAAGCCATGATAACAATGATCTCCTGTTTTAACAGAAATAACAGGCATGCCTACAACATGTCTATGTATCTTAGCAACTGGTTTAACAATATTAGCAGTCTCACCACAGAAATAAATAACATGCCCATCTAAATCATCATCCAAGAGATCTTTAACCATAGCAATACTAGGTTCAACTTTGATTTGCTCAGGAGGTGTATAAGTCCTAGTATTACTCTTACGAACAACAGTCGAAGTTTTAGCATGATCCTTTATCCTAACAGGAAAAGGAGGTTTCTCAACATAAGTAGTAGGAACAATAGGATCACTATACGTGACAGTCTTTTCTTCAACTGTAATAGGTGCAACTACTTTTACTTCAACGGGAGGATTATATTTAAATCACTTCTCCTTAGGGAGATCATCGTGAGTAGCAAAAGATTCACAGAAAGAAGCTACTATCTCAGAGTCAAGTCCATATTTAGCACTAAATCCACGGAAAGCATCGGTATCCATAAAAGATTTAACACAATCAAACTTAAGTGTCATACCTGACTCCTTACCATCGTCGGAACCCCAATCATCAGAGTTGCGTTTAATTCTTTCCAATAAGTCACACTTGAATTCAATAGTCTTCAGCATATAAGAACCAGCATAGGAAGTATCGAGCATGTTGCGATCATTGAGAGAAAGCCGAGCATAAAAATTCTGAATAATCATTTCTCTGGAGAGCTCATGATTGGAGCATGAATGTAACATTGACTTAAGCCTCCCCCAAGCTTGAGCGATGCTTTCTCCTTCGCGAGGCCAAAAATTATATATGTAATTACGACCACGATGAACAAGATGCATAGGATAGAACTTCTAGTGAAATTCCAACTTCAATCGTTTATAATTCCAAGATCTTGTATCATCACATAGCCTATACCATGTCAATGCATATCCCTTTAAAGATAAAGGGAAGACCTTCCTTTGGACAACATCATTGGGAATTCCTGCAAGCTTAAATAATCCACAAACTTTATCCACAAAGATAAGGTGTAAATCGGGATGCAATGTTCCATCTCCTACAAATGGATTAGCTAGCAGTTTCTCTATCATACCCGAAGGAATCTCAAAGTAAATATTTTCAATAATTTTAGTAGGTTGAGGTTCAACTCTTTGCTCTTCTGGCCGGGGTGAAGATACCCCAAATAAGCCCCTCAAAGGATTAGTTTCCATAGTGACAAGTAACAGAAAATTTCAGCACACTATGTAAATGTTTCCTTACCAAGTTCCACTCACCAGAAGTGCTTCACTCCCCGGCAACAGCGCCAGAAAAGAGCCTTGATGACCCACAAGTGTAGGGGATCTATGTAGTCCTTTTGATAAGTAAGAGTGTCGAACCCAACGAGGAGCAGAAGGAAATGATAAGCGGTTTTCAGTAAGGTTTTCTGTGCAAGCACTGAAATTGTAGGTAACAGATAGTTTTGTGAAAAGATAAATTGTAACGAGTAACAAGCAATGAAAGTAAATAAAGTGCATCAAGGTGGCCTAATCCTTTTTGTAGAAAAGGATAAGCCTGGACAATTTCTTATAATGAGAAAGGAGCTCCCGAGGACACATGGGAATTATCGTCAAGCTAGTTTTCATCACGCTCATATGATTCGCGTTCGGTACTTTGATAATTTGATATGTGGGTGGACCGGTGCTTGGGAACTGCCCTTACTTGGACAAGGATCCCACTTATGATTAACCCCTATTGCAAGCATCCGCAACTACAACATAAGTATTATGGTAAACCTAACCACAACATTAAACATATGGATCCAAATCAGCCCCTTACGAAGCAACACATAAACTAGGGTTTAATCTTCTATCACTCTAGCAACCCATCATCTACTTATTACTTCCCAATGCCTTCTTCTAGGCCCAAATAATGGTGAAGTGTCATGTAATTGACGTTCACATAACACCACTAGAGGAAAGACAACATAATCTCATCAAAATATCGAACGAATACCAAATTCACATGACTACTAATAGCAAGACTTCACCCATGTCTTCAGGAACAAACGTAACTACTCACAAAGCATATTCATGTTCATAATCAGAGGGATAATAATATGCATTAAGGATCTGAACATATGATCTTCCACCAAGTAAACCAATTAGCATCAATTACAAGGAGTAATCAACACTACTAGCAACCCATAGGTACCAATTTGTGGTTTGGATACAAGAGATGAACTAGGGTTTTGAGAGGATATGGTGCTGGTGAAGATGTTGATGGATATTGACCCCCTCCCGATGAGAGGACCATTGGGGATGACGATGGTGATGACTTCCCCCTCCCGGAGGGAAGTTTCCCTGGCAGAACAGCTCCGCTGGAGCCCTAGATTGGTTCCGCCAAGGTTCCGCCTCGTGGCGGCGTAGTTTCGTCCCGTAAGCTTGCCCACAATTTTTTCCAGGGTAAAAGCCTTCATATAGCAGAAGATGGACACCGGAGGGCCACCAGGGGGCCCAGGAGACAGGGGCGCGCCTAGTAGGGGTGAGCGCGCCCCCTGAGGTATTTCTTCCGCTCAATAATTCTTATTAATTCCAAATATAACTTTCGTGGAGTTCCAGGATTTTTGGAGTAGTGTAGAATAGGTTTCCAATGTTTGCTCCTTTCCAGCCAGAATTCCAGCTGCCGGGATTCCCCCTCTTCATGGTAAACCATGTAAAATAAGAGAGAATAGCCATAAGTATTGAGATATAATGTGTAATAAGAGCCCATAATGCAATAAATATTCATATAAAAGCATGATGCAAAATGGACGTGTCAGTCACTTCTGACCCGTTAAGAGTCCGCTAAGTATTTGGGCGGAATTACGACCCGGTGTATTTTCGGCCTATTAAAGGTCCTGCTTTATTTGGGCCCATTTACAAGCCATTGAAACTTTCGGCCCATAAACGACCGTGAAGGATTTGGGTCATATTCGGCCATGTCTGACATTCGGCCTGTTGGTTAATGAAGGTATTGTCTTGGGGCATAAATTTTTTGAAAGAGGTATTGAAGTTCATAAAGCTAAAGTTGATGCTATTGAAAATATGTCGTGTCCCAAAGACATCAAAGGTATAAGAAGTTTCCTTGGTCATGCAGGTTTTTATAGGAGGTTCATTAAAGACTTCTCAAAAATCTCTAGGCCTCTAATTAACCTCTTACAAAAAGTTGTTCCTTTTGTCTTTGATGATGATTGTGTTGAAGCATTTGAAATACTTAAGAAAGCCTTGATTTCTGCACCTATTGTTCAGCCACCTGATTGGAATTTACCCTTTGAAATCATGTGTGATGCTAGTGATTATGCTGTAGGTGATGTTCTAGGACAAAGAGTTGATAAGAAATTAAATGTTATCCAATATGCTAGTAAAACTCTAGACAATGCCCAGAGAAATAATGCTACCACTGAAAAAGAATTTTTAGCAGTTGTATTTGCTTGTGATAAGTTCACACCTTATATTGTTGATTCCAAAGTAACTGTTCACACTGATCATGCTGCTATTAAATACCTTATGGAAAAGAAAGATGCTAAACCTAGACTTATTAGATGGGTTCTCTTTCTACAAGAATTTGATTTGCATATTATTGATAGAAAGGCAGCCGAGAACCCCGTTGTAGACAACTTGTCTTGGTTAGAGAATGTTCTTGATGACCCACTACCTGTTGATGATAGCTTTCCCGATGAACAATTAGCTGTCATGAATTCTTCTCGTACTGCTCCATACCAGCAAAAGAAAAAGTTTTTCTATGATTTAAGACATTGCTTCTAGGATGACCCACACCTTTATGAAGGAGTAGATGGTGTTATTAGACGTTGTGTACCTGAGCATGAACAGGAACAGATCCTACGCAAGTGTCACTCCGAGGCATATGGAGGACATCACGTGGGAGATAGAACTTTACATAAGGTATTACAATCTGGATTTTATTGGCCTACTCTCTTCAAAGATGCCCATAAGTTTGTCTTGTCATGTGATGAATGTCAAAGAATTGGTAATATCAGTAGACGTCAAGAAATGCCTACGAACTATTCACTTGTTATTGAACCATTTGATGTTTGGGGCTTTGATTATATGGGACCGTTTCCTTCCTCTAATGGGTATACACATATTTTAGTTGTTGTTGATTATGTTACTAAGTGGGTAGAAGCTATTCCAACTAGTAGTGCTGATCATAACACTTCTATTAAGATGCTTAATGAAGTTATTTTTCCGAGGTTTGGAGTCACTAGATATTTAATGACTGATGGTGGTTCACATTTTATTCATGGTGCTTTTCGTAAAATGCTTGCTAAGTACAATGTTAATCATAGAATTGTATCCCCATACCATCCACAGTCTAGCGGTCAAGTAGAATTGAGTAATAGAGAGCTTAAATTAATTTTGTAAAAGGCTGTTAATAAATCTAGAAAGAACTGGTCCAAGAAACTTGATGATGCGTTATGGGCCTATAGAACTGCATATAAGAATCCTATGGGTATGTATCCGTATAAAATGGTTTATGGAAAAGCATGTCACTTACCTCTCGAACTAGAACATAAGGCATATTGGGCTATTAAAGAGCTGAATTATGATTTCAAACTTTCCAGTGAGAAGAGGCTATTTGACATTAGCTCACTTGATGAATGGAGAACCCAGGCCTATGAGAATGCCAAACTATTTAAAGAAAAAGTTAAAAGATGCCATGACAAAAGGATACAAAAGCGTTTGTCTATACAACTCTCATTTAAGATTTGCTATACAACTTCTCTCTAAAGGATACAAAAGGATACAAAGAGCTGAATTATGTTTTGCTATACAACTCTCGTTTAAGATTTTTTGCAGGAAAACTTCTCTCTAAATGGGAAGGTGTTTACATTATCAAGGAGGTCTATCGTTCCGGTGCCATAAAAATCAACAACTTCGAAGGCACAAATCCGAAGGTGATGAACGGTCAAAGAATCAAATATTATATCTCAGGTAATCCCATAATGTTGAAACCAATGTTATTGACACTGTAACCCTGGAGGAGTACATAAGGGATACTTTCCAGAACGTTTCATACTCCGAAAAGGAATAGGTATGTGGTACGGTAAGTAAACCGACTCCAAAACAGTTCTAATAGCAATTTTTCTATGTTTTGGAATATTTAAGAAAATAGGAAAAATAAGAAGTGGTCCGGAAAGGACACGAGGCATCCACGACGGTGGAGGGCGGGCCCTACCCCCTGGGTGCGCCCCCTGCCTCGTGGGCACCTCGTGTGCCCTCCGGACTCCGTTTTCTTGCACAATACTTCTTTTGGTCAGTAAAAATTCATTATATAATCTCCTGAAGGTTTTGACGACCCTACCACGACAAAATCCTCTGCTTTTGTTTTGAGTTGTTTTTCTGACAGATCTAGATCACCATGACTTCTTCAAGTGCCCCCAATGACAAGTTTTTCGAGAAGGTCATCAACCCCTACCTTGCGGAGGTGATGCAACACCCTGAAACCATTGATATGCGTGAGGGGGTACTGCACATCCGCGATGTTGAGGAACCAAGGAGGACCGGAAGCGTGGAGACAGGACTCAAAGCAATGGAGCAACAAGTTTTCAAGTGTTAGGGGATGGTGGAACGCGGACTCAATGCCAACCACATGATGATCGCGGAGTTCACCAACAACCACAAGCTGGATGCCAAGAACATTGGGGAGACCATCTTCAAGCTTCACAAGAAGATCAAGCACCTCCAAGCCCAGATCCATGACCTACAAAGCCAAAACTGTGAGTATGAATATAGATTCAAGAGGATGAGTTTGGCTGCAGATTTGAGGATCCCGGAGACTCGATCATCCTTCTATGTTGGTGAGCCTATGCCTTGGAAGATGGACGACAAGCCTACATCATCAAAACCTCCATCATCACCACCACCGAAGAAAGAGACATAATCTCATGGGTATGGGCACCGAAGAAAGGTGCCCCGGTATCGTATCATCATCAGACTTCTATCTTTACCGTTTTTCTTAGTTCGATCCTTTTTGTTATATCTTGATCTAGTAGAATAAAGTTTAGTATTATCTAGCTTTAAGTTTTGTGTTTATCCCTATCTATGTAATCGAGTCCGTGAGCTATATATAATAAAGATTAGTTTCTAGTTGAGGGCTTTGCTATCTTGCTATGATCTTGAATAAAAGAATAAGAAAGAATAAAAAGAAACAAAAAAGGTCATATTAATCTTATGGAGAGTAATGCCTTCACATATAAAGAGTATGATGAATAGAAGTTGTTGAGAGTTGACAAACGTAGTTTTGGTCATCGTTGCAATTAATAGGAAGTAATAAAGAAAGAGAGGTTTTCACATACAAATATACTATCTTGGACATCTTTTATGATTGTGAGCACTCATTAAATATGACTTGCTAGAAAGTTGATATTGGACAAGGAAGACAACGTAATGGGTTATGTTTTCTTATATCCAAAATAAATTATATTGTCATGGATCATCCAACATGTTGAGCTTGCCTTTTCCCCTCATGCTATCCAAATTCTTTGACAAAGTAGAGATACTGCTAGTTCTTCCCAACATCCTTAAACCTAGTTTTGCCATGAGAGTCCACCATATCTTCCTATGGATTGAGTAAGATCCTTCAAGTAAGTTGTCATGGTTGCAAGCAATAAAATTGCTATCTAAATATGTATGATCTATTAGTGTGGAGAAAATAAGCTTTATACAAGCTTGTGATATGGAAGAAATAAAAGTGACAGACTGCATAATAAAGGTCCCTATCACAAGTGGCAATATAAAGTGATGTTCTTTTGCATTAAGATTTTGTACATCCAACCATAAAAGCACATGACAACCTCTACTTCCCTCTGCGAAGGGCCTATCTTTTATTTTTGTCTTCTACCTTATACAAGAGTCATGGTGATCTTCACCTTTCCTTTTTACACTTTATCCTTTGGAAAGCACTATGTATTGGAAAGATCCTAATACATATATCCAATTGGATTTGGGTTTTCATAGAACATTATTGTTGACATTATCCTTGAGGTAAAAGGTTGGGAGGTGAAACTATAATCCCCTATCTTGCGTGAGTGTTAGCAAGTATTGCGTGAGTGTTAGCAAGGTTGAGAAGTTACTATTGACATTATCCGATTAAAACTTCATACCCATAAGTATTGCATGAGTGTTAGCAATTGTGAAAGACTAAATGATAGTTTTGTATGTGGACTTGCTGAAAAGCTCTTATATTTGACTCTTTCCGATGTTATGATAAATTGCAATTGCTTCAGTGACTGATATTATAGT
Source organism: Triticum dicoccoides (assembly GCF_002162155.2). Taxonomy (NCBI): domain Eukaryota; kingdom Viridiplantae; phylum Streptophyta; class Magnoliopsida; order Poales; family Poaceae; genus Triticum; species Triticum dicoccoides. Next base: position 611,908,700 of record NC_041383.1, read on the forward strand.
TTGCTAGTTTTAAATGAAGTTTCTGATTCATACTTGACATTGTGAATAAATTGTTACTTTAAGCATAAAAATCATATGACAATATATATGTTGTTGTTCTAAGAATGATCATGATGCCCTCATGTCCGTATTTTATTTTTTCGACACCTCTATCTCTAAACATGTGGACATATTTTTTGATATCGGCTTCCGCTTGAGGACAAGCAAGGTCTAAGCTTGGGGGAGTTGATACATCCATTTTGCATCATGCTTTTATATCGATATTTATTGCAATATGGGTTGTTACTTCACATTATGTCACAATACTTATGCCCTTTCTCTCTTATTTTACAAGGTTTATGTGAAGAGGGAGAATCCCGGCAGCTGGATTCTGGGCTGGAAAAGGAGCAAATATTAGAGACCTATTCTGCACAACTCCAAAAGTCCTGAAACTCCATGAAAGTCAGTTTTGGAATATATTAAAAATATTGGGCGAAGAAAGCACCAGAGGGGGTGAGGGAGTCCTGGACTAGGGGGTGTCCGGATAGCCGGACTATCATCATCAGACTAACTCCAAGACTATGAAGATACAAGATTAAAGACTTCGTCCCGTGTCCGGATGGGCCTTTCCTTGGCGTGGAAGGCAAGCTTGGCGATACGGATATGTAGATCTCATACCATTGTAACCGACTCTGTGTAACCCTAGCCCTCTCCGGTGTCTATATAAACCGGGTGGCTTTAGTCCGTAGGACGAACAACAATCATACCATAGGCTAGCTTCTAGGGTTTATCCTCCTTGATCTCGTGGTAGATCTACTCTTGTAATACCCACATCATCAATATCAATCAAGTAGGACGTAGGGTTTTACCTCCATCAAGAGGGCCCGAACCTGGGTAAAACATCGTGTCCCTTATCTCCTGTTACCATCCGCCTAGACGCACAGTTCGGGACCCCCTACCCGAGATCCGCCGGTTTTGACACCGACATTGGTGCTTTCATTGAGAGTTCCTCTGTGTCGTCACCGATAGGCTCGATGGCTTCTTCGATCATCAACAACGACGCAGTCCAGGGTGAGACCTTCCTCCCCGGACAAATCTTCGTATTCGGCGGCTTTGCACTGCGGGCCAATTCGCTTGGCCATCTGGAGCAGATCAATAGCTACGCCCCTGGCCGTCAGGTTAGATTCGGAAGTTTGAACTTCACGGCTGACATCCGCGGGGACTTGATCTTCGATGGATTTGAGCCACAACCAAGCGCGCCGCACTGTCACGACGGGGATGACTTAGCTCTGGAGCCGGACAGTAACCTCGAGGCCACACACGAGTCCGCTCCGATCTTCAATTCGGAGCCGGCTGCGTAGATCGAGGATTGACGGCTAGACATCGCCTCGGGGGCTGCAACCTCTACGGCGATAGAGCCGAACACTGACCTAGTCCCACATGACGCTCGTGACTCCGAGGTGCCGGACTCCTCGCCGAACTCCGAACCTCCCGCCCCCCCTCCAATCGAATCCGATTGGGCGCTGGTCATGGAGTTCACCGCTGCGGACATCTTTCAACACTCACCTTTCGGCGATATCTTGAGTTCGCTAAGGTATCTCTCGTTATCAGGAGAACCCTGGCCGGACTGCGGTCAGGACGGTTGGGATGCGGACGATGAAGAAATTCGAAGCCCACCCACCACCCACTTAGTAGCCACTGTCGACGATCTAACCGACATGCTAGACTTCGACTCCGAAGACATCGACGGTATGGACGACGATGCCGGAGACGACCAAGAACCAGCGCCTACTGGGCACTGGAAAGCCACCTCATCATATGACATATACATGGTGGATATCCCAAAGGATGGGAATGGCGAAGGAACAACGGAGGATGACCCCTCGAAGAAACAGCCCAAGCGCCGGCGTTAGCGGCGCCGCTCTAAATCCCGCCAAAGCAAGAATGGAGATTCTGGCACCGGAGATAATAACACCCCAGACAGTGCCGAAGACAACCCCCTCCAGCAAGATTCATCGCAGGAGGACGGAGACGCCAGCCCTCATGAGAAGGCAGCAGACGAAGAAGTAGAGGATTACATGCCTCCCTCCGGAGACGAGGCAAGCCTCGACGACGACGAATTTATCGTGCCTGAGGATCCCGTCGAACAAGAGCGTTTTAAACGCAGGCTTATGGCCACGGCAAACAGCCTCAAGAAAAAGCAGCAGCAGCTTAGAGCTGATCAAGATCTGCTAGCCGACAGATGGACTGAAGTCCTTGCGGCCGAAGAGCATGAGCTCGACCGCCCCTCAAAAAGCTACCCTAAACGCAAGCTGCTCCCCCGATTAGAGGAGGAGGCATATGAATCTGCATCACCAGCAGACAATACGGCTGCCTGACCACCCCGTGGCCGCAACAGAGAGACCTCTAGGCCCTCCACCAGAACCGTACCCCGGCATCGCTCGAAAAGCACAAGGCCACAGGGGAGTGCTCCAGACTTGCGAGATATATTGGAGGATAAGGCACGACAATCAAGATCAATCTATGGATCGCGTGGGTGCCCCATGATATGCGACGACAACCATCGCGCCGGACACAGTAAGTCCGGTCGGGCCGAACAAAATATACAAAGCTCTTTTGAACTCCGTCATGATATCGCCCAATACAGAGGCGCCGCACACCCACTATGCTTCACAGATGAAGTAATGGATCATCAAATCCCCGAAGGGTTTAAACCCGTGAACATTGAATCTTATGATGGCACAACAGACCCCGCGGTCTGGATCGAGGACTATCTCCTTCATATTCACATGGCCCGTGGTGATGATCTCCACGCCATCAAATATCTCCCACTCAAGCTTAAAGGACCAGCCCGGCATTGGCTTAACAGCTTGCCAGCAGAGTCAATTGGGAGTTGGGAAGACCTGGAAGCCGCATTCCTCGATAACTTCCAAGGCACGCATGTGCGACCACCAGACGCTGACGACCTAAGCCACATAATTCAGCAGCCAGACGAATCGGCCAGACAATTCTGGACATGGTTCTTAACCAAGAAAAAATCAAATCGTCGATTGCCCGGATGCGGAGGCCCACGCGGCTTTCAAACATAACATCCGCGACGAGTGGCTTGCCCGGCACCTGGGACAGGAAAAGCCAAAACCCATGGAAGCCCTCACATCACTCATGACCCGCTTCTGCACGGGCAAGGACAACTGGCTAGCACGCAGCAACAACCTCAGTAAAAATTCCGGCAGTCCGGATATCAAGGACCGCAATGGCAGGCCGCGTCGCAACAAAAACAAACACCGCATTCACGGTGACAATAGCGAGGACACGGCAGTCAATGCCGGATTCAGAGGCTCTAAACCCGGTCAATGGAAAAAGCCATTCAAAAGAACTACTCCGGGTCCGTCCAATTTGGACCGAATACTCGACCGCTCGTGCCAGATACACGACACCCCCGAAAAGCTAGCTAACCACACCAACAGGGACTGTTGGGTATTCAAGCAGGCAGGCAAGTTAATTGCCGAAAACAACGACAAGGGGCTACATAGCGATGACGAGGAAGAGACCCGACCGCCGAACAATAGAGGACAGAAAGGTTAACCCCCACAAGTGCGGATGGTGAACATGATATACGCAACCCACATACCCAAAAGGGAGCGGAAGCGTGCACTCAGGGATGCATACACGATGGAGCCAGTTGCCCCAAAGTTCAATCTATGGTCCTCCTGCCCAATCACTTTTGACCGAAGGGACCACCCCACCAGCATCCACCACGGCAGATTTGCCGCATTGGTTTTAGACCCAATCGTGGATGGATTTCACCTCACCAGAGTCTTGATGGACGGCGGCAACAGCCTGAACCTGCTTTATCAGGATACAGTGCGCAAAATGGGCATAGACCCCTCACGGATTAAACCTACAAAGACGACCTTTAAAGGCGTCATACCATGTGTAGAGGCCAATTGTACAGGCTCAGTTACACTGGAAGTGGTATTCGGATCCCCGGATAACTTCCGAAGCGAAGTGTTAATCTTCAACATAGTTCCGTTCCGCAGCGGCTATCATGCTCTGCTCGGACGCACCGCGTTTGCAAAATTCAACGCGGTACCGCACTACGCATACCTTAAGCTCAAGATGCTAGGCCCTCGAGGAGTCATCACGGTCAACGGAAACAGTGAACGCTCTCTCCGAACGGAGGAACATAAAGCGGCTCTCGCGGCAGAAGTACAGTGCAGCCTCTTAAGGCAATTCTCGAGTCCGGCCGTCAAGCGATCGGACACGGTTAAACGCGCCCTGAGTAACCTACAACAAGACCACTTGGCACGTTCCGAGCACGCGTAGCAATGCGGCCCTAACCCCAGCCCCTACAAAATTTCAAGACGGGTCCTTCGCGTACTTCATTACGCTCTGAAGATACCATGGGCATAGGGGGAGGGGCACGACCACGATAGGCCCAGAATGCGGCTTAACCACACTAGGGGCTCTCAAGTGTGTCGTTCTTTTTTCTTTTCTTTTTTCTTTACCCACAGGACCCCGTTCATCAGAGGCCCTGTCCGGCAGTAGACTTGCCGAACTCACGATACAACAGCTGGGGAAGGAGAAAGGCTACAACGAATATCCTGGTGGTCTCCATTATGAGCATTAAATCTGTTTTATACACCATTCCGCAGCCTACCCCTGGAGGGGGACATGTTTAATAGGCTCATCCCTTGCTTATTGCACCATTTGTATCGTTCTGCATTCACAGCAGTATTTCCTGAATAAACAATGCACCTTTTTCTTACAATTGCATTCCTTTCTTAATACATATGTTCATTTATGACATGTTGCATCCGTACACTTTGCTACGGCTAAATACACCAGGGGCTTATGTTTCCCACATCATGGTGCGATAAGTCCGAACACTTTCACAAGTGCGGCACCCCGAACTTATAGCATTATATGCATCGGCTCCGAATCATGTCTTGGGTCAATAGTTGGGTTTGCCCGGCTCCCATGTTTTGGTACCTTACGTTCCATTGTATCGGCTAAGGTAGCACTAGGAGAACCACTGCGATTGCGCCCCAGTTGAGCTGGGCGAGCGCCTCAGTGGAGAAAGCTAAAACTGACCGTCATGATGAGGCGAGAGCCGGTCGCTGTTCGAGAGGTTTTTTCGAGTCCCTAAAGACTTATGCCGCTTAGAGCGAGGAACCGGCTTTGTCCGGCCCAGGTGTGGATAGCGTCCCAAATTCGGCATTCCGAACACTAGGGGCTTCGCCGAAATTTAAAATTATAGAATTCTATGGCTAAGTGAGAGTGTTCAAGCATTATAAGTCCGGTTGCCTTGTTCGTTGTGTTGAGTGCCTCCCTAGATGGACCAAAAAATGGGAACAAGAGCGCTCAAATTTATCCCGAACACCCCAGCACTCGTGGCATGGGGGCCGAAGACGACGAGTTGCCATCTCTCAGATTTGATAAACGGCCGCACAGAAGGTAATATTTTAAATTAACAAGCGTTGCTTAGCGCATATGAACAAAGTTTTCAGCGCACAGGATAACAAAATGCGAGTCTACTCAAATATTACATCTTTGGAGCACTCACCCGCAATAGTGCGGGCACCCTTCAGAACAGTCTTATAATACATCTCGGGAGTACGATACTCCTTGCCCAGCGGTGGCGCGTCCGTCACAAGCTTCTCAGCATCCATCTTGCCCCAGTGCACCTTTGCGCGGGCAAGGGCCCGACGGGCACCTTCAATACAGGCGGAGTGCTTGATGACTTCAAAACATGGACACACATCCACCAGCCGCCGCACCAGGCTGAAGTAGCTCCCAGGCACGGCCTCCTTAGGCCACAGCCGAACTATGAGGCCCCTCATGGCTTGTTCGGCCACCTTGTGGAGCTCCACCAGCTGCTTCAGCTGGTCGCTAAGGGGCACCGGATGTCCGGCCTCAGCATACTGAGACCAGAAGACCTTCTCCGTTGAGCTCCCCTCCTCAGCCCGGTAGAAAGCGGCAGCATCGGACATGCTGCGAGGAAGATCTGCGAACGCTCCTGGAGAGCTCCGAATTCGGGTAAGTGATAGGTAATTCACACTCACATGCTTACTTTGCATGAAAAATGCCTTACCGGCTACTATTTTCTTCAACGCCTCGATTTCTTGGAGGGCCTTGTAGGCTTCGGCCTTAGCAGCTCTGGCACTCTCAAGAGCCGATGCAAGCTCGGACTCTCGAGTCTTCGAGTCACGCTCCAGGCTCTCATGTTTTTCCACGAGATCCTGGAGCTCTTGCTGTACCTCCGCCACCCGCGCCTCCTGCTTCTCTCGCTCGGTGCGCTCCGCGGCCGCACTATGTTCGGCCGCGGACACCGCCTCCTTCAGGGTCGCCACCTCGGTCGTGGCACCTGCAATACCCATGTTATCCTTGTCAATTTCTTGCAACCAAATCCTTTTCTATAAGGTACAATGTTAATACGGTGTTATTCACCTTCCTTGTCCTCGAGCTGCTTCTTGGCACGGCCGAGCTCGTTCTCGGACCACTCGAGGCTTTGCTTCAAAGCATTGACCTCCGCAGTCAGTGCGGCAGAGGTCAGCAGCACAACCTGCAATCCCATATTGACATATTTTTTATATATGACTCCTGCGTATATCTTTTTAGATCCTTAGTCCGGCTTTTATTTCCGAATACCGAACCGAGCATCAGGGGCTACTGTCTATGCGGTACTATTCTACATATATCAAAATTCTTACCTCAAAGCCTGTTAGAAGGCTGCTCCAGGCTTCGGTCAGCCCGCTCTTGGCGAGCTGAACCTTTTGAATCACCGCACTCATGAAGGTGCGGTGTTCCTCTTCAATGGAGGCGCCGTTGAGTGCCTCCAGCAAGCTATCCGGTGCCTCCGGTTGGACGGAGGCCGCCGGTGTCGCGGTCTTGCCCTTATTACGAAGGGGCCGCCCACCGGACTCCGGAGCCACTTCAGGTTCCGGTGCGGAGTCCGTCGCAAAGTCCGGGAGGTTGCCCTGCGGCACCTCCGAGGCCTCCCCCTCCTGGCGGGTCCCTTCCCGGGATCCCACCTCGGCATCGTTCGCATCACGAGGGGTGGAGGCGGTCGGCAGGGAATCCATATCCGACGCACCCAAGGACCCGCTCGACGAAGCGGGAAAATCATCCTTGGGCGGACTGCAGGGTTGTATGCGGCATTAGAAAGACACTATGTGGCGAAAAGAAAAACCATGAAGTTATTCGGGAGTCCGGACACTTACGATCTCGCCAGGGGCTTGGCCCTTGGAGGCCAATCCTCGTCGTCATCACTGGCGTTGGCGGAGCAGTCCGGGGGAACAGTCTTTCCCTTCTTGGATCCTTCGGCCTCCCTCGTTGGGGAAGCCTTCCTTTTCTTCCCTCCCCCCGCTGGGGGAGAGGCCTTCTTCTTCTCCTCCTCGCCTTTGTGGGAGGAGTCTGCCTCAGAGTCATTGTCCGATGACACCTGAAAACGGGAACTCTTCCGAGTGCCCGTGGCCTTCTTCTTGGCCTTCTTCTCCGGCACCACGTGGGGTGCCGGAGCCAGCAACCCCGTTAAGCGGGCGTCCGCTGGGTCCTATGGCAATGGGGCCGGACAGATAGTCTGTTCAGCCTTCTTCAGCCAGTCCTGTCAAAGGAGAGGGAGTTTAGATCCCGCATAGAGTAAAACTATGGAAAACAAGTGTCCCGTAAAGGGCAAAATCACTTACCTCGCTAGCCGGGCGCTGCAAGCTGAATCCGCGATCTTCGGTAGCGGATGCGGGGGCCTCGGCACCTTTAAACAACACCTTCCAGACATCTTCGTACGTGGTGTCGAAGAGCCCGCTCAAAGTCTGGTGTTGCGCCGGATTGAACTCCCACATATTGAAGCCCCGTCGTTGGCACGGGAGAATCCGGCGGACAAGCATGACCTGGACTACGTTGACAAGCTTGAGCTTCTTGTTCACCAGCTTTTTGAAGCACGCTTGGAGCCCGGTCAGCTCCTCCGAATCACCCCATGTCCGGCCGCTCTCTTTCCAGGAGGTGAGCCGTATGGGGATGCCAGATCTGAATTCGGGGGCCGCTTCCCATTCAGGGTCATGCGGCTCGGTGATGTAGAACCACCCCGATTGCCACCCCTTAATGCTTTCCACGAAAGTACCCTCAAGCCAAGTAACGTTGAGCATCTTGCCCACCATGGCGCCTCCGCACTCCGCTTGGCTGCCCTTTACCACCTTCGGCTTGATACTGAAGGTCTTGAGCCACAAGCCGAAGTGGGGCTGGATGCAGAGGAAGGCCTCGCACACGATGATAAACGCCGAGATATTGAGGATAAAATTCGGGGCCAGATCATGGAAATCCAGGCAATAGTAGAACATGAGCCCCCGGACAAAGGGATGGAGTGGGAAGCCCAGTCCGCGGAGGAAATGGGGAAGAAATACTACCCTCTTGTGGGGCCTGGGGGTGGGAATGAGCTCTCCCTCGTCGGGGAGCCGGTGCGCGATGTCGCTGGACAGATATCCGGCGCTGCGCAGCTTCTGGATGTGCCCCTCCGTAACGAAGGAGGCCATCCACTTGCCTCCCGCTCCGGACATAGTTGGAGAAGGTTGAGGTGAGATGTGCGGACTTGGGCGCTGGAGCTCGAGTTCGCGGAGATGGATAAGCCGAGGAGGAAGAAGGTGCAGGTAAAATGGTTGGATCTTTATCCCCTTATATGGGCGGACGGAAACACGCGTCCCCACCGGCCTGATAAAACTCGGTTATCCCCCAAGCGCCGCAATCAATGGCGCGGTTGGGTTACCCACGTCCGTATTGATGGGAATCTCGGAATAAGGGGAATACGATCTCTGCTTCGACAAGACGTGCCAAGGGAACCGCTTCGCTAAACATGCTGAGGTGGAACGATAAAAACGATTCGAGTAAAGGCTTGGTAGTGGTGTGATGTCACGCCATGAAAGACGTCAGCAGATTGAACTTGTGTAAATATTATTCTCTCTACGGTGGGATGTGGAATTTATTTTGTAGAGCCGGACACTATCCTGGTGTTCGCAATCTTCTATAAATTGTTTGGAGAAGGAACCCGCCTTGCAATGCCAAAGACAACATGCGCGCCAGACACATCGTCATTGAAGCCTGGTTCAGGGGCTACTGAGGGAGTCCTGGACTAGGGGGTGTCCGGATAGCCGGACTATCATCATCGGTCGGACTCCAAGACTACGAAGATACAAGATTGAAGACTTCGTCCCATGTCCGGATGGGACTTTCCTTGGCGTGGAAGGCAAGCTTGGCGATACGGATATGTAGATCTCCTACCATTGTAACCGACTCTGTGTAACCCTAGCCCTCTCCGGTGTCTATATAAACCGGATGGCTTTAGTCCGTAGGACGAACAACAATCATACCATAGGCTAGCTTCTAGGGTTTAGCCTCCTTGATCTCGTGGTAGATCTACTCTTGTAATACCCACATCATCAATATCAATCAAGCAGGACGTAGGGTTTTACCTCCATCAAGAGGGCCCGAACCTGGGTAAAACATCGTGTCCCTTGTCTCCTGTTACCATCCGCCTAGACGCACAGTTCGGTACCCCCTACCCGAGATCCACCGGTTTTGACACCGACAGGGGGGCCACCCACTGTCCACGACGGTGGGGGCGCGCCCTACACCCTAGATGCACCCCTGCCTCGTGGGCCACTGGAAGCCCCCCGATGCCCATGTTCTGGTATAAGGTGTATTTTGCCCTGGAAAAAATCATAAGGAAGCTTTCGGGATGAAGCGCCGCCATCTCGAGGCGGAACCAATCTAGGGCTCCGGTAGAGCTGTTCTGCTGGGGAAACATCCCTCCGGGAGGGGGAAATCTTCGCCATCATCATCACCATTGATCCTCTCATCGGGAGGGGGTCCATCTCCATCAACATCTTCACCAGCACCATATCCTCTCAAACCCTAGTTCATCTCTTGTATCCGATATTTGTCTCAAAACCTCAGATTGGTACATGTGGGTTGCTAGTCGTGTTGATTACTCCTTGTAGTTGATGCTAGTTGGTTTATTCGGTGGAAGATCATATGTTCAGATCCTTTATGCATATTAATACCCCTCTGATTATGAACATGAATATGATTTGTGAGTAGTTACGTTTATTCCTGAGGACATGGGAGATGTCTTGTTATAAGTACTCATGCGAATTTGGTATTCGTTCGATATTTTGATGAGATGTATGTTGTCTTTCCTCTAGTGGTTTTATGAGAACATTGACTACATGACACTTCACCATTGTTTGGGCCTAGAGGAAGGCATTGGGAAGTAATTAGTAGATGATGGGTTGCTTGAGTGACAGAAGAATAAACCCTAGTTTATGTGTTGCAGAGGGGTTAATCATAAGTGGGATGCTTGTCCAAGGAATGGCAATACCCAAGCACCGGTTCACCCACATATGAAATTATCAAAGTAATGAACGCGAATCATATGAGCATGATGAAAACTAGCTTGACGATAATTCCCATGTGTCCTCGGAGCGCTTTCCTTTATATAAGAGTTTGTCCAGGCTTGTCCTTTGCTACAAAAAGGATTGGGACACCTTGCTGCACCTTGTTTACTTTTGTTACTTGTTACCCATTACGAATTGCCTTATCACAAAACTATCTGTTACCGATAATTTTAGTGCTTGCAGAGAATACCTTACCGAAAACCGCTTGTCATTTCCTTCTGCTCCTCATTGGGTTCGACACTCTTACTTATCAAAAGGACTATGATAGATCCCATATAGTTGTGGGTCATCACTATGCATCTCCTAGATAGATCTTGCATGATCGTAGGAATTTTTTTGAATTACTATGTTCCCCAACAGTGGCATCCGAGCCAGGTCTATGCGTAGATGATATATGCACGAGTAGAACACAAAGAGTTGTGGGCTATAATAGTCATACTGCTTACCACCAACGTCTTACCTTTAATCGGCAGTATTGTTGGATGAAGCGGCCCGGACCGACATTACATGACCGCGTTCATGAGACTGGTTCTACCGACGTGCTTTGCACATAGGTGGCTGGTGGGTGTCTGTTTCTCCAATTTTAGTGGAATCGAGTTTGACTACGGCCGGTCCTTGTTGAAGGTTAAAACATCACACTTGATGAAAAATCGTTGTGGTTTTGTTGAGTAGGTAAGAATGATTCTTGCTTGACGCCCATAGCAGCCATGTAAAACTTGCAACAACAAAGTAGAGGACGTCTAACTTGTTTTTGCAGGGCAGTTGTGATGTGATATGGTCAAGACATGATGTGATATAAATTGTTGTATGAGATGATCATGTTTTGTAACAAAGTTATCGGCAACTGGCAGGAGCCATATGGTTGTCGCTCTATTATATGAAATGCAATCGCCATGTATTTGCTTTACTTTATCACTAAGCGATAGTGATAGTTGTAGAAGCAATAGTTGGTGAGACCGGTTCTACCGACGTGCTTTGCACACAGGTGGCTGGTGGGTGTCTGTTTCTCCAACTTTAGTTGAATCAAGTTTGACTATGATTGGTCTGTGTTGAAGGTTAAAACAACACACTTGACAGAAAATCATTGTGGTTTTGATGCGTAGGCAAGAACGGTTCTTGCAAGAAGCCCATAGCAGCCACGTAAAACTTGCAAAACAAAGTAGAGGACGTCTAACTTGTTTTTGCAGGGCTTGTTGTGATGTGATATGGTCAAGACATGACATGAGATGATCAAGTTTTGTAACAAAGTTATAGGCAACTGGTAGGAGCCATATGGTTGTCACTTTATTGTATGAAATGCAATCGCCATGTAATTGCTTTACTTTATCACTAAGCGGTATTGATAGTCGTAGAAGCAATAGTTGGCGAGACGACAATGATGCTACGATGGAGATCAAGGTGTCAAGCTAGTGACGATGGAGATCATGACGATGCTTTGGTGATGGAGATCATGAGCACAAGATGATGATGGCCATATCATGTCACATATTATGATTGCATGTGATGTTTATCTTGTATGCATCTTATTTTTCTTACTACGGCGGTAGCATTATAAGATGATCCCTTACTAAATTTCAAGGTATAAGTGTTCTCCCTAAGTATGCACCATTGCTACAGTTCATCGTGCCAAGACACCACGTGATGATCGGGTGTGATAAGCTCTATGTTCACATACAACGGGTGCAAGCCAGTTTTGCACATGCAGAATACTCGGGTTGAACTTGACGAGCGTAGCATATGTAGATATGGCCTCGGAACACTGAGATCGAAAGGTCAAACATGAATCATATAGTAGACATGATCAACAAAGAGATGTTCACCATTGAAAACTACTCCATTTCACGTGATGATTGGACATGGTTTAGTTCATATGGATCATGTGATCATTTAGATGACTAGAGGGATGTCTACCCAAGTGGGAGTTCTTTAGTAATAAGACTAATTGAACTTTATTTTATCATGAACTTAGTTATGAAAGTTTTCTTGCATATCTATGTTGTTGTATATCAATGGCCCGTGCTACCGTTCCCTTGAATTTTAATGCGTTCCTTGAGAAAGCTAAGTTGAAAGATGATGGTAGCAATTACACGGACTTGGTTCGTAACTTGATTATTATCCTCATTACTACACAGAAGAATTACATCCTGGAAGCACCGCTAGGTGCAACGCCTACTGCAGGAGCAACTTCAGACGTTATGAACGTCTAGCAGAGCAAAGTTGATGACTACTCGATAGTTCAGTGTGCCATGCTTTATGGCTTAGAATCGGGACTTTAAAGACGTTTTGAACGTCATGGAGCATATGATATGTGCCAAGAGTTGAAGTTAATATTTCAATCAAATGCACGAGTTAAGAGATATGAAGTCTCCAACAAGTTCTATAGCTGCAAAATGGAGGAGAATAGTTTTGTCAGTGAACATATACTCAAAATGTCTGGGTATCATAACCACTTGACTCAGCTGGGAGTTAATCTTCCTGATGAGAGTGTCATTGACAGAGTTCTTCAATCACTGCCACCAAGCTATAAAGGCTTCGTGATGAACTATAATATGCAAGAGATGACGAAAATGATTCCCGAGCTCTTCGCAATGCTAAAGGCTATGGAGGTAGAAATCAAGAAGGAGCATCAAGTGTTGATGGTTAACAAGACCACTAGTTTCAATAAAAAGGGTAAAGGGAAGAAGGGGAACTTCAACAAGAATGACAAGCAAGTTGCTGCTCAAGGGAAGAAGCCCAAGTCTGGACCTAAGCCTGAAACTGAATGCTTCTACTTCAACGGGACTAGTCACTCGAAGTGGAACTGCCCCAAGTATTTGGCGGATAAGAAGGATCGCAAAGTGAAAGGTATATTTGATATACATGTTATTGATGTGTACCTTACTAATGCTTGTAGTAGCGCCTATGTATTTGATACTAGTTCTGTTGCTCATATTTCCAACTCTAAACAGGGGCTACGGATTAAACGAAGATTGGCTAAGGACGAGGTGATGATGCGCGTCGGAAATGGTTCCAAGGTCGATGTGATCACCGTTGTCACACTACCTCTACATCTACCTTCGGGATTAGTTTTAGACCTGAATAATTGTTATTTGGTGCCAGTGTTGAGCATGAACATTATATCTACATCTTGTTTGATGAGAGACCATTATTCATTTAAATCAGAGAATTATAGTTGTTCTATTTATATGAGTAATATCTTTTATGGTCATTTACCCTTGTTGAGTGGTCTATTTTTGTTGAATCTCGATCGTGGTGATACACATGTTCATAATATTGAAGCCAAAAGTTGCAAAGTTGATAATGATAGTGCAACTTATTTGTGGCACTACCGTTTAGGTCATATTGGTGTAAAGCACATGAAGAAACTTCATGGTGATGGGCTTTTGGAATCACTTGATTATGAATCACTTGGTGCTTGCGAACCATGCCTCATGGGCAAGATGACTCAAACTCCGTTCTCCGGACAATGGAATGAGCTACTGACTTATTGGAAATAATACATACCAATGTATGCGGTCCAATGAGTATTGAGGCTCGTGGAGGGTATTGTTATTTTCTTACCTTCACAGATGATTTAAGTAGATATGGGTATATCTACTTAATGAAACATAAATCTGAAACATTTGAAAAGTTCAAAGAACTTCAGAGTGAAGTGGAAAATCATCGTAACAAGAAAATAAAGTTTCTACGATCTGATCATGGAGGCGAATATTTGAGTTACGAGTTTGGTCTTCATTTGAAACAATGTGGAATAGTTTCGCAACTCATGCCACTTGGACCACCATAGCGTAATGGTGTGTCCGAACGTCGTAACCCTACTTTATTGGATATGGTGCGATCTATGATGTCTCTTACTGATTTACCGCTATCGTTTTGGGGTTATGCTTTATAGATGGCTGCATTCACGTTAAATAGGGCACCATCAAAATCCATTGAGACGACGCCTTATGAACTGTGGTTTGGCAAGAAACCCAAGTTATCATTTCTTAAAGTTTGGGGCTGTGATGCTTATGTGAAAAAGCTTCAACCTGATAAGGTCGAACCCAAATCGGAGAAGTGCGTCTTCATAGGATACACAAAGGAAACTATTGGGTACACCTTGTATCACAGATCCAAAGGCAAGATATTTGTTGCTAAAAATGGATCCTTTCTAGAGAAGGAGTTTCTCTCAAAAGAAGTGAGTGGGAGGAAAGTACAACTTAATGAGGTAATTGTACCTTCTCCTGAATTAGAAAGTAGTTCATCACAGAAATCAGTTCCAGTGATTCCTACACCGATTAGTGAGGAAGCCAATGATGATGATCATGAAACTTCAGATCAAGTTACTACCAAACCTCATAGGTCATCCAGAGTTTGGACCGCACCAGAGTGTTACGGTAATCCTATTCTGGAAGTCATGTTACTAGACCATGATGAACCTACGAACTATGAGGAAGCGATGATGAGCCTAGATTCCGCGAAATGGCTTGAGGCCATGAAATATGAGATGGGATCCATGTATGAGAACAAAGTGTGGACTTTGGTGGATTTGCCCGATGATCGGCAAGCCATATAAAATAAATGGATCTTCAAAAAGAAGACTGACACTCAAACACTACAAAAAAAAGACACACCGTGACATTTTGGGCCGAACGAAACTTTTTTCTGTAATACATATGACACTTCTGTGACAATAATTGTTACAAAGCCCGGTATCATCATAGATGTGGTGGGCTCCTACTTCTATGACAAAAAATCATGCCAGAAAATGGGCTTTTCATCCTGAGCGGGCTGGAGATGCAGTTGCATGACATTCTTTGGGCCGTCCATGACAGAAAAAACCGTGGTAGAAGCGAGGGCGAGGAAAATTTTGGGGAGTTCCCAGTTACGGTGGGAGGTCGGGGGCCGAGCGATGCGTGTTTCTCTTGTACACGTACGCGTGTGTGTGCAAGGCGTTGGCTCTAACTGAACCCGAGCGAGGCATTGGGCTCTAACTGAACCCGAGCGATTGCACTGTAGGCTACGCGTTACTGAACCCGAGCGATCGATCGATGGCTGTTAACTGAACACGATCGAGCGATTCCTTCGCTACTGCTGCTAACTGAAGCCGATCGATGCTACTTCTCTGGATGAACAGTGAG